>NC_071994.2:4179687-4501250 GCF_028885655.2 Pongo abelii | reverse complement strand
TTCTCTGTTGGGGAGTCCCTCACTCCATACTCAAATTTATTTGTTTGTTTGTTTGTTTATTTATTTAATTTATTTTGAGACAGGGTCTTGCTCTGTAGCCCAGGCTAGGCTGGAGTGGAGTGGTGTGATCACAGCTTACTGTAGCCTTGAACTCCTGGGCTCAAGTGCTCTTCCTGCCTTAGCCTCCCTAGTAGCTGCTGGGACTACAGGTGTGCTCCACCATGCCTGGAATTTTTTTGTTTGTTTGTTTGTTTTGTTTTTGTAGAGACAGGGTCTCGCTGTGTTGCCTAGGCTGATCTCGAACTTTTGGGCTCAGGCGATCCTCCCACCTTGGCCTTCCAAAGTGTTGGGATTACAGGTGTGAGCCACTACACCCAGTCAGAATTTGCTTTTAAAGTTAGACAGTAAACATTAAGCTCAGAGTAATGACTCCCAGAATTCCTGGAATGCAAGGAAGTCACCAATAACAATAATGGTAAGAAGAGGCCAGCCTTACTAACACTGAGTAGGTGCCAGGTGGTGTTCTAAGCACTCAGGGGTTGCTTGCTTTCATCTTTACCTTAGCCCTGTCAGTCTAAGTGCTGTTTTCATCCCCACTTTATACTAAGAAAGAAACTAAGGATAAAAATATGGTTGGGAGATGGCCCAGTTGAAGGGAAGTTTACTTGTGATTGAGTTAATGTGAATCAGGAGAAAAGTCGTAAGTCGACATTTATACAGTGTGTGTATATGTATGGACTTTTATCCAGAAAGGACATTGGAAATGAAATATGCCCATCTGTTTTGTTTTCTGTATCTATTTTACATCTTTTTCCAATAGACAAAAACTGTCTTTGGAAGTGATTGGTGATCATCTGCATATATTTTTAGAGTGGCTATTTTTAGATCTAATAGAGCAAATTAAATAATTTGTTAATTTGCATAAGATATTGTAGCCAGGCATGGTAGCTCATGCCTGTAATCTCAACACTTTGGGAAGCCAAGGCAGGAGTATTATCTGAGCCCATGAGTTCAAGACCAGCCTGGGCAACATAGTGAGACCCTGTTAGTACAAAAAAATTAGTTGAGCTTCGTGACACACGCTTGTAGTTCCAGCTCCTCAGGAGGCTGAGGTGGGAAAAATGACTTGAGCCCAGGAGGTTGAGGCTGCAGTGAGCTATGATGGTACCAGGCTGTATCCAGCCTGGGTGACAGAGCAGGACATTGTCAAGAAAAAGAGAGAGAGGAAAAAAAAGATTTTCTGCAAAGTCTCTAATATGCTGGATGATATTTTTAAGTTTCTCTCATTTTAAAATGAGACAAAGACTTCGAGATTAGAAATGAGAGGTTTCTGTTGAATTGAGCCAAGTGTTCGTATTATTATGAAGCCAGCTCCATCCGTGATGAAGTATTTCAGAAGACTCTCCAGTCGTGTGTGAAGCATGTTTATACATGTTAGGTATTCAAGTTCTTGCAGTCCTCTGGCTTCTGATCCCTGGATCCTCATCATCTTCTTTTCTCTAGAGATAATAACTTCATTCCTCTTGTGCTCACTGGAAGGATGAGTTCTAATGGGAGAGTCTTCCTGAGAGTGGAGCAGGGCCAGGACAGCATTGTCTCAGTGCAGCAAATGGTTGTCTATTTAGCAGTGTCTCCCAGCACTTCTCTCAGGAGCCGAAGGATTAGGAACCATGGTAGGAGTCTTTCTCCTGCATTACAGGGTACCTGTGATAAAGATGGCTTTCTGAAGCCACTTTTATAATTGTCTTTATTCTTTTGCAGACGTGCTTGTTTGGAGCAATGATCGAGTGATTCGCTGGATCCTGTCAATTGGCCTTAAAGAATATGCAAACAATCTTATAGAGAGTGGCGTTCATGGAGCACTTCTGGCCTTAGACGAAACCTTCGACTTCAGTGCACTGGCACTGCTGTTACAGATCCCAACGCAGAACACACAGGTGACGCCAAACCTGTCTGTGTCTGCACTCACTGTTCAGTTGGTGCCCTGATTATAGACAGCTAGTTATTCGAATAGAAAGAAAACTTTAAAAAAAAAAAAAAAAAAAAAAACTTCAGACAACTAGTTTTTTTTTTTTTGGTCTATTGTCTTTCTCTTTTCTGTTGGAAGCATGAGAGTCCTGCAATAAACCAGATAAGGAGGATCTTTCATTCCAGCCCATGTGCCTGATCAGAAGAGTGACATATATTTAGTTCTTACATGGAAAGAGAAGTGTTTTTAGGTGTGCCACATGAAGATTTTATTAATTTTGTTTTTATGAGTAATTGCCTTATGCAATTCTTTTTGACTCATGGGCTCATTTGAAAAACAGGGAACTTTTATTCCTCTACAGACATTGAATATGCCAGGCAAGGTGGCTCATGCCCACAATCCCAACACTTTGGGAGGCCCAGGTAGGCAGATTGCTTGAGTCCAGGAGTTCGAGACCAGCCTGGCCATCATGGTGAAGCTCTGTCTCTACAAAAAAATACAAAAAATTAGCCGGGTGTGGTGCACATGCCTAGTAGTCCCAGCTACTTGGGAGGCCAAGGCAGGGAGATCACTTGGCCCAGGAAGTGGAGGTTGTGATGAGCTCTGATTGCGCCACTGCACTCCAGCCTGAGTGACAGAGTGAGACCCCCATCCCAAAGAAAAAGGCAAAAAAAAAAAAAAAAAGAACATTGAGTATCTTTTGCCAATACCCCTGACCAACCCACACAGCACACCCTTGTTAATATGACTCCAAAGATCATGGATGCCTTTCTGCAAAAGCCCATCCATAGACTCCACATTAGATGCCCTGATTTAAAATATTATTATGGTTCAATGTAGTCATAGCAGTGAGGGAGTTGTTTTTTTGTTTGTTTTGAGATGGAGTTTTGCTCTTGTTGCCCAGGCTGGAGTGCAATGGTGCAATCTTGGCTCACTGCACCCTCTGTCTCCCAGGTTCAAGTGATTTTCCTGCCTCAGCCTCCCAAGTAGCTGAGATTACCGGCACATGCCACCGTGCCGAGCTTATTTTTGTATTTTTAGTAGAATGGGATTTCATCATGTTGGCCAAGCTGGTCTCAAACTCCTGATCTCAAGTGATCTGTCCGTCTCGGCCTCCCAAAGTACTGGGATTACAGGCATGAGCCACCACACCCAGGCCCTAATTTTTGTATTTTTAGTAGAGATGGGGTTTTACCATGTTGCCCAGGCTGGTCTTGAACTCCTGACCTCAGGTGGTCTGCCTGCCTCGGCGTCCCAAAGTGTTGGAATTACAGGTGTGAGCCACCAGACCCAGCCAGCAGTGAGGGAGTTTAAGTCTTGGTTTAAAAAACAATTATAATGCTAACACCCTTCAAATTAGATTTGATGAAAGTTTTATTTGTTATTCTTTGGTTATTTCAGGCTCGTGCTGTTTTGGAAAGAGAATTTAACAACCTTTTGGTCATGGGGACTGATAGAAGGTTTGATGAAGTAAGTTTTTGGCCTAATGTTCTTTAAATGTCTGAAATGTGTGTAAATGTTTAAGTGTGTGTGAAATGTAAGCTGTTATTATTATACTTGGGACATCATGTAGCTAGGCAGTCTCTCTGGATGTTAGAAATTAGGCTTTGCTCTTATAAATTTATTAACAAATGAGCCTTTAAAAACTAATACCTGGGCCGGGCGTGGTAGCTCGCACCTGTAATCCCAGCACTTTGGGAGGCCGAGGCGGGTGGATCACGAGGTCAGGAGATCGAGACCACCCTGGCTAACATGGTGAAACCCCATCTCTACTAAAAATACAAAAAATTAGCCGGGCGTGGTGGCGGGTGCCTGTAGTCCCAGCTACTCGGGAGGCTGAGGCAGGAGAATGGTGTGAACCCGGGAGGCGGAGCTTGCAGTGAGCAGACCACACGCCACTGCACTCCAGCCAGGGTGACAGAGCAAGACTCCGTTTCAAAAAACAAAACAAAACTAATACCTGGGCCGGGCGCGGTGGCTCATGCGTGTAATCCCAGCACTTTGGGAGGCCGAGGCAGGGGGATCACCAGAGGTCAGGAGTTTAAGACCAGCCTGGCCAACATGGTGAAACCCCATCTCTACTAAAAAACACAAAAATTAGCCGGGCGTTGTGGTAGGTGCCTATAATCGCAGCTACTTGGGAGGCTGAGGCTGGAGAATCGCTTAAACCTGGGAGGTGGAGGTTGCAGTGAGCTGAGATCGCACCACTGCACTCCAGCCTGGGTGACAGAGAGAAACTCCATCTCAAAAAGAAACCCCCCTCCCCACAAAAAAAAACCCACAAAAATAATACCTTCAAGAAGGTAGTTTTGTTTTTATTTTTGCTATTTAATTTTTGACATCCCTCAAAAATGGTTTTCACATCATAAAACATTGGTTGCAGCTTAGGAACAGAGTCTTTAAGTTGGGTTTTGGGGACCACTAGGTATCCTACCCCAGTCCAGAGTGTACCCCCATACTCCTGTGCATGGGTGGGGTGGCGTGTTTCAGAAGTATATTAAAAACATAAAATGTTAATTTCCCCTTAAAAACCATGACTCATTTGTTCCACACGATTAGGAGTCTCTTAATTGGACCTTAAGAAAAGTTGATTTTGACAGAGAGAATAGAAGACCACCTCTAAAGATGAAGCACTTGTTGCTATATCCGGCAGAAGATAGAATTGTTTCTAGCTTAAAAATTGTTTGTAGAGCTGCGTGTGGTAGGGGCACACCTGTAGTTCCAGCTACTAAGGAGGCTGCTTGAGCCCAGGAGTTTGAGGTTACTGTGAGCTATAGTCACACCACTGCATTCCAGCCTGGGCAACAGATCTAGACTCTGTCTGTAAAAAAATGAATAAAAATGAAAAATAAACTATTTTTAAGATAAATAAAAATGTATTACATAGCAAGAAAGTGATTCCTGCAAGGTAAGAAGCAGAACACGATGCTGGGGAGAAGGAGCACATCCTCATGGCCCAGCACCGACCTCACTTTGCCAGCTGAGGCCCAGCCGGACCGTCACCATGCCCCGTTTCATGCTGAAGTTCCAGTTTGGGCAATATATTGTGTGGTCATCAAGAAGGGACTAATACATGTGAACAAGAATACATTCTTGAGTTCAGCAGTCATTTTAAAGGATTTAACTTTACATCTCTGACCTTTATTTTTTAAATGAATCTTGTTTTTTGTTCTTTAATTTACCAGGATGATGATAAAAGCTTTAGGAGAGCACCTTCATGGAGAAAAAAGTTTAGACCAAAGGACATTCGTGGCTTAGCTGCTGGGTCAGCAGAGACTCTCCCTGCAAACTTCCGGGTGACTTCTTCTATGTCTTCTCCTTCTATGCAGCCAAAGAAGATGCAGATGGACGGTGCGTGATGGGCCGCGCTAACCTGTCACTTGTGGGGAGCATGAGCAGCTTTCTGTCTGGAACGTTAATAATGATCTAAAACGGCCTATTTAATATGTTACAAGGCACTTGAGTATGGTTGCATGCCCAAATATCAATGTTTTAAATTAACTCTAACATTTGTTTATAAAAGTTTAACCATAATAATAGAATTTTTAAAACATTTTTGTCTGGTTGAATCTTAGCATATTTTTCCAACTAATAAAGCTCAGTATTCGTCTGTGTTCTGAGAGAGAGGGACTGAGGCATACTTGTAAATATGTGTCTGTGACAGGCCGTGCTAGAAAGCTCTTTCAGGAAATAGTAGTGTAGTTGTAGCTTCCAAACCACATAATTTACTGCTCTCCACACCAGAGAAAATAACAGTACATTTTTAAGAACACACAGTTTCCAGCTTGTGTGAGCTCTGCCTGTCCTTTCTGCCGTCCCTGCTGCTGCTGTTCTGTGCAGTCCCATGTCTACCCATTAGAGGGCAGGGAAGGGAGGAAGGTGAACCTCCAAGAAGCCTCCAGTGGAGTGAGGCGGCCATTGACTATACCAGCCAGAGAGACAGCATCACTGCCATGATTTCAGGTGCAGTTTGGGATTTTCCCTTTGACAGCCACTTTGATTTGAGGGTAACAGTTGACCATGGCTTCCTTACAGGTCTCTCAGCTCTGACCTTGTACTCATCTAATGAAAGGCAGTGCACAGGTTGAAGAGCCAGGCTGCCTAGGTTGACTCCAGCTCTGCCACTAGGAGGTGCATGACCCTGAACAAGTCATTTAACTACCCTGGTCTCGGTCTCCCCATCTGTAAAATGGTCGTCACGGCAGTGTCTTCCTCATAGAGTAGTTGTGATGATTAAATGCCTCATTCATAAAGCTGGTGAAGTTCTCAGCTCGTGTCAGTGGGGGCTGTTTGGCAGCCCCTGTGCTACACACGGGTGTCACTCATGCTCAGTTCTGAGGCCAGTGAGCAGACTGGAGGAAAGGAAGTGGCATTAAAAACTGTGCTAATCCTTGAGGCCAGGAGTTTGAGACCAGCCTGACCAACATGGCGAAACCCCATCTCTACAAAAAAAATACAAAAATTAGCCAGGTGTGGTGGCACATGCTTGTAATCCCAGCTACTTGGGAGGCTGAGGCACGAGAATCATTTGGACCTGGGAGGCAGAGGGTGCAGTGAGCCGAGATTGTGCCGCTGCACTCCAGCCTTGACGACAGACTGAGACTCTGTCTCAAAAAAAAAAAAAAAAAAAAAAATTTTTTAAGTGCTAATTAGGGGCCAGGCATGGTGGCTTATGCCAGTAATCCTAGCACTTTGGTAGGCTGAGAGGCAGGAGAATCACTTGAGCTCAAGTTTGAAACTAGCCTGGGCAACACAGTGAGACCCCATCTCTACAAAAAAAAATAATAATAATTGAAAACTGTGCTAATGGGATTTTTGCAAATTTTTTTGTCATCAGCCCCTCCCATATGTAGGTTCATAAATTTTGTTCTCTATCACCTGTATAAAAATCAAAAGAAAAGTACATTTATATAAAACCTTAGTTAAGCTGGACGCTTTGGGTGAGAATAGCTTACTTTGTGGCATTTTTAGTAAAAAGCTGTATTATTTATTTATTGTTTGCCAGAATTTGATAATATACTCGAGGGGGAAAACCCAGTGTATCTTTTAACTAGAAACTTTTTACAAATTAGCATTTTTCTTGCAAGAGTCATGCAGATAATTCTTAGAAAGCATAACTGTGACTTGGCCTTCAGCTCAAGCTCTGTCACCTGAAGAGTCCACATGAGTGCTTTCTTGTTTTCCTTGTGGCTTCAATTTCAGTTTTCCTTCTGATAAATCACATCTCCCTTGTTAAATGTTAACAGGAATATTAAGAATGAGAGTTTGGATGGATGAAAAGTAAACCTAGGCCAGGCGCGGTGGCTCAAGCCTGTAATCCCAGCACTTTGGGAGGCCGAGGTGGGTGGATCACCTGAAGTCAGGAGTTCGAGACCAGCCTGGCCAACATGGTGAAACCCTGTCTCTAGTAAAAATACAAAAAAATCGGCCGGGCGCGGTGGCTCACGCCTGTAATCCCAGCACTTTGGGAGGCCAAGGTGGGAGGATCATGAGGTCAGGAGGTCAAGACCATCCTGGCTAACACGGTGAAACTCCATCTCTACTAAAAATACAAAAAAAAAAAAAAAATTAGCCGGGCACAGTAGCGGGCACCTGTAGTACCAGCTACTCGGGAGGCTGGGGCAGGAGAATGGCGTGAACCTGGGAGGCGGAGCTTGTGGTGAGCCGAGATCACGCCACTGCACTCCAGCCTGGGTGACAGAGCAAGACTCTGTCTCAAAAGAAAAAATTTGCCAGGCATGGTGATACATGCCAATAATCCCAGCTACTTGGGAGGCTGAGGCAGGAGAATGGCTTGAACCTGGGAGGTGGAGGTTGCAATGAGCCAAAATCATGCCACTGTACTCCAGCCTGGGCGACAAGAGCAAAACTCTGTCTCAAAAAAAAAAAAAAAAAAAAAGTAAACCTAGAAGGTATAGGGAATTTATTATAAAGAAGACTTTTTACCCTTACATAAATAACTCAGGCACAAGCCTGCTAAAGGGATTATTATTGAGACAGGGTGTCACTCTGTTGCCCAGGTTGGAGTGCAGTGGCTCAGTCTCGGCTTACTGCAACCTCAGCCTCCCAAGTAGCTGGGACCACAGCTGCACACCACCATGCCTCGCTAATTTTTTGAATTTTTTGTAGAGATGGGGTCTCACCATGTTGCCCAGGCTGGTCTTAAACTCTTGGGCTCAAGCGATCCTCCTGCCTTGACCTCCCAAATTGCTGGAATTACAGACGCGAGCCACTGTGCCCAGCAAAATTGATTATTTTAATGGCTTTTTAATTAAGGGAATGTGGGGCAAACTCCATCAGGTCTCCCAGGCTGTTAGAGTCAGAGGGTTTGTGAAGATCATCTGTCCTCACCAACAGTCCCAACTGTCTTAACGTCTTTGCTGGAACCATGCAGGATGTTGATAAGCGTTCCTGGTATACCTGTGGGAAAACAAAAAACATAACCGGGAGCAGCCAGTACCTGCTTCCGATTTGTACAAACTTAAAATCCCGGTTGTTAATGGAAATCGGGCTTACTTATGGCCACACAGTGTGTTTCTTGAACAAGAACCAAAATCTGTGGTCTCTATGATTAATATTTCTGGTAGGAACTGAGACTGGGCTTCAGTTTTTAGATCAGCCTTCACCCCACTCCCTGGCCAACGCCCCACCCCTGCAGCCAGATCTCTGCACCTGCTCTGCTCCTCCCCAGGAGAAAAGGGCACCGGCTTCCCAGACACCCAGCTAGTGCTGGGCAGCAAGGTTCTCTCCCTCCTCTTAGGCTGGCCTTGTACCTGACGTCATTGGCCTCTGTGCTCAGTGGGGCTGGGCAGCATCAGCAGTGCCGCTTGGTGTTTCCTTCACGCCAGTTAGAGATGGAGCACTTAGGGCAGGGAGAAAGCCCCATTGGTCTATGAATGCAGAGTTTAGTAAGAGACAAAGGGATCACTCTAAGTAGGGGTCATTTATGCAGATGTACATTTTGAAATTGTTACTGTACCATTTGGTGCCTGGTATTTCGGAGCAGTGTTCCAGAGTCTCCCGGGGCTCCTTGGGAGCTGGGGAAAGCCACCACTGGGGGACACTTGGACGTCTCTCTGGCTCCATCCCGCCCACTCAGGCAGCTCCCCTCAGGTCCCTCCGTAGGCGCTGCTGTAGGTGTGAAGATGTGTGTCTACTTGTGCCCTCATGTGATGTTCTAAGACTAACTGCACGCTGTGTTTGCACGCTTCCTCTCGTGGCTGTTGAAACAGGCAATGTATCAGGAACACAGAGGTTGGATTCTGCTACAGTCAGGACTTACTCCTGCTAAAGTCTCCTGTTGGTGAGTAGAGAGCACCACAACCCCTAGAGATGGCTCAGAGGCACAGCAGGAGTCATCGGAGCTGCAGTGCCAGACTAGGGGTGTGGACCATGAAAGCCAGTGCAGTTTTTGGGGAATTTAAAATATATAGAGACACAAGCTCTCCGTACCCATTAAGATAATTTTGTTGTTACAATTGATCATAAAGAGGTTAGTGTGTCCTCTTTTTTTAAGGAAAAAAATGTATTTTCACCTTTTCCTTAAACCTGAAAATACTGACTCATTTTCATTGTCTGTGGATGTCATGGGGGTGGAGTGGGGAGGAGAGCAGCGCATGGCAGAGAGCTTCAGGGGAGAGTCTCTCCTCCTGACGTCGTTATGCACATTGCTGTGATTCCTAAGCTTGCTTTGTTTTAAATACACATTCTTGAATGAAACAAGCCCAAAGTTTTGTGGTTAATTACATATTATATTAAGTGTGACACTAATAGCCTTTCAGTTTGGAGAGACTGGTTCTTAAAACTGTGGACTCTGGCTGGTGAGTGGCCCGCCCTCTCCTTGCTGTTCTAAGCAATTTTAAGGTCTCCGTTGGAATATTTGACTGGTTTGTTCATCTTTTATTTGTAATTGGTAACTTGTAGACGTAAGCCAAAATGAAGTCAGCCAAGGAGCTGTCTCATTGATGTGCATAGCCCTCGATGTTCTAGCCAGTGATTTTCAGAGCAGCTATGGCACAGAAAGTGAGGGGTCCTGGAGGGGAGGGGTCAGTGTCAGGGGGACGTTTGGGCCCCAGCGTCAGAAAGTTCCCGTTCGTCAGTATGGCCCGGCCTGTACTGAGTGGTTTTTTGTTTGTGTTTATTTTCCAGTTTACCCACACTACTTCTACAGATGATTACGCAGCATTTGAATCCAACAAAGACTACATTTTAGAATCCAATGGAATCTTTAATCTTGTTAATACTTGTTATATGGACCCTAAGATATTTTATTACAGAGTTTTTAATTAGTGAAAAATTCATGAATACCATAGAGAAAATATTTTAGAATTTAATGTTTCTTATATTTATGTAAACTTATGACTCTTCATTTATATAGTTACTTACTTTTTCATGTATATCCAGGCTATAAATATCCTTTCAAATCATGTTCTTATACCTAATTTTAGTCTTTCAAATGAATGTACTGTAATGCTTGTATGTATAAATCCTATGAACAAATAGAGGGCTTTTGTAAATTATGCATTTATTGTAATTATCATTAATTTTTTAATGATAAACCATGACAAAGGATTTTACTACGTTTATAAAATTATGACAGAAGCAATGTGCATTATCCTTTACAGACGCAGCCTAGCTCTACAGCAATCATTCTGAAATAAGCATACCTAGTTTCAAGCAATTGTTGTATTTTAATGACTGACCTTAACTATACTTTTTCTAGCAAGAAATTCTTTATTCTGCAGCATGAACAGATTTAAAACAGCTGGTGTTAAATATCAGCTCCTAATAAAATGTGGACTGAAAAGACTATCACAACACTATGAGAAGCCCCTAGCACTGGTTAACGCTTTCCTAGCTTAGTCTCTGGATTTGGGGAGCTTGTCTTCAGTGGTTGACTGAGACCGTGAGCTGGGAGCAGTTCTCTCAGCTGGAGAGACTCGGGATGGGGTAACCTGGGGACCAGCCTAGCCCCTGCACCCTCTTCCCTGCCTCTGCTCCTTGGGAGCGGGTGGAAAGACACCCATGTGGCTCCCCATAGGGCCAGCCACTGAGCACCACGCTCTCATCCTGCAGTCGGCGCACACGGCGGATGAAGGCAGGAGACCCAGAAAGCAGTGCAGTGCAGCTCTAATAAAGGCCTTATTTTTCTTATTTTTCATCTTTTTACATTTGTTTGTAAACATGTTTAAAGAACGAACCTAGTGGGACATTTTTAGACTTTGATGCTCTAGCCATTTTGGACTGTGTAAGTTGCAAATGTGGCTTCTACTTTTTAAATGGCATATTAAAAAGCCAGCAAAGTGTGTCAGACCATGGCGTGGTATTTATTGTGCAGCAGATACAGAGGTAGAGGCAGCCTGTCTTTTCACAGTTGGTTTCTGCTTTTAATTTACTTGTACAATTCATTGTTACTGTTCTGTTTTTCTATTAATCTTTTGTGAACTTCCTGATTATGTAACAAAGTATGTACAGTCTACTTTTGAACTATTTTTATCACAGTATTATTTATTGCTTTCTTTCAATAAAGTACTGAAGCATTTTCCACTGCCAATGAAGAATACTGAGAATAAGCTCTGTTTTGGAAGGCAGTGTCACCATATGGAAATTGTATTACAGAAGTCAGCTGACAGAATAAAGCGGCCAGGAGATGAAGTGGAGGTTCAGGGCGTCATCCTGCCCGCTGCTCTGGAGGTCCCGAGCCTGCATCACCGCAGGAGACAGGTGTCTGGTGTTAAATGCACATGTGGGGGCTCACATAGTCCGTGGGTAGGGCCCAAAGGCAGAGCCTAGGCCGTGGACCGCGCGCATGCACCTGTGTCCCTTAACGCCGTTTCCCAGCTCCGCTTCCTTCCTCAGTGCTGGCTTCACACTCCCACCTGCCCTCCCTGCCCGCTCACACCTGCCCTCCCTGCCCGCTCCCAGCTGCCCTCCCTGCCCGCTCCCAGCTGCCCTCCCTGCCCGCTCACACCTGCCCTCCCTGCCCGCTCACACCTGCCCTCCCTGCCCGCTCACACCTGCCCTCCCTGCCCGCTCACACCTGCCCTCCCTGCCCGCTCACACCTGCCCTCCCTGCCCGCTCACACCTGCCCTCCCTGCCCGCTCCCAGCTGCCCTCCCTGCCCGCTCCCAGCTGCCCTCCCTGCCCGCTCCCAGCTGCCCTCCCTGCCCGCTCACACCTGCCCTCCCTGCCCGCTCACACCTGCCCTCCCTGCCCGCTCCCAGCTGCCCTCCCTGCCCGCTCCCAGCTGCCCTCCCTGCCCGCTCCCAGCTGCCCTCCCTGCCCGCTCACACCTGCCCTCCCTGCCTGCTCACGAGGTGGCTCCCAGGCCCGCACCCTTCCACACTGATGGCCTCTGGAAATCAGGAAGCCCGGTTCCCTAATAGCTCACATCCAGTCCTGAGTTGTGAAGCAGCCCAATGTGGCAGAGGGGAGGCGACACACTGACAGGCTGGGGGAGTCAAGCAGGGCCCACCCATGGAAGTGGGTGAGCTCAGGCTGAAGGGCTGGAAGCTGATGCCCAAGAGGAAAGCCAAACACCAGCAAGTGTCCCTTCCCCTCCTCCCACCTCAGTGTTGCCACTGAGCCCGGGATTCGCAGAGCCCATGGCCACCACCCCACCTGGCGCAGGCGTCAGCGGCCACTGCCGACGTCACCTTGGTCTCCGTTTCCTCATTCTGTCTCCGTTGCTGACACCTCCTCTGAGTGGCATGTGCTGTCACGTGGGTCAGTGTGTCCTGGGACGTTTCTCCCAGGCAGCCATCAGGGGTGTTCAGTGCTTTCCTGTTTCGAACCTGTGTTTGCTGATCTTCCCACTTAATCTGTGTTTGCTGATCTTTCCCACTTAGGGAAAGCCTTGTTTTCTGTACTTCTAGTTCTTGAGGTTAACTTCAGTGCGAGCTTTAAAACATAATGTAGTGCCTCCCTGCTTTTTTCCATTTAATAGTCCTTTTTGGCTGAACAAAGCCAAAGGCATGCGTCAAGTATGTTAAAACTTCCAGAAAAAGAGAGACGGGGCCGGGTGTGGTGGCTCACGTCTGTAATTCCAGCACTTTGGGGGGCTGAGGCGGGCGGATCACGAGGTCAAGAGATCGAGACCATCCTGGCCAACATGGTGAAACCCAGTCTGTACTAAAAATACAAAAATTAGCTGGGCGTGGTGGCGTGCACCTGTAGTCCCAGCTACTCGGGAGGCTAAGGCAGGAGAAACGCTTGGACCCAGGAGGTAGAGGCTGCTGTGAGCCGAGATCGCACCACTGCACTCCAGCCTGGCAACAGAGCGAGACTCCGTCTCAAAAAAAAAAAAAAAAAAAGGGACTGGGGGCAGTGGCTCGTGCCTGTAATCCCAGCACTTTGGGAGGCCAAGCTGGGAAGATCACTTGAAGCCAGGAGTTCAAGACCAGCCTGGACAACATAGTGAGACCCCCTTCTCTACCAAAAAAAAAAAAAAGGTGAAGACATTTTAAAATAATCAAAACGACACTTGGCATGCAAATAGGTTTGACGTCTAGGACCGTTAATCTTCAAACCTGAGTGTGCGAAGCATACCTGGCAAAAGATGCGGTTGTGGGGGTCCCCTCTCCATTCAGAGCGATTCAGCACTCATTCACTGAGTATCTACTCTGTACCAGGCTCTTTTCAGTGCTGGGAAGACCGTGGCAAGACAACATGATTTCACCCTTCTAGGAAAAAGAGACATTTCTAAGCCTGTACATCCAGGAGACAGCCCAGGAGTACGAGTTACGCCATGGCATGGAGGGAGGGAGAAGTCCTCTGGGGAGGCCTGAGCCGCGCACATCAAATGCTGAGAACCGTTTCATGTTCACACTACATATTCACTGTCTCCTATGAATAAAACTCCAGACAGGGTTTCAGAGAACACCAATGCAAATGGACCTGTATTAGATAATATGCCACCTTTCTTCATGTGACCTGTCATGCACCAGCTCTTGTGAGTGTTTTTGGTTTTTTTTTTTTGAGATGGAGTTTCACTCTTGTTGCCCAGACTGGAGTGCAATGACGCAATCTTGGCTCACTGCAACCTCTGCCTCTTGGGTTCAAGTGATTCTTCTGCCTCAGCCTCCCAAGTCACTAAGATTACAGGTGCACGCCACCACACCCGGCTAATTTTTTGTTATTTTTAGTGGAGACGGGGTTTCGCCATCTTGGCCAGGCTGGTCTCGAACTCCTGACCTCAGGTGATCCACCCACCTCTGCCTCCCAAAGTGCTGGGATTACAGGCGTGAGCCATCGCGCCCGGTTGTGAATTTTTTTTTTTTTTTTTGAGATGTCTCACTCTGTCACCAAGGCTGGAGTGCAGTGGCACGATCTCGGCTCACTGCAAGCTCGCCTCCCGGGTTCACGCCATTCTCCTGCCTCAGCCTCCTGAGTAGCTGGGATGACAGGCGCCCGCCACCACGCCCAGCTAATTTTTTGTATTTTGTAGTGGAGACGGGGTTTCACCGTGTTAGCCAGGATGGTCTCGATCTCCCAACCTTGTGATCCGCCCGCCTCGGCCTCCCAAAATGCTGGGATTACAAGTGTGAGCCACCGCGCCCAGCCACCGGTCATGAATATTTTAAATAGGTCTTGCCAATCGACCTCAAAAGAAGCCAACGGAGCACAGTTTTTCACTCCTGATGAAGGGCGGTCAACAAACATGACTCTCTGCCTTAACACTACACGGTTCTCATCTTCAAATAGACCAAAATGTGCTCATTAAACAAAAGCAATATAACTTAGGAATGGTGGTATTACAAAAACTGTAAGTCTTGAGGGAGTTGAATCACCAATTCTCCAACACTCTATTTTCATTTTTAAGTTTTTTGTTATAATCAAAGTCATACATGCACATCATTTAAAGTAAAAACAAGCCGGGCGCAGTGGCTTACGCCTATAATCCCAGCACTTTGGGAGGCTGAGGCAGGTGGACTGCCTGAGGTCAGGAAGTCGAGACCAGCCTGGCCAATGTAGTGAAACCTCATCTCTACTAAAAATACAAAAAATTAGCTGGGCGTGGTGGTGGGCGCCTGTAATCCCAGCTACTAGGGAGGCTGAGGCAGGAGAATCGCTTGAACCCAAGAGGCAGAGGCTGCAGTGAGCTGAATTGCGCCATTGCACTCCAGTCTGGGCAACAAGAGTGAAACTCTGTATCAAAAATAAATTAATAAATCAAAAAAGAATAAAACCAGCAGCCCTTGCCCTTGCCCTTCCTCTCTTTCTCCCCGCTCCCTAGACCATGGAGAATGGATTTGGCTATTCCTTCTATTTGCTTTCTTACTCTCAAATGATATGCGCTCAGCGTGGCGTCCTGCTTCCTCCATTTTGGGCCCTGTCTTGTGGCTGATGAGAATTTAAGCACCTGGCACCTCCCTTCCCCTCTCCCACTCTCCCAGCTGAGGTTAAGTCAAGTTGTTGGGGTCAGATCCATGTTCTCTGTTTTCATTATTATGACTATATTATTTATTGGTGAGTCAAGTGGGATACTTTGATTATAACACATGGTAAGACTATATTCCCCAGTATTCACAGATGAAATAACACGACGTCTGGGGTTTGCTTTAAAATAATCTTAGGGGGCCGGGTGCGGTGGCTCACGCCTGTAATCCCAGCACTTTGGGAGGCCGAGGCGGGTGGATCACGAGGTCAGGGGTTCGAGACCAGCCTGACCAGCATGGTGAAACCCTGTCTCTACTAAAAATACAAAAATTAGCTGGGCATGGTGGCGGGCACCTGTAATCCCAGCTACTCAGGAAGCTGAGGCAGGAGAATTGCTTGAACCCGGGAGGCGGAGGTTGCAGTGAGCCGAGATCGCACCACTGCACTTCAGCCTAGGTGACAGAGCAAGACTCGGTCTAAAAAAAAAAAAAATCATCATCATCATCATCATCTTAGGGGAGGGCGGGATCTGCTTATGGATTGAACAACACTGACCATGTGGATTGGTGATTGTTGAAGGTGGATGGTGCATTCATGATGGTTATATTAATCCACATTCACATTTGTGTGAGATTTTCCATAATAAAATTTTTGCTGGGTGCAGTGGCTCACACCTGTAATCCCAACACTTTGAGGCCAAGGCTGTGGGATTTCCTGAGGCCAGGAGCTGAAGACCAGCCTGGGCAATAGGCTGTGCCTCTGCAGTAAATTTAAAGATTAGCGGGGTGTGGTGGCACACGCCTGTGGTTCCAGCTATTCTGGAGGGTGAGGTGGGAGGACCACTTGAGCTTGGGAGGTCGAGGCTGTAGTGAGTTACGATTATGCCACTGTACTCCAGCCTGGACAACACAGCAAGACCCTGTCGCAAAAAAAAAATCCAAAAAACAATTTTTAATAGTTGTCTCAGGCAGACCCTCTATGTGATAAACTGTCTTCGTCTTTGGATGTCTGAGAATACTGCTGCTTACCCCTTCACTTCATTACAGTAATTTTGCCCAGTTTCAAACTCTGACTGCAGCCCACAGCTGAAATATTTTATATCACAACCCAGCACGCACACACTACATTTCATCAATTCTGCTGGGAACATTTTTTCATATTTTGGTATCTTAAATTAGGATGTGTCTTATAAGCAATGATACTGAAGGAAATCAAGAGATTTTACCCTAGGCTGGGCGCAGCGGCTCAGGCCTGTAATCCCAGCACTTTGGGAGGCCCAGGTGGGTGGAATGCTTGAGCTCATCAGTTCGAGACCAGCCTCAGCAACATGGCAAAACCCCGTCTCTACAAACAATACAAAAATTAGCCGGGTGTGGCGGTGTGTGCCTGTAGCCCCAGCTACTCAGGAGGCTGAGGTGGAAAGATCGCTTGAGCCCGGGAGGTGGAGGTTGCAGTGAGCTGTGATCAGGCTGCTGCACTCCAGCCTGGGCAACAGAGCCGGACTCTGTTTCGACAACAACAGAAACATTTACTCCAAACTATTTTTGACATTATTTTGAAATGGCTGTTATAGGGCCAACAGGTGAAGTGGCCCTGCAAAGCTGTCTCTTGTCAGGGCAATTTGCATCTGTAGAGAATCTCCATTACTGCACCCAGGCCTTACATAACACCTTGAAAAGTCTGAAAAGAGCTGTGTATCATCTCTGACGACTTCTTCTTGTGAGGTTTCATCCACGGAACAAGACCCCGTTTGCTAGCCAGACCTCTTCCTCCCGTCTTCCCAGAACCTCATTTGCCAGGATCCAAGCCCTCATTCACTCTGTAGCCTCAAGACCTGACAGTGGTGCCCAAGGAGAGAATACAGTCATGGGTTCTTACTTTCTTTCTGGTTGGCCCAGTAAAGCCCCTTCCTTATCCCTCTTTTCTACTTATCACTAGAGACAGAAACTCAAAACCATGGCGTTGGGCTGCTAAAAGCCTAGAACAGAACAACAAAATAAGGCAGGCTGGACAAGCCTGGATAAGCTCCTGTACCTCACTGGGGGGCTGGGTCTCTATTCTGAAGGCTCCTGTGTACACACTGTAAATACATGTGTGTGCCTTTTCTCCGATTAGCCAATCCGCCTCATGCCAGTGATTTTTCAGCAAACCTTTAGGGGGCCAAGGGCCTTGGCTCCCACAACATGTTAGACTTGATGAAACACATACAGCATGTGACAAAACATTTAAGACAGGCTGCAAATTCTCTGCTACTCCTCGCAATGAAAGGTAAGAGTCTAACTCCCCTCCCTTAAACCTGGGCTGGCCTTAGTGACTTGCTTGACCAAAAGAATGCAGCAGATGTAACTTTCAGACCTGGAGCTAGGTCACAATTTCCAGCTTCCATCTGGGTTTTGTGGAACTCTTGTTCTGAAAGAAACAAGCCACCCAGTGGCCAGGTACGGTGGCTCACGCCTGTAATCCCAGCACTTTGGGAGGCCGAGGCAGGCAGATCACGAGGTCAGGAGATCGAGACCATCCTGGCTAACACGGTGAAACCCCGTCTCTACTAAAAATACAAAAAAATTAGGCAGGCATAGTGGCGGGCACCTGTAGTCCCAGCTACTCAGGAGGCTGAGGCAGGAGAATGGCATGAACCTGGGAGGTGGAGCTTGCAGTGAGCTGAGATTGCACCACTGCACTCCAGCCTGGGTGACTAGCAAGTAAGAAGTCCTATTACTCCAGGACCACCCCACTGTAAAGAGGCCCAAGCTAGCCACATGAAAAGACTGGAGAGAGCTGCCTAGTGTCTGTCCCCAGCCGCTCCCGCCATCCTATTCTAAGTGCCAGCCATACACGTGATGAAGCCAACTTGGACATGTCAGTTCCCACAGCCGTGATGGAGAAGCCATTCTGACGTACCCAACATTCAGAGGCGAGGCCCACACGTAGAGCCCCGGTCTTCATCGCAGCCATGGCTGACCAGACGAGCCACTCCAGTGGAGACCGTTGGAATGAAGATGAGCCGCCCCCACATGCCCTGTCTGACTCACAAAATCATGAGTATGATGAAAGGTTTCACCAGTAAACACCACCACCTTATGGTTTATTATGTTTGGGGTGGTTTATTATGTTACAGGAAAGGGGTCCAGATCCAGGCCCCAAGAGTGGGTTCTTGGATCTCACACAAGAAAGAATTCAGGACAAGTCCATAGAGTAAGGTGAAAGCAAGTTTATTAGGAGAGCAAAGGAACAAAAGAATAGAGCAAACCTTTAGAACAGAGCAGCCCCAAGGGCTGCTAGTTGCCCATTTTTATGGTGATTTCTTGATGATTTGCTAAACAAGGGGTGGATTATTCACGCCTCCCCTTTCTAGACCATACAGGGTAACTGCCTGACGCTGACGTGGCATTTGTAAACTGTCATGGCGCTGATGGGAGCGTAGCAGTGAGGACGATCAGAAGTCACTCTCATCACCATCTTGGTTTGGGTGGGTTTTGGCCGGCTGCTGCTTCTTTTTTTTGTTGTTTTTTTTTTTTTGAGATGGAGTTTCACTCTGTCACCCAAGCTGGAGTGCAGTGGTGCAATCTCAGCTCACTGCAACCTCCGCCTGCCGGGTTCAAGCAATTCTCTGCCTCAGCCTCCTGAGTAGCTGGGATTACAGGTGCCCGCCACTACGCCCAGCTAATTTTTTTGTATTTTTAGTAGAGACGGGGTTTCACCATGTTGGCCAGGCTGGTCTTGAACTCCTGACCTCATGATCCACCCACCTCGGCCTCCCAAAGTGCTGGGATTACAGGCATGAGCCACCACGCCTGGCCGTGGCCGGCTTCTTTACCACAAGCTGTTTTATCAGCAAGGTGTTTATGACCTATATTTTGTGCTCACCTCCTATGTCATCCTCTGACTTAGAATGCCTTAATCGTCTGGGAATGCAGCCCAGTAGGTTTCAGCCTCATTTTACCTGGCTCCTATTCAAGATGGAGTTGCTCTGGTTCACACACCTCTGACAATTACACAGCCATTGATACAGTATGTAAACCAAAAGTGACTCTAAGCACCCCCAACCAACTGAATAGACCCTTCCCCCTTGGCCAAGAGGATGCCAAAGAAATCTGAAAAACTTGCCAGGCATGGTGGCTCACACCTGTAGTCCCAACACATTGGGAGGCTGAGGCAGGTGGATCACGAGGTCAGGGGTTCGAGACCAACCTGACCAACATGGTGAAACCCCGTTTCTGCTAAAAATACAAAAATTAGCCAGGCGTGGTGGTGCAGGCCTGTAATCCCATCTACTCAGGAGGCTGAGGCAGAGAATTGCTTGAACCCGGGAGGTGGAGGTTGCAGTGAGCCGAGATCACGCCACTGCATTCTAGCCTGGACGACAGAGTGAGATTCTGTCTCAAAAAAAAAAAAGAAAAAAGAAAAGAAAAGGAAATCTGAGTCCACCTATGCCTTGTAAGCCCCCGCTTTGAGTTGTCCCACCTTTCCAGATGGAACCAATGTACACCTCACATGCACTGATTATGTCTTACGTCTCCTTAAAACATATAAACCAAAGCTGTAACCCAACCACCTTGGGCCCATGTTCTCAGGACCTCCTGAGGCTGCCTCATGGGTCATGGCCCTTGCATTTAGCTCCGAATAAATCTCTTTGAATACTTTCCAGAGTTTGGCATTTTTTTGTCAATATGTATATGAAATATACCCTTAGGTTTTCTACTGTCTAATATGTTCTATGCTGTTCCCCACTCCCACTCCACAGTCATCTGCTATATTTTCTTATCTGTTGCTGCGTAAAGACCCACCCCAAAATGTAACGGTAAAAAACAACCAAGATTTATTGCTTCTTTTGATTCAGTGGGTTGGCAATCTCAGTGACTTTTTTAGATGGAGTTTCACTATTGTCACCCAGGCTGGAGTGCAATGGTGATCTTGGCTCACTGCAACCTCCACCTCCCGGGTTCAAGTAATTCTCCTGCCTCAGCTTCCCAAGCAGCTGGGATTACAGGTGCCTGCCACCATGCCCAGCTAATTTTTGTATTTTTAGTAGAGACGAGGTTTCACCATGTTGCCCAGGCTGGTCTTGAACTCCTAACCTCAGGTTATCCTCCCACCTCGTCCTCCCAAAGTGCTGGGATTACAGGGATGAGCCACAGCGCCCAGTCCCATTCCCCTTTTTTTAAAGTCAGAGTCACTCTGTCACCCAAGCTGGAGTGCACTGGCATGATTATAGCTCCCTGTACCCTTGAACTCCTAACACCTGGGCCTAAGGGATCCTCCCGCCTCAGCCTTCTGAGTAGCAGGGACTACAGGCATGAGCCACATGGCCTGGTTCTAAACATACATATTTTAAAATCATACTCATGTTCTACAATATAAAATTCAACGTTAATAATTCACGTTCCCATTGTTCACAGTATTGGCTTTCTTATTTATTTTATTTTATATTTTGAGACAGGGTCTCCCTCTATCATTCATGCTGGAGTGCAGTGGCGAAATCATGATTCACTGCAGCCTTGACCTCCTGGGCTCAGCTGATCCTCTTGCCTCAGTCTTCCAAGTAGCTGGGACTATAGGCACAGGCCACCACGCCCAGCTAATTTTTTTAAAGTTTTGTAGACACAGGGTCTTCACTATGTTGCCCAGGCTGGTCTTGAACTCCTGAGCTCAAGCAATCCGCCTGCCTCGGTCTCCCAAGGTGCTGGATTACAGGCATGAGTCACCGTGCCTGGCCTTTTGCTTTCTTATTTAGTATTCATTTTTACAATCCCTTTGGAACTTACATTCTAGGTTCATTTTAAGTAGGAAATGTTTCATTTTCTCTGTTCCTCACTGTGTGTGACGCTGCCTGTCTCCCCGTTCTGCAGTTGCCTCAACCTCTCTGTATTAGGGTGGGCTAAACATCTGGAACAAATGGACTCCAAACGCAATATCTTAAACACAACAGGATTTTCTTTTGCTTTCATGTAACAGGCCAGGGTGTATGTCCAGGTCAGGCAGAGGAGGAGAAAGGGATAGTAAGGAAGATCTGTTCCATGTAGTCTCGGACGGACCCAGGCTGGTGGGCTCTGCCATCCTCAACACGGGGCTTCCAAGGTTGCACCTGTCACCTGTAGTAGGCTGAATAATAGCCTCCAAATATGTGTGCATCCTAATCGTCAGAACATGTGAATGTTGCTTTACACAGCAAAAAGGAGTCAGCAAATGTGATGACGTTAAGGATCTTGAGATGGGAGGATGATCCTGGATATTGTGGGTGGGTCCGAAATGGGATCCCAAGTGTTCTTATAATAGGGGGGCAAAGAAACATATCTGTACAGAGAGAAAACAGGTGTGAAGATGAATGCGTGGGTCTGAGGGATGCAAGAAGCTAGAAAGGCCACAGACGGTTCCTCCCCTAGAGTCTCCAAAAGGAATGAGCCCCACTGACACCTTGACTTGAGCCCAGGAAACTGATTTCAGACTCTGGCTTCCAGAGCTGAAGAGCATATATTTGCATTGTTTCGAGGCACTGAGTCTGTCATAATGTGTTGCAGCAGCCTAGGAAGCTGGTCCATGGTAGGAGGCAGCCCCGGGGAGGAATGATGGTCCAGGCTCAGAAGCCATGCATGTCACTTCCCCTCACGTTCCATGGGCGAGAACCTGGACACATGGCAGCTCCCAACTCCAAGGGAAGCTGGGAAATGTAGTAGAGCTGGACACCCACATGTCCACTTAGCACCGAGGAGGGTGGGGGTGCTGGGCGGACAGCTACATCTCCATCACATGTGTTGTGTTGAGTCCTACAGCCCTGCGTGGCGGTGCAAATACCCCAGGTCCCATCTGCACCCTAAGTCAGGGACTGCTTTGCTCAGGTCCTGGACATAAGGCTGTCTGGACATCCCTCTTTGGCTGCATGGGTTTTTAACATTTTTCTTTATTTTTATTTTTTTGAGACAGGTTCACACCATGTTGCTCCAGCTGGTCTTGCACTCCCGGGCTCAAGTGATTCCTCCCATCTCGGCCTCCCCAAGTAGCTGGGACCACTGGTGCACCCCTGGCTGCGTGCTTCTTTTACAAGCGTGGGTGACCCAGGCCCAGCAGCTTTGCAGTTGCAGGCCCACTCAGCACTTTGCATTTCTCTTCATTTCTGGCTCACAGAGATATCACTTTTTTTTTTTTTTTGATAGAGTCCTGCTCTGTCTCCCAGGCTGGAGTGCAATGGCACAATCTCAGCTCACTGCAACCTTCACCTCCCGGGTTTGAGCGATTATCCTGCCTCAGCCTCCCAAGTAGCTGGGATTACAGGCACCTGCCACCATGCCTGGCTAATAGAGACGGGGTTTCACCAGGTTGGCCAGGATGGTCTCGGACTCCTGACCTCAAGTGATCCACCTGCCTTGGCCTCCCAAAGTGCCGGGATTACAGGCGTGAGCCACGGCACCCGGCCTCGACCTGTTTTTGAGCACAGCTATACTTCTTGCTTTGCAAATTTTACACTGTATGTGTAATTCCTGCGGCCAGCCTCAGTCTCTGCCACACAATCTCCTGTGGATGGCAATGGGCATGTGGAAGAGTGTCCTGCCCCTTTCTCCCTAGGAGCCACTCTGAAGCAGCCCGCTCTTCACCGGCAGCAGACTGGTCTTTCTAAGCCACGAACACCGCCCTCCTGCTGAAAAGTCTGCAGTGAGCTTTGGCTTTCCTTCTCTGTAAAATTAGCCCAGCTAATTTTTGTACTTTAATTTTAGAGACGGGGTTTCACCAAGTTGGCCAGGCTGGTCTTGAACTCCTGACCTCAGGTGATCCGCCTGCCTTGGCCTCCCAAAGTGCTGGAATTACAGGCATGAGCCACGGCGCCTGGCTGCTATATTTTCTTTAAATGTTTTCTTGAATAAAATACATTTTCTTCAACCTAAAAGTTCATTTTTCCAATTTTAATAGAAATAAGAACATTTCTATGGGCGCCCAAAGATATGTCCACAGTCTAATCCTCAGCACCTATGACTATGACCTCTTATGGCAAAAGGTGTGACGCAGTGAGGGCTTTGAGAGGAGGGGTTTGTGCCGGATCAATACAGTCAGAGGGCTCCCTCTAAGATGGACACCACCGGCTATGCCTGCTTTTTTGGCTAGATGATTTTATAGCTCTGTAGAGGTAGATATTAACCTTTAAAAAACAGGCAGCAACGTGGCCTGGCAATGTGCTGGTTCACACATGTAATCCCAGTGCAGGAGGGTCACTTGAGCACAGGAGTTCGAGACCAGCATCAGCAACATAGCAGGACCCTGTATCTACAAAAACATTAAAAAATTAGAGGCCGGGCATGGTGGCTCACGCCTGTAATCCCAGCACTTTGGGAGGCCGAGGCGGGAGGATCACCAGAGGTCGGGAGTTCGAGACCAGCCTGACCAACATGGAGAAACCCTGTCTCTACTGAAAATACAAAATTAGCCGGGCAAAGTGACGCATGCCTGTAATCCGAGCTACTCGGGAGGCTGAGGCAGGAGAATTGCTTGAACCCGAGAGGCAGAGGTTGCAGTGAGCTGAGATGGCGCCATTGCACTCCAGCCTGGGCAACAAGAGGGAAACTCCATCTCAAAAAAAAAAAAAAAAAAAAAATTAGCCCAGTGTGGTGGCATGTGCCTTAGTTCCAGCTACAGCTACTTGGGAGGCTGAGGTGGGAGGATCACTTGAGCCCAGGAGATCGAGGCTGCAGTGAGCCTTGATTGCACCACTGCACTCCAGCCCCTGTCTCTAAAGATTAAACAAACAAACAAAACCAGTCAGCAATGTAAAAAAAAAATTTTTTTTTTTCAGAGATGGGGTCTATATTGCCCAGGCTGGTCTTGAACTCCTGGGCTCAAGCAGTCCTCTGGCCTTGCCTCTCAAAGTGCTGGGATTACAAGCCTGACCAACAATCCTTGTGCGCAGAAAATGCAAATTAGCTGTGTCCAGTTAAATGCAATTGACCATTGCACTAGAGATAGATCAGTTTTTGCAAATTCATTTCAGCATTCTTTTGACTTCTTTGGTTTTTTTTTTTTTGACACAGGGTCTCTGTTGCCCGTGCTAGAGCGGTCCTTTTGCCTCAGCCTCCAGAATAGCTGGGACCACAGGTATACGCCACCATGCCTGGCTAATTTTTTTCTTAAAAAAAATTTTTTTTTTTTTGGTAGACAGGGTCTTGCCATGCTGCCCAGGCTGGTCTCAAACTCCTGAACTCCAGCAATCCTCCTGCCTTGGCCTCCCAAAGTGTTGGGATTACAGGCATGAGCCACTGCATCTGGCCAAATTCTTTAAACAATTTGTAACAACTTATGATGTATTCATTATTGAGTTAAATAAAATATTTGACGTGTTCATTTTATATGTGTATGAAGGTCATGATTTTACCTTTAAAAAAATGATCAACACCTGACATTTCCTTCCGCCACCCACAGTCCCAATTCATCCTCACATCTGATAGCTTAGCTTTCTAAGTGCCTCCTGGCATCCATCCACTTCTCCCCATCTTACCTGCCACCAGCGGTCTGCCCGAATTGGCTACGTCAGGCTCTACCTGGCCCTTCTCCCATCCGTTCTCCACACAGCAGCCAGAGTGATCTCATTACAATTCAAACTTCATGATGTCTTATTTATTTTTTTAGCGATGGCGGGCGGGGGGACGGGGGGGTCTCACTATGCTGACCAGGCTGGTCTCGAACTCCTGGCCTCACGCGATCCTCCCATGTCAGCCTCCCATAGTGTTATGATTACAGGGGTGGGCCACTGCGCCTGGCCCAAACTTCATGATGTCTCTTATCTGCTTAACTTCCTCCAAGGACTTCCCGTGTCTCCCAGAATAAAGACCGAGGTCCTCGCTGTGCTCTTTCGGCCTCTGCATGACCTGGCCCCTCTTACACCACAGCTCCGCTGCACCACCAGCCCCTCTGCCATGCTGAGCTGAGCCTCCTCCAGTTCCCCTGCTGCAAGACCGTTCCTGCCTTGGGGCCTCTGAACCTGCTGTTGGCCTGCCTGGAAAATTCTTCCCTCCTTACCTTGTTTACTTCTATGGGGCCTTCACATCTTGGCTAACATGTGAATCGCCCAAAGAAACCTCTGGTCTCCCAGGGGTTCAGGTCCTACCGTCTCCCCAGTACGATGTTATGAAACTCTCACTTCTTCTTGGCATTTATCTCATTTCCCAGGTGAGTACCCATGTGGTTTAACGCTTGACTCACCTTCTAGGCTGCTAGGTCCCTGCGGCCGGGGCTCGCGTCCCTGGCACGCATGTGGTCCTTTCTGGGGTGGGGTGCATGGTGAGCGGACGAGGACGGCTGAGTGCGCGCGCGGAGGGAGGATGGAGAGAGGGAGAGGCTCCCCGCTCCCGGGCTCAGGGCACATGCGTCTCTCATGCGTCTCCCGGCTGGCTTCCTTCCCCCGGCCCCGGGCAGCGCCGCGTATCCTGAGACCCCGCCGCGGGCTGTGTGCTGCTCAGCGACCCTCCTCTGCGCGCGCAACGCCACTTTCGGGCGCGCTCTGCAGACCCGCCACAGGCCGGGATAGCGCTTAGCCAGCTGCGGGCGGACGCCCGGGGCTCTTGCGGGCCGGGACACAGGAGGGGGCGGGGAAGGGGGCGGTGCCGTTCGGGGGACCCGGATGCGGCCCCGCCCCCGCCCGCGGAACCGGAAGTAGAGCCTGGCGCCTAGGAGCGGCGGGCGCGGCGGGATCCAGGGCCGACCCGGGCCGGACCGACCCCAGGCGGCGGTGAGCGAGCGCGGCGTCCGCCCGGGGTGCAGGCCCGGCTCTGCTTCTTCCCTCTTGTGGCGTCGCCTGGCCGCGAAAGGGGAAGGAAGCGGCGGCCGCAGCGGTCTCACCGCTCTTCCGCTCGCGGTTTCGGGGGCCGGGGCAGAGTGGCGAGGCTTTCCCGGCCTGGGGCGGGGCAGGGCGAGGGCCGGGGGTCCGCGAGGGCCACGAGGACGGGTCTGGGCCCAAGGGGGCCGGGCAGGGGGCAAGAGGGCACGGAGGGCTCGGGGCTGGGGTCCGCGGAGGAAGGTTAGAGAGGGGCCAAATTGGGGTCTCAGCTCTGAGTGGGGGGGTCTCAGCTCTGAGGGGAGGGTCCCTGGGCCCCAGGGGCTCCAGGGCAGGAGAGGGGCCAGGCTGGGAGGGGTCGTGGGTCCGAGGGAATAGGAGAGGGGGATGGGCTCCGAGGGGGAGGGTATTGGGGCCCGAGGGAGAGGGGCTGGGCTTGTGGGGTTCGGGTGTCCGAGCGGAGGGGGCCGGGGTTCGAGGGGCCATGGAAGGTGGGTGTGTGGTGTCTCAAGGAAAGGGCGAGGGGTCTGAGAGGGAGGGGGTCCGAGGGGAGGGGATTGGGGTCTGACGGGAAGGAGTCCAGGCGCAGAGCTACAGGGATGGGGTCCGAGGGAAGGGAATTGGGGTTCGAGGGGAAGGGGTCGGGGCGCGGAGGAAAGGTATAGGGTCCGAGGGGAGGGGATTGGGGCTCCAGGGAAAGGGATCCAGGCGCAGGGAAAAGGAATGAGGTCCGCGGGGTCAAGGCGGCTGGGGTGCGCAACTTTGAGGGGCTCGCTGTGGGACGTGGCGGAGCAGCTGGGGATCCGCCCGGCCTGCACCTGAGCGGAGGTTTTGCAATCAGGTCAGTGGAGGCAGCGAGGCGCGGCTGCAGCTAGTCGTGAGGCTCTAAATTTGGAACCCTCCTTCGGGGTGTGTTTAAAATCACCAGAACGGTGCTTTGGGGCTTTCTGTTACGTTTCCATCCCCTGGATAGTCTAAGGGATGCCTGATCCCTGAAGCTGGAAGGCCTCGGGTGAGAAGGGGCAGGGCTTCCTCCCACTGGAATCTGTGGACGTGTCGGGCCCCTTGGGGAGGAATTCATTTTTCTGCTGAACGAAGCTCCGGAGGCATCCGATGAGCGCTTCCTGGAATCCCATGCGCTCCCTTTGGGCTCAGTGTTGACTTGGCTGTGCAGGCTCTGTTGGGGGGACTTCACCCACTAGATCCTTCAGGCATGATCCAGCCCTCAAGCCCGGCCGGTCCCAAGGCCGTGGCGCAGGAGGGGCTGGCCGCCTGCTCCTGTCCCCATTCCCATCTCCATTCCCGTGTTTGACCGTGTGGGTGAGTCACCGGCTCCAGAGCACTGAGTCAGTCCTATTTCTCCTCTGGTTAGAGAAGTATTCGCCAGATACTCAAGGAACAAGAAACTCTTTTAAGTGGGACTCAATAAAAAGTTGGGGAGGCAGGGTGGTTTTGATATTAGGTCCCCTAGAAGTAGAAGCTAACCTTCTGCTAAATCTTACTGAAAAGAAATTTCTTTTGACCTGGGGCAGGGGTGCGGTGGCTCACACCTGTAATCCCTGCACTTTGGGAGGCCAAGGTGAGAGGCTTGTTTGAGGCCAGGAGTTCCAGACTAGCCTGGGCAACACAGGGAGACCTTGTGTCTACAAAAAAGAAAAAAAGAAATTCGCTGGGCATGTTGGCTTGCACCTGTTGTCCCAGCTACTTGGGACGCTGAGGCAGAGGATCTCAAGCCCAGGAGTTGGAGGCTGCAGTGAGCTCGATCGCACCACTGTACTCCAGCCTGGGTGACAGAGCGAGACCCTGTCCCCAGGCTGGAGTGCAGAGGCTCTTCACAGGTGCCATCTAGCACACTGCAACCTTGAACTGCTGGCCTTAAGCGATCCTCCCACCTCAGCCTCCCAAGTAGCTGGGACTGCAGGCCCAGCTAAAGCTGACTTTTAATTGTAGCATTTTGATGGACTTGTTTTTAAAACACTTTTAAAATGACAGTGCACATAATCGGCAATTCAGATCTTCAGTCTGTGCCACGCAGTAGGTGCTCAGAAAAGGTGTCCTGAGAGTGTGAATTGGTGTGAGCGCTGGTTGCTGCCTTGTGTTGCAGTATTCCCATGGCCTGGGCCAGCCAAGAGCAGGGGACTGTGCTCCAGGAGCAGGCTTGGCTTTCACTGTGGCCCAAGCCAACCCCATCTGCTCACGCACTGCTTTGAGTAAACGGAGTAAATGTTGGGGGCGGGGTTTCCCTTGAGTAAGTGTGGTGTAGGGAGTGTGCCTGTGATGGTGATTTTGGCTACGCAAGTGTCTGTTTCCTTTCTCCTGCTCTGCCATAGATGCTGAGGCTAATGGAAAGCTGATGGTGGACGGATGGTTCTGTCCTGTCATTTAAAACATTCTTCGTCCAGGCTCGGTGGCTCACATCTGTAATCTCAGCACTTTGGGAGGCTAAGGGCAGGTGGATTGCTTGAGCCCAGGAGTTTCCAGATCAGCCTAGGCAACATGGGGAAACCCCATCTCTATTAAAGATAGAAAAATTGGCCGGGTACGGTGGCTCACACCTGTAATCCCAGCACTTTGGGAGGCTGAGGTGGGCAGATCGCGAGGTCAGGAGATTGAGACCATCCTGGCTAACACAGTGAAACCCCGTCTCTACTAAAAAAAAAAAAAATACAAAAAATTAGCCGGGCGTGGTGGCATATGCCTGTAGTCCCAGCTACTCAGGAGGCTGAGGCAAGAGAATCGCTTGAACCTGGGAAGTGGAGGTTGCAGTGAGCCGAGATCACGCTATTGCACTCCAGCCTGGGCAAAAGAGTGAGACTCCGTCTCAAAAAAAAGAAAGAAAAATTAGCTGGGTGTACTGACAGGTGCCTGTAGTCTCAGCTACTCAGGAGGCTGAGGCAGGAGAATCGCTTGAACCCAGGAGGCGGAGGTTGCAGTGAGCTGAGATCATGCCATTGCACTCCAGCCTGGGCAACAGAGTGAGACTGCGTCTCAAACAAAAAAAAAAAAAAAAAAAGAAAAATTAGCTGGGTGTGGTGGTGCATTCCTGTAGTCCTAGCTACTCGGGAGGCTGAGGTGGGAGGATCACTTGAGCTTGGGACACAGAGGTTGCAGTGAGCTGAGGCTGTGCCTCTGCACTCTAGCCTGGGCCACAGTGCAAGACCCTGTCTCAGAAAAAAAAAGAAAAAAAAGGCTGGTGGGGGGCCGGTTAGGCGCGGTGGTTCATGCCTGTAATCCCAGCACTTTGAGAGGCTGAGGCTGGCAAATCACTTGAGGCCAGGAGTTGGAGATCAGCCTGGACCAACATAATGAAACCCCATCTCTACTAAAAATACAAAAAATTAGCTGGGTGTGATGGCGCATGCCTGTAATCCCAGCTACTTGGGAAGCTGAGGCAGGAAAATCACTTGAACCTGGGAGACAGAGGTTGCAGTGAGCCGAGATCGCGCTATTGCACTCCAACCTGGGCAACAGAGCAAGACTCTGTCTGAAAAAGAGAAAAAAAGTTCTTGTATAGAGGAATTTTTCACTCTGTCTAGACAGGAAGATTACTTCACGTTTGTGCAATCTTGATTTGTACACTGACGTTTGTAAGGAAGGTTTAATATTGAGGTTGGACAGAGTCATTATCTTCTTTTGAACCGTATTGTAACAGATTTATTGAGATATAATTCACATACCATACAATGTGCCTGTTTAGTGTGTACTCTCCACTGGTTTTTAGTATCTTCATGCAGTTGTACAACTGTCACCACAATCAATTTCAGAATAATTTTATCACCTCAAAAAGAAGCCCTTGTACCTTTTAGCCATGACCGGGATCACGATCCTCACCACCACCATCCGCCCAGCCCTGGGCAACCAGCAATGTATCTTTTGTCTCTGTAGATTTGCGAACTCCAGACATTTCCAAGAAATTGAATCGTATAATATGTGGTCTTTTGTGCATGGTTTTCCTTTGCGTAATGGCTTTGAGGTCCCTCCACGCTGTAGCAGGTGTCACTGCTGGATCCTCTTTGTGGCAGAATAAAATGCCTTTGAGTTAGGTAGACCACATGCTATGTATCTATCAGTTGATGGACATTTGGAGTGTTTCTGTTTTTTGGCTGCTATGAATAGTGCTGTTCTGAACACTCATGCACAAGTTTTTGTGTGCTTATACTTTATTTCTCTTGGGCGTAGACCTAGGAGTGGAGTTGCTGAGTCATACAGTACCTGAGTTTAACCTTCTGAGGAACTGCCAGACCTTTTCCATTTAACATCCCTGTCAGCAGTCTATGAGGCTTCCAGTTTCTCCACACTGTTGCTGAGACTTGTCATTGGCTGTTTTATTTTAGTCATCCTAGTGGGTATGAGGTGGGTTCTCATTGTGGTTTTGATGTGCATTTCCCTGGTGGTTAATGACATTGAACAAACTTTTCCTGAGCTTGTTGGCCATTTGTATATCTCCTCTGAAGAAATGTCTCTTCAGATCCTTCAACCATTTTTAAATGGGGTTATTCGTCCTTTTTATTGAATTATAAGAGTTCCTTTTTTTTTTTTTTTGAGATGGAGTCTCACTCTGTCACCAGGCTGCAATATAGTGGCGCAGTCTCGGCTCACAACAGCCTCCGTCTCCCAGGTTCAAGCAGTTCTCCTGCCTCAGCCTCCCAAGTAGCTGGGACTACAGGCACGCGTCACCACACCCAGTTAATTTTTGTATTTTTAGTAGAGACGGGGTTTCACCATGTTGGCCAGGATGGTGTCGATCTCTTGACCTCATAATCCTCCCGCCTCGGCCTCCGAAAGTGCTGGGATTACAGGCGTGAGCCCACCGCGCCCAGCCAAGAGTTCTTTATATATTCTGGATCTACGGTTCAAAATACTTTTCTCTCGGGATCGTCTTGTCACCTTCTTGATGAAACACAAAATTTTAAATTTTGTACAATTTATTTTTTTCCTCTTGTGTTTTGGTGTCATATCTAAGAAACTATTGCCAAATTCAAAGTCACAAAAATTTACACCCTTTTAGGATTTTAGTTCATTTTTGAGTTAATTTTTCTGTATGGTTTTGAGGTAGGGCTCTAGAGGCTTTTTATCTTTGGATCCACAAAATAATCTAACTTATTTTCTATTGGTTATTTTTGTGATTTTTTTTAAATTTCAAATATTAAGGGTATAAAATTGTGGATTTGAGCCTATCGTTAGCTGCTCATGAGTAGATTTTTATTTTTTACTTTATGATTGATTTATGTATGAGACAGGGTCTCTCTCTGTCTCCCAGGCTGGGGTGCATTGGTGTGATCATGGCTCACTGCAGCCTTGAGCTCCTGGGCTCAAGCAGTTCCCCCACCTCAGCCTCCTAAGTAGCTGGGACTGCAGGTATACACGACCATGCGTGGCTAATTTTTTAGGCAGAGTTGTATAGATGCTTGCTGATTACACTAATAACTGCAGTAACCAGAATGTAGCAAGCAATCTGTAGAAGTTAGGATTGCCAAAGGGAACCGGGGAGAGAGATGGAGCAAATAGTTGGGTTTCAGACAGGAAATTAATTAATTACCAGGAGGGCCAGCCAGGCACCATCCCCTAGTTCCTAATGCATGAGAAACCACTCTGCCTGTGACCGGCTTGTTCCTAGGGACAAGGGGATTTCATTTGTTGATGTGTGATGTCTAGCAGTGTGGTGTCCAGTTGAGGCTGATGTGTGGTCCTAGGGAAGGGGTCATGTGCTTGGCCACCCTCTGGGGAACTGGAGTCTTGCTCCCTGCGCGGTAACCGTATATGTTCTTTAGGAATGCAGCCTCCTCCTCCTCGGCTCTCCAGCTGCCACTCTCATGTCTTGATAGACGGTCACCGTACTGGTTTTTTCTCCCGGCCATATCATGATCTTCTCAAGGAGTGTTTTTCTTATATTATTGTTTTAAAAAGCTCACAGTAATAATTTTATTTTATGTCATTAATGAGAATGAATAAAAAGTGAAAATCTCTAAGAATTATAGCAAACAGTAAATGCATACTAGCAATTAAGGCAATAATTTCTTTTTGCATTCGTAAGAAACATCATGTAGGCCGGGCGCGATGCCTCACGCTTGTAATCCCAGCACTTTGGGAGGCCAAGGCAGGTAGATCACCTGAGGTTGGGAGTTTGAGACCAGCCTGACCAACATGGAGAAAACCCGTCTGTACTAAAAATACAAAATTAGCTGGGCGTGGTGGCACCTGCCTGTAATCCCAGCTACTTGGGAGGCTGAGGCAGGAGAATCACTTGAACCCACGAGGTGGAGTTTGTGGTGAGCCGCGATTGTGCCATTGCACTCCAGCCTGTGCAACAAGAGTGAAACTCCATCTCAAAAAAAAAAACAAAAAAAGAAAAACAAAACAAAAAAAAACAAAAAATCATCATGTAGTTTAGAAGTCTTTCAAAACTTATTTCTTTAGTTTCTCTCTGTTGAACTTTTTTATTAGTAAAATGCAAGTCTTCCCATCCTCCTCTCGGATTTCCTTACGAAACTTTGTTATATTTGGGAAGATTTCTGAAGTTTTCTAAAAAGATCTCCACACAGAAGGGTTTGCCCAGGAAGCTGCTCAACAGACATCCTTCTGAGCTTTTTACTCTTAATCTTTTCACAGACGGAATCATTCCCCAATGCCTGGAAATTCCTCATTGGATTACTGTGTTTTAAACAGAGTTTTGTGAGCACCCTTTTATCTCCAAGCGGAAAGAAAGGTACTTATGCATTGTGAACATCCTAACATTCTTTTCCTATGGATGTTAAGGGCAAAAATCCCTTTAACAGGAAACGGGGGAGGTTGCTGTTTCTGTGGATTTACTGGGAGAGAGATAATATTCTGGAAGGAAATTTCATTGTTTAAAAAATAAAGTCAGGTTTCTGTTGCATATGACTTAAAGGAGACAATTGCAGAAAACTCTGGAATTGAGGAAGAGAACCCATTCCTGTCCTCCCTGAGGGGGAAATCTGGCCCCTTCCCCACCCCATGAAAGTGGGTGGGGCCCCCAGGCGCAGGACTGTGAAGCTCACAGGTGCCCACCCCGCCCGCTGGTGAAGCTGCGTCCAGGAAGATGAGCAGAGACTGTGCTCTGCTAATCTCTCCCCGATGAGCCTGAAAAAGTACCAGGCAAAGACACCTGCCGCCTTTTTCCTTTGCCTTGGGGGTGAAGGTGGCCTCACCAGCCCTGCAGGGACTCCTGTCCTTTCCTGCAGCCACCTCCTCAGTGGTGGGAACCATAGGCAGTTGAAGTCCCGCAGGCGAGCAGCCCCCTTGCCAAGGCAGCATGTTGCCATGGGGCAGCTGGAGACCGAGCATCCCATTTCTCTTTCCTGCAGCCGTTGCTTCATTTATAAATGGGTGTGTTGGGACAAGATGGACTGGTTGTGCCTTTCCGTTCTGAGATTCTAGTTCATCTGTTCTCTAAAATCCTGGCAAAATCAGATCACTCTGGAAATTCTTGCCATGCTTTGGGCATTGACACGAGGTTCCAGGGGCACTTTTGGTCCTGCTACACCCCTTGGCAGACGGTTCTTCCCCAAGAGACAAAGTCGCACCTAGAAATTTGAGAGCACGCTGCCCTGATTGGTCCCTCACTGTCACATTGGATTTGGACTTGAGACCCAGCCAGGCTGGAGGGGGAGGAGCCAGATGGGACAGTCTCAAGCTGCAAAGGGGTTTTGTCCCGTCCTGATTCAGGGCGCTAGAGTCCCAACATGGCGCCTGAGAAAAAGTGAATTGGGTGTCCTCAGTTCAGACCCCTGGGCACAGCTTATGGTTGTTTGATTTAAAATAATACCTCAGTTGCTCTGTGGCCTGTGTGAAATTGTATTACTATTTCTGTGGAAAAGGAATCACTTCCTATTATACATAGTTTAAAAAAAAAAAAAAACCTTAAAAGTTTAGATTTTACCACTGCAGTTACAAGAATTGTCTTGTTAGGGTTTACAGGTGCGCCATTTTTCTGTATAACAGAGAAAACCTTCCAGTCTTCAAGGGCTAAGGGAGAAGGTGGCTGCCCACTTGCACAGCTGCCTGATAGAGGAAAAGGTGGCATTTTATATTCATGTTTTCTCCCAAGTAGAGAGTAAAGCAGTTCTCCAATAAACTACTTGAAACACTTATTAAATTGTAAGTCTGAATTAGGAAAATTATTGTTATGGTTTCAGTAAGCACTTGAAATCAAAATGGGTGCACTTTTTAAAAAATGGTGATAAAATACACATACCATGAGATTTACCATTAGTAACATTTAGTATATTTATAATATATAACCCAAAATGGTGCTTTTATTTTTGGTTGGAAATTATCATCGTATGATTGAGCAGAACAGGAATATGTTCTTAATGAATAAAGTAAGTGCACACCCGACTTTTTTATTTTCCAGAAAACTTTCTCACTCAAGTTGAAGCCAAAGAGTATTTCCAGTATATTTCTGACACCGGGTGACGGCAGTGTTAGAACCCCAAGGTGAAGTTTCTTTCACTCCTGTGGTTGTCATTCAGGCTTAGGGATCACGAAGGCTTGGCTGGTCCTGCAGCCTCGTCCTCCTGGGTTGCCTAGAATCTCGGTAGTTTTGGCCAAAGGGCTCATCTGCTGGCCTCTGGATGGTGCCCTGAGGCCTCCGTAACCCTCCCCGGCCGCTCTTTCAGATGTGGAAAGCTTCAGCAGGCCACGCTGTGTCCATCGCCCAGGATGACGCGGGGGCCGATGACTGGGAGACTGACCCCGATTTTGTGGTAGGAGCCTCCAGCCTTTGCTTTCCTTTTTCATGAAGTGGAAGTGGCTCTCCTGGGTTTTTCTTTGATGGGGTGGTGGTTTGTCTGTGTCGCAACCCAGGCTGTGAGATTACTGGTCGCTTTTCTTTTCAGAATGATGTGAGTGAGAAGGAGCAAAGATGGGGTGCCAAGACGGTGCAGGGCTCCGGGCACCAGGAGCATATCAAGTAAGAGGCGTCGCCACCACCCTCCCGAGGGCCCCTCTGCGGGTGGAGCCCCAGGTGCAACAGGGCTTATGGTCATCTGTGGAGGGACAGCCCGTGTGGAAACTGCATTTATCTTCTTGACCTGATACCCATGCAGTAAATGAATATAAGACACACACGTATATGTGTGTATTTGTGTACTGTATATGTTTATATGTGTATATTTAGATACTTATGTGCTCAGTAATTTTTAAATTCCCATTGCAAACAATTTCCATATTTATAATTTTAGCGTGTCCGCTTCTCAGTATTGTGACTTTTATCAGGGAACATTTTTCCCTAAGCTCTACCTTACAAGCGAGAGGTTTCTAAAGTATGAGATGTCTGAATAACTGAGACCTTAAATGCCCCGTCCCTTTTTTTATTATTTGGAAATGATTATGTGTTAATAGTGAGGTACTGTGAGCTTTGTGTTCTTATCAAAAGCCCAGAGTAGGGCACTGAGTGAACCCTGTCATTGTTTCTCACTTGGCACTATCTAAAATGCCAGCTCTTGGGGCAGTTTTTTTTCTTCGTCAGGAATTGTAGATAAAAGGAACTTTTAAAATATGCTCAGACTTTTATTTTAGGCCACGCTGGGTTCAGAGTGGATCCTCCTTTCCCTGGCTGTGAAGGCAGCACCACTGACCCAGTGACCGCCCCAGTATCCTGGGAAGACTGTCCCGCTTGGCCGCGGTCCCTTCAGCTGAGAAAGATTCAGTCCATCCTCCAGAAAAGAAGGCACAGTCTGCACAGTGGCTTTTTATTTTGTTTTTAAAGATTTATTTATTTATTTATTTATTTATTTATTTTGAGACAGGGTCTCACTCTGTCACCCAGGCTGGAGTGCAGTGGTGCAATCATAGCTCACTGCAGCCTTGACTTCCTGGGTTCAAGCGATCCTTTCACCTCAGCTTCCTGAGTAGCTGGAACCATGAGCGCACACCACCATGGCCAGCTAAGTGCTTTTCTTTCTTGTAAAGATGAGGTCAGGCTGGTCTTGAACTCCTGAGCTCAGGTGATTCTCCTGCCTTAGCCTCCCGAAGTGCTGGGATCACGGGTGTGCGCTGCCGCACCTGGCCCCCAGTGGCTTTTTATACGCAAGTTTTAGGCCCTCCCTGGCTTGCTCAGCACACTCCCTTCCACAGAAGCAGCTTTGGAACTCCAATGGCTGTGCGGCTGCCCAGGACAAGAGACTGGAATGGGGCTCACTTGGGAGTCCACTGTAGCCTTGGGTATTTGCTATGGCGTTAAGCAGACTCCTGAATTCGTTGAGTCATCGTACCTCTTCTCATCTCTTCTGTTCCCTGTGGCTTCAAAACATGTCTTGGAGGGTGGCTTGGAGAAAAAACAACTCTCCACCACAAAAGCCTTGGGCTGGTTAGGATTCAGAGAGGAACACATGGGGGATAAGCCCATTCTTCATGCTCTGGGGCCTTCCCAGGTTTTAGGAGTGGTGTCTTTCTTTCTCCTGCTCATAAGGGTATTGGGCGGTTTCCAAGCCTGGTTTGTATTTCATCCTCAATTCTAGGATTGTTGTCCAGATGTTGAAGGTGGCGGCCTGGTGTCTCTTGGGCAGAAAGTCCAAATGCCAAAGTGGCCTTCATACCACTCTGGGGTCTCTCAATGACAGCTGTGTCCGGCCTGCCGGATTTGAGCACACCTTGTCATCTGTTTCATTATCTGCTATATTAAAAATTTTTAATGGCGTTTAGATGTTAAATTCTGAAACGCTTTTCTCTCATCTTTGAATGTATAAAAAAGCTGGAGTATTTCAAGTACAGACGAACCATCTAAATGTTCAGCACCACTGGACTTCTGCCAGTGGCTGAGAAAGGGACCATAGCCTTGTGTTTCCCCCTCTACCTCTGGATGATTACAGACTAGCTTTCCTGTTTTCTGCGTGTGAAATAAAGGTCAGATTTCAGTAGAGCCATCTTTAGCGGGGATTTGGGATGATCCCACTGTCTGCCTTCAGATTCGTGTTCTGTCTCCCACAGAGCATGCGTCTGACGCTGCAGACTGCCAAAGTGGGTGTGCCAGCCAGCAGAATAGTCAGGAGGGCACAGTGCAGGGAGACAATCGGTGAACATCAGATAAGCAGATTGACAAATTTACAAAGATAATGTCACCTGTTCTTATTTATCATACCAGGAGGCAAAGCTGCACATCTGTTTTATTGATTTGTTCCTATTTTCATCTCTTCCATCAAGCATACACAAGCTGAGGGAGAATGTCTTTCAAGAGCATCAGACCCTTAAGGAGAAGGAGCTTGAAACAGGACCAAAAGCCTCCCACGGCTATGGAGGGAAATTTGGTGTGGAACAAGACCGAATGGATAAGGTAAGTGGCCCGCGGCTGCCTGTGCCAGGCTCCTGGTGTGCTTGGACCACTAGACTGGGTGGCAGAGTCGTCCCTCAGACTTTCCTTAGATCAGCAGTTTTGAGTCCATCTGCTGAGGTTGTGATTTGCCCGGAGTAGACCGCTGTTGATTGTTCTTGCTCATGAAGTACTCTAGCTTTCTTCAAAACTCTTTAAGAACCCTCAGAGGTGCTGGAGCGCCAGTGTTACATGGGGAAGCCCAGAGAGGGAGATTGGCCCTCAGAGGCAGCCTTGTGATAGGACAGAAGTCCAGAAGCATCCTGGCTCCAGGTCTCATCACTGTCAATGCCTGCGGTTCCAGCTCGCAGCCTAAGTCATGCCAGTCCAAAGACCAAAGTCAAATCTGTAGGCCCCCCATGGTTCACAGCACACACGGAATCCAGCCAAAGGCCTGGCTAACATCCTTCATGCGTTCAGTGACCATCAGAGCAGTCTCCCTCGTGTAAATTCGGCGCCCACCAGGTTGGGGACAGTGCTCACTCTATTCGAGAGGTCTGGGCAAGCCTCCCAGCAGCTGTCATTGATGGGATGCAGACTGCCATGCAGATGTTGATTGAGGACGTTGGCCAAATGCATCCAGCTCCACCCATGCTTTAGGTCCTCTCTACCTTAAGAAAGGGAGCCACGTTAGCTCAGGAGGGCTACCTTTTCCTTCCTGGAGAGAAGATGGAAGAGATCACGGTGTGTTTGCATGTTTCTTCAGTAAAACAGACATCCTAGAGGTGAACTTTTGAGTCTGAGCAACATAAGCTTGTTCTGACCTGACAGATGCTTGCCTTTACTCTGTGGAAAGAAGTGTGTCAGCCAGTGTCGGATTCCAGCCGGTAATTCCATATCCCTCTCCCACCTCATGCACCAGCCGGATGAACATTTGAGCTGGGCACGGGGTGATGTTGCCGTGTCACAGTGAGCTGCACCTTGCTCTGTCCCCCGCAGAGTAGATGATGTGGTGGTCCGGCAGGGCACCCCAAACCACGACCATAAATAGCCTGGGGGAGGAGTGGGGTGAGGGGCCTTCTGCAGGAAAGAGACATGGTTGTTGCTGTGTCACTACCACAGAGATGCCCTGACACCGAGAAGAGCAATGTGTGCAGAATCATCATCTTTGGAGTCTAAAAAAAGTCTGATAGCTTTTAGGAGTGTAAACAGGCAGACGGACCCCTGTGTTCAGGGCAGTGAGCGAAGCACGTGCAGACGGACAGATGGAATCTATGTGTTCAGTGCAGTGAGCGAAGCAAGTAGATAGGAGCCTTTCCCACCGCAGACTGAGGCGAGCCCTGTGCTTAGGGGGCTTGTGGGGAGTTAGCGCAGAGAGACACTTATTCTAAAAATGGGGCTCCCTGCTCTGGGTTGGGAAAATTACATATTGGGGAAAAGAAAGGCAGTGTGTCAGGAGAGCCTGGTAGGGAAGCTGCTGTGGCTTCTCTGCTGCTGCTCGGCCTGCACCTTTTTTCAGTGCGAATCTCGCTCACCCTGGAACGTGCAGCTCAGGCCTTCCCGAGTGCCAGGAGCTCCCTGGAAGAGCCCTCACTTCCCTCTCTCTGTGCGTTCTCCACAACAGCCTCTGCTTCCCTCATCAGCTGTCCTTGCCTCATCCTGCTGTCCTTCCCAGGGAGACTCCCCTCTGGGCTGGGCTTTTCAAGGGTCGGGACTTGTCATCCTCACCTTGTGCCTGGCCTAGTGCCACGTGCCCCCCGTCTTAGGCCAGTGCTCTCATGGAACCAAGGAGGCTTGTGGAGCCTTGCTCTCACCTCTCAGCCGGCAAGCTGGAGAGCTGTCCTAGCAGGGCGAGTCCAGCAAGGGGTGCTGCTGCTGCTCAGTCCCAGCCGGCATCGGGGCCAGGTTAGCGCTCAGCTCAGGTCAGCACCATGGGACAGATACGTTGTCAAAAATAACTCAGGGCCAGGTACGGGACTCGCACCTGTAATCCCAGCATTTTGGAAGGCCGAGGCAGGATGATCTTATGAGCCCAGGAGTTTGAGACCAGCCTGGGCAACATAGCAAGACCCCGTCTCTACAAAAACATAATTAACTGGGCATGGTGGTGCACACCTGTAGTCCCAGCTGCTTGGGAAGCTAAGCTGGGAGGATCACTTGAACCTGGGAGGTGGAGACTGCAGTGTCCTGTGATCGCACCATTACAGTCCAGCCTGGGCAACAGAGAGAGACCCTGTCTCAGGAAATAAATAGATTAAACTCAGATTCCAAACCGAAGGGGAAACGGCTTAAGTTATTTGTAACTTGCCCACTCCAGAAACTAAAAAAAAAATAAAAAATTGAAATCTCTGCGTTAAGACTTGAGGAATATGTGCTAGACACTCCCAGAACAAAAGAACACATTGAGGACAAGCACACGCGAGAGGAGCCTGGATGGGCTGTCAGGATTCTGTTTACGCTGGGGCCTGAGTACGCTGCACCTTTCCCTGCAGCCGGCGGTGGCTGCATCCATCACGCGGGGCAGGCTTCCGTCTTGCTCCTTTGTCTCCTTGCATCCCGTAGCCCTGAGTCTACACATTCAGGCTTCAAGATACAATCTCCCCAGCGTGACTGTTTAATAACAGATGTGATTTTGTCAATGTGAAATCAAAGGCAATTTTGGAGATGAATCCCTTTCAATCAAAAAGCTGGAAACTTTGCCTAGTTGTCATTCTGGGCATGTCTTTAGATCAGTTTTCCTATAACTTCCTTCTGATGAAAACTTACGCTGGGGAATCCCTTTGGCACGTCTGCCTCTGCCACTCCTTCATCTCTGTTTTCTGGGTGAGACCCCGGAGGACACGGATGGGCAGCGTCTGCCACAGAGGGTTTGGAGGTGACGGCTCATGTGGACGGAGAGTCAGCTGCCAACCTCAGAACAGACGTGGGAAGAAGAGGGCACAGCACAGGCCCGAGGCTTAGGGCAAGACCTGCTTTTTCAATAGGGGAAATAGTGGACGCTCTCTGAGTTGCCTGCTGTGTCAGCACTGGTGTGGGATGGTGCTTGGGTTAGAATGAGGGGCTCCACATACTAGAGGGAGTGAGAAGAGGGGTCCCAATGTGCCGTGGGCTTTCTCCACGCCCTCTGCTGGGCCATGTGCTCGCACTGTCCATGAAGGAGCCCTTGACCCGGCTCTGCTGTGAGGAGGGAGCCTCAGAACCCTGGGACCTCGGTGTGCCCCGAGAGTGAGACTGTCAGGGCTGGAGCAGGGCCAGTGCTTTGAGGTAGGAGATCTTTTCCACTTTGTGGACCAGAGGGTCTCTCATTAGAACTGCCGAACGGAGTTGCTGAATCACACAAGCAGCTGTGGACAGCACACCTGTGAAGGGCTGTGGCTGTGTCCCAGAGGCGTTATTTACAGAAGAGCTGGGTGCCGGGTCTGGAAAGCCCAGGGGAACCTTGGGCTTTACCTGCTGGCTTTGGCGAACAGAAGGTCCCCAAACCTGTGTGCGCTGACGGGGGCTGATGACAGTAATGATGCTGAAATGAGCTGGCGTGGGGGCCGGCACCTGGCTCCTGCCTGAACTGGGTGCTGCTCAGCGGAAATCGAATGTGAGCCTGTGTTTTGCAGACTATTTTTGTTTATAGTCTATTAGAACAAAATAGTTTGCTCGCAGACTATTTTTTGTGCTGATTCTTTGGTCATGTGATTCGCAGAGGTCCCACTTCAGTAGATGCCAGCAGCCTCCACACCAGCGGGTCTCACGGATCCTGCCACAGGCTGCCGGCTCTGTGTCCCTTCTTCATGCCCAGTCATGTCAGAAATCCCCACTGGTGGCCCTGTCCTGTGTCCAGGGTTCGTGTGCAGCTTCCAGGAGCCCAAGGGCTGGGGTGGGCTGTGAAAGCCTGCACCAAGGGCCGGGTGCTGCAGCTCACGCCTGTAATCCCAGCACTTTGGGAGGCCAAGACGGGCGGATCATGAGGTCAGGAGATGGAGACCATCCTGGCTAACACGGTGAAACCCTGTCTCTACTAAAAATACCAAAAATTAGCCAGGTGTGATGGTGGGCGCCGGTAGTCCCAGCTACTTGGGAGGCTGAGGCAGGAGAATGGCGTGAACCTGGGAGGCGGAGCTTGCAGTGAGCCTAGATGCGCCACTGCACTCCAGCCTGGGCGACAGAGCTAGACTCCATCTCAAAAAAAAAAAAAAAAAAAGCCTGCACCAAGGACCTGGGCCTCCCAGGAGTTGTGTCGCCCTCCTTGGCTCCGCAGATGGGTGTGTTAATGTAGGGTTTCCCTGCACTGACCAGGAGGTGGCCTCCCCCAGCCCTGCTCTGGGAGGAAATGAAGCACTGCAGTGTCGTCGGTGTCTAATGCTTTGCGTTTGAACCCTGTTCCAGTCAGCTGTCGGCCACGAATATCAGTCGAAACTTTCCAAGCACTGCTCGCAGGTGGACTCGGTCCGTGGCTTCGGAGGCAAGTTTGGTGTCCAGATGGACAGAGTTGATCAGGTGAGTGATGTGGCGCTGGGGCTGGGGTGGGTTGGGGCAAGGGGGGTGTCTCCCATAGATCTGAGCCCTGTTGGGCCACTTGTAGTAGCAGGCAGGTGCCCTCCAGCTCTGGGGGATTGCAGAGAGGGGCATCTGCCTCCCAGGATGCTCTGAGAGCCAGGGCCCACGGGAGAGGAAGCAGGATGCGGCGGGCTTGCTGTAGCAGTCCCTGTGGTCACTCTTCACTACGTGTCCCAGTACTGGACGACCCTGTGTCTGTCCAGATGTGCCAGCAGGGACCGTTTCCACCCGTGTTTCTCACGTGCGTGTTACCGTGACATAGTGACATCAGAGCCTATACCGGGGGGCAGGATGCGCTCATTGCATCCAGGACTCAGGCTTTGCGTCCGGGTGTTGTTGCAGTCGTCCTAGGCCCGAGCCTCTTTGATTCTCTTCGGCTCGGGGCTGTTGGCTCTTTTGTTTCATAGAGGAGCGAACAGGAGCTGATGCTGGTGGCAGATTGTGGCTTTGTGACATGTTAGCCACGGTTCCAAATTTATGTGTCTGTGAAATGAGGGGGATGATCATACCTATCTCACGGGTGTGTGCTCAGATGCCCATCGCAGTGCCTGGCTGGTGGGAGCGCACCCCTGGTGGCCACTGCTATTCTTGTTATTAATATTAATGTTCTCAGCATGACTTATTTGAGAAGCGAGTTTTTGTGAAGCCCGTGGAATGAATCAGCTGAGCATGGCCTGCCGCCGCATGCTGGGGAGGGCAGGTCGCCAGGGATACAGCTTGGCCCGCGCCGCCCACTGGGCCTTGCACAACGTTTGCTGGCCTGTCCATTTAGGATGCCAGAGCTCTTGCGTTGCTGCCACTTGCACCTGGCTTAGGAACCCAGAGGTCACAGCATCATGTGTTTCATGTTTTTTTAAATGTCATGTCATGAATTCAGAGAGATTGTTTCAGGGACATTGGAAAGTATTTCTCCCCACTTTTTCATGTGTTTTTGGTCGTCACAGTCTGCCGTAGGCTTTGAATACCAGGGGAAGACTGAGAAGCACGCCTCCCAGAAAGGTAAGATGAAAGGCGCACAAAGAGCCGCGCTCCAGGGGCCCTGATGGGGAGAGTCACAGCCACCTGAAGCCGTTTCCCGAGCGGTGGCTGTTGCCACAAGGAGGACTCTGCCCTCCTCTTCATGTTTCTGGATCATCTGGATGCCACATGATGGATGCATTCCCCATTACACAGCCCCCTCGGAGCCCTGGCATCTGCTGTCATTGTGGGGCTTCTCCCCCTTGTAGCAGAAGCCGCCTTCCCTTCATCTGGGCAGCACTCCTCCTGGAAAAGAGAGCTCGCAGATTGATCGGCAGAAAGCCTTCCCCCTCTAAGGCTAGAAACCAGAGTTGTTAAATTCTTGTTTTCATTATACACGTACGGTCTTAACTGCTGGTGATTAATCTTGATTACATCATGCAGTCTCTTTTTTGAAAGACCGAAGCATATCGCCACCTTAAAGTTCTCAGTTTATTTTTTGCAAGCTTATTTAGTTCTTCCTCCTTTGTGTCATTGCATCATCCGGGGAACAAGCTCTCAGTCCTTACGCAGTCTCGGTGCAGTCTAGGTGGAGGTAGCTGTGGTGTGGGCAGGCGGAGGATCAGGGTCTTGTCTCCCGTGTTCAGCTGCGTGGCTTTCTTCATATGAGGCTTTCTCTTTCCATTTTTTTCATTTTGTTTTGTTTGTTTGTTTTGAGACAGAGTCTCGCTCTGTTGCCCAGGCTGGAGTGCAGTGGCACAATCTCGGCTCACTGCAACCTGCGCCTCCTGGGTTCAAACGATTCTCCTGCCTCAGCCTCCCAAGTAGCTGGGATTACAGGTGTGTGCCACTACCCCTGGCTAATTTTTCTATTTTTTAGTAAAGATGGGGTTTTGCCACGTTGGCCAGGCTGGTCTCAAACTCCTGGCCTCAAGTGATCCGCCCACCTCAGCCTCCAAAGTGCTGGTTCTTTGTATGAAGCTTTCCGGCTTTTACCTGAGCAGTTGATTTTCAAAGTGGGCATGCAGCGTCATTTCTGACCACACAAAGGAGCTGCCCTGTAACAGCTGACGGGGCCCAGAACCCCACCATGCACCTGTTGTGAAACGGGGTCCAGCGTCACCTGTATGGAGCAGTAGGTGGCTTGTTGTACATTTTAAAATGTGCGCTTGATGTGTTTGTGAGTTGTAACCCCTACACACTTTTGCTTAGTTTAACAAAAGGAACAGTGTAGTTCGTCCTCAGGCCCCCGTGCTAATTGCTGCCCTGTCTCTGCAGACTACTCCAGTGGTTTTGGCGGCAAGTACGGCGTGCAGGCCGACCGAGTAGACAAGAGCGCGGTGGGCTTCGACTACCAGGGCAAGACAGAGAAGCACGAGTCACAGAGAGGTGGGGCGGACCCCACGGTCTGTAATCACGCATTTGCTCCAGAAACACCCACGAGGGCATTTTCTCTCTGCACACGTGATTGTTGTAGATTTTTTAACTTAAAATGTTTGGTGTTCTTTTCGTACCAGTGTATGTGGGCTTTTCCTAATTCGAATGGCTGCACAGTTCCCCATCGTATGAGGATTCCATAGTCCATGTAACCATGCCTTTTTTGAGTGTGGAATTTAGGTTATTTATTTATTTATTTATTTATTTATTTATTTATTTTTGGTAGAGATGAGGTCTTGCCATGTTGCCCGGACTGGTCTGGAACTCCATGGTCTCAAGCAATCCTCCCCCACCTTGGTTTCCTTAAGTGCTGGGATTACAGGTGTGACCTGTAAATTTTTTTTTTTTCTTTTAGACGGAGTCTTGCTCTGTCGCCCAGGCTGGAGTGTAGTGGCGTGATCTCTGCTCACTGCAACCTCCACCTCTCTAGTTCAAGCAATTCTCGTGCCTCAGCCTCCCGGGTAGCCGGGATTACAGGCACACGCCACCACGCCCAGCTAATTTTTGTATTTTTAGTAGAGACGGACTTCTGCCATGTTGCCCAGGCTGGTCTTGAATTCCTGACCTCAGGTGATCGGCCTGCCTTGGCCTCCCAAAGTACTGGGATTACAGGTGTGAGCCACTGCGCCCGGCTAAAAGTTGACTGCAGGGAACACTCTTGTACCTGTGTTTTGTTCACAAGTGATTATTCAAAAGAATCAACTCCTAGACATGGAATTGCTGGGTCGAAGGTTATTGAATGTAAAATTTATTCCATAGATACTGCCAAGTTGTCCTTGGAGGCTGTGCTGAGTTCTTCCTTCCCCACTGCATAGCCTGTACACCGTCACTCAGAGCGTTTCCCAGGGCTGCAGAGGCTGTGGCCTGCCCGTTTCCCTGCGCCTCTTGTTTGGCCTGCACATTTCTATTTTTAAAAATATTTGCCAACATTTGAAAACTGAGAGCTTGACTATTTAAAAACTCAGAAAAAAAAAAAAAAGTGCCCCAAAGCAAGAAACACCACTGGAAGATCCAACCACGCTGGCTTGGCATTTCCCTGAGGAAAGTGCCGGTGGCCTGGAGGGCAGCTTGGCTTGTAGTTTGTCGCGGCCTGGCCTGGCCTGGCCTTCCTGCCGGTCAGGCCCTGCCTGCTGCACAGAGCTGCTTGCCTCTGCTCTCTGCCTCTCTCTTGGGAACAGTCCATTCCTCCTCTTCCTGACACCGCACAGTTGTGAGCAGCACATGCTCCGTGAAGCCGCCTGAGTGTGTGACGCCAGGGAGCACAGGCCGAGCACCTGGGCAGACGCAAGGCTTCTCAGATGCCTCAGGCCTTCTCTCCCAGGCCTTGATCCTCTGCTTTGTGCTTTTAGTGGGTCCATGAGAGAGTCATGTTTTGGTGTCACAGTGACATGCTAAATGGCTTCATTCTGAGTAGAACTGGAGTTTCTGGAGGATGCTGTGTGTGTCCTGTTTCCTGGCATCCCCCTGCGTGCTTCAGTTTGTGAAGAGTGGCCTTTGAAAGCCTTGCCCTTCTGCTGCCTCCTGAGCTTAGAGCCTTATCATAAACTCTCATCTTCTGCTAGCTTCTGGATGCAGTGGATGATGTTACAGGAATTCATCTGCTGTACTTTATTTCTTCTTTTTTTTTTTTTTTGAGATGGAGTCTCTCTCTGTCTCCAGGCTGGAGTGCAGTGGTGCGATCTTGGCTCAGTGCAACCTCCACCTTCTGGGTTCAAGCAATTCTCCTGCCTCAGCCTCCTGAGTAGCTGGGATTACAGGCGTGCATCACCAAGCCCAGCTAACTTTTGTATTTTTAGTAGAGGCAGGGTTTCACCATGTTGCCCAGGATGGTCTCGCTCTCTTGACCTCATGATCTACCCACCTTGGCCTCCCAAAGTGCTGGGATTACAGGTGGGAGCCACTGTGTCTGGCCTCTGCTGTACTTTAAAAAAAATTTTTTTTCTTAATTTTTTTTTTTTTTTTGAGACGGAGTTTCACTCTTGTTGCTCAGGCTGGAGTGCAGTGGCGCCATCTCTGCTCACTGCAGCCTCCACCTCCTGGGTTCCAGTGATTCTTCTGCCTCAGCCTCCCGAGTAGCTGGGATTACAGGTGTGGGCCACCACGCCCAGCTAATTTTGTATTTTTAGTAGAGATGGGGTTTCATAATGTTGGTCAGGCTGGTCTTAAACCCCTGACCTCAGGTGATCCGCCCACCTCAACCTCCCAAAGTGCTGTGATTACAGGCGTAAGCCCCCTCCCCCAGCCTGTTTTTTAATTTTTAAAAGATTAGTTAATGATTTAACTTAGAGATGGGGTCTTGCTATGTTGCTCAGGCTGGACTCAGCCTCCTGGGCTCAAGCTATCTTCCCTTCTCAGCCTCCTGAGTAGCTAGGCTGCAGGCATACGCCCCCACCTCTGGTTACCACTCTTTATGTTTGTGTTATTACACATAAATAGCACCTTTAAATACTGTCTGTATTATTCAGTGGTCCTACAGTGGACCTGAAAGATTTTTGTGTTTTTTTAATCAAATGATAAAATATTTGCATGTTCACTGATTTCGTTGCTCCTTTTAAAGTGGTCCTTTTTTGTTTGTTTTTTAGATTACTCCAAAGGTTTCGGCGGCAAATACGGTATCGACAAGGACAAAGTGGATAAGAGCGCCGTCGGCTTTGAGTATCAAGGCAAAACGGAGAAGCACGAGTCCCAGAAAGGTGTCTTCCATTTTATCTTACCCTCCAGCCAGCAGCTAGTAATGTGACAGGTGGTAGCCACACCGGAAAAGGAAAAACAAAGCATTATTGATAGCCCTTAACGTAGATGTCTCTTTTTCATTAAATATCCAACTTGAAAACGGCACATCCAGAAACACAGCTGCTAAATAAGAACTCGCAGCTTGAGTGTTTTGGCGCTCCAGCCCCAGCGGCGTTGCTTATCGTGGTGGCCACACCCTGCACGTCTGTGTTGCCCGTGTGAGCCTGTGCTGCCTCGTGGTGCGGGTGGAAGCCGCATGCCTGGGAGCTTCTGTGGGGTCCTGTCTGGCTTAGTCACGATGCTGAGGTCATAGACTAATTTATTTCCTGCCACTCTCCAAGGAGGGCCTCTTCATGGATGTTATCTAAAGTATTACCAAAGATCCGGAAGGGAAGTGTAGATTGAGTGAATCGTATGTGTTTAACTGTATTGAAAACATACTTTCTACCTGTGACCCGCACTACCTGTTACTGATGGGTTCTGGCCTTTCATTGTGCATGTAGACTATGTGAAAGGGTTTGGAGGAAAATTTGGTGTGCAGACAGACAGACAAGACAAATGTGCCCTTGGCTGGGATCACCAGGAGAAATTGCAGCTGCATGAATCCCAAAAAGGTACATTCACTCTGCCTGTACGCGAGATGGTTTTGGAAGTTTGTTTTTGTTCCTTTGGTCAGTTGGTATGTGTTGTGTCTGCGTGTGCCTGCTGCACGTTGTTTTGTCTTCACTGTTTGAAGTTGTCCTGTGCGCCCCCCCAATCCCCCAGTTCCAAAAAACCCTCCAGCTAGTGTAGTCACGACCCCTCCCTGCTGACACGGGGGTGGTGCCCCAGAGAGCTGGGTTTACCTGGAAGTGGGTTGCACGGGCCAAGCCTGCAGCAGGGGGCTGGGTTTACCCGGGAGTGGGGACATGGGTCAAGCCTGCAGCAGGGGGCTGGGTTTACCCGGGAGTGGGGATATGGGCCAGGCCTGCAGCAGGGGGCTGGGTTTACCCGGGAGTGGGGACATGGGCCAGGCCTGCAGCAGGGGGCTGGGTTTACCTGGAAGTGGGTTGCATGGGCCAAGCCTGCAGCAGGGGGCTGGGTTTACCCGGGAGTGGGGACATAGGCCAGGCCTGCAGCACTCCTGGGATGTCGCTTGTTTTCTGCCTTCAGGAGGTGCAGGAGCAGCAGTGCTCCTCGTCCAGGCTTCTTGACTATAAAGTGGGCCACGGTTTTTGGCAGGAGATACTTACTTTTGAACCGAAGGTGTTTTCTTGTTGGAATGGGTGCCCCTTCCCTGGGAAAAGGAGCCTGAGGGGGCTGAAACCCTCTCAGTGTGACCCAGCGCTGAGAAGCAGGAGCGGGGCTAATGGGGTGCAGCGCCCTCTGCATCTGCAGGGTCTCTCCTCCCGTGTACACAGATACATGCACTCGTCTGCAGTGTGGGTAGGACCCTAGGAATGAACTGCACAGCCGGGAGTGCCTTTACTGAATTATTTGAAGTACAGTTCTTAGGCTGTTTCCAGATCTTCGCTGAGTGTTCAGATTTTAAGTTAATTCTTTAATGCTGACCTTTGGAGCCACCTTCTGGCTCTGAGCCTGGGAGTAGGATCTCAAAGGCCCTAAGCTCAGGAGAGCCCTTGCTTTCTGGAAACTGTGTTTGATTTTTGCGCATGCTCGTGCAATTCTAACCCAACTGTGTTTCCTCTCTTGGTTGTTTTCCCCACCGTTGCTTGTGGATTTTCAGATTATAAGACTGGTTTTGGAGGCAAATTCGGTGTTCAGTCGGAGAGGCAGGACTCCGCTGCTGTGGGGTTTGATTACAAGGAGAAGCTGGCCAAGCACGAGTCCCAGCAAGGCACAGTTGCCACCAGCCTCCTACCCCTCCCCCCCACCCTCCTGTGCAGCCACTTCTAGCACAGACTTCAGGGCTCACCGTCAGCACCTGCAACACAGTCCTCCTGTGTCACCAATTGTCAGCTGTCAGGCTGTTCGGCACTTTAAACCCATTTCTATTAGAGTGACACTGATTTTGAGTGGTTCCCTTCTCTTCCCCCCTTCACTTTCTTCCCTGGGAACTTGTGATCTGCGTATGGCAGGATGCGCCAGGTAGTGCGTGGGTGCCATCTTTCTAACCCGGTGACACATCCAGTCTCTGGACTGGGGCGTCTCCGGCCTCCAGCAGCATTCTGCCCGAGGCTGTTCTGCTGTTAATGGTGACTGCTGTGAGCCACTGAGTCAGGCCTTCCAGATGAGGAGAGGGTGTTTGGTTCAACCAAACCACTGGCCATTTGACCAGGGGCTTCGTAGCAGCAAGGGCCAGGAGACAGGTGTGTTCTGTGTGGTTTCTGTGTTTCATTTGTGGTGGTGTTTTTGGCCAGGGTTGGGAGGTTTTTTGTTTGTTCTGTTTGATGACACCATATGTGTGTAACATCTCCACACAGAGCCACACAGTATGTACGTGAAGCCAGCTCTGCATCCTTCCTTAGAGCAGTTATGTTGTTACCTTCAAAATTTGGACTTGGTTATTAGAACCTGAACACGTAATTGGAAAAACAGTAATTCCCTAACCTTGCAGGGCAGAGTCTAGGCTTTCCACCTGCAGCGTTAGAAACACACAGCAGTGTTCAGGTGTGGGCAGGTAGACACACCTGGGGTGGTCCCGCAGACTGCATGGAGATGGCAGTGGCTCTCCGTGGCATCACTGCTGCATGACAGTGTGACTTTCACGTGGATCTGTGTTGCTGCAACAGAAGTATTTGGCTGGTAGAATTTCCACATGGATTTTTTTTTTCTCTTAAAAAGCAAGAGAACAAACTGCGATTGAGCCTCTTTTTAGCGCTCAGTAGAGCAGGCGCACAGGAAGCAGATGAGAATAAGCCCGTGCTGGTGCGGAAGACTGTGCTATTGAAGTGGCGCGTTGCAAAGGCCTGTCCGTGCCCTTTCCTCGCTTAGTTCCTGCCTGCTGCCCGCCGCCCCTCCTGCCCCTCAGGGAATGCTGAAGCCTCTGCCCCTGGCCTGTGCTCTGCTTCTCACTGCCTGGGTCTCACGACCATGGGTGGAAGCAAAACTTGCCTTGCAAGTGAAGCCTCGCTTGGCCATTCTCGTTTCTTCCCGCTGTGGTGCACCTTCTTGGGCTGTTTCTGGATCTGTCTGCATGCACCCACCGCCACCCCCACGCTCGCCTCCACCTCAGAGTAAGTGTTGTGTTTTGCCACGTTTCAGACTACTCCAAAGGATTCGGCGGGAAGTATGGGGTGCAGAAGGATCGGATGGATAAGGTAAATATTCCAGCCCCGGAGCTTAGTGTCTTCTGCCTGCAGGGGCTCGTGGTGGGCGTGGCTCACAGTGCTGGCCAACATCTACGCGCTGGGGTGGGGCACAAGTGATTTCCGTCATGGTGGTGGTGGTGGCGATGACTGACTCAGACAGTCTTGTGCTCCTCATGGCCGTGCTGTAGGATAGGCGCTGGCACCGGCCCACCTCCTAATTGGGGGCCCCAGGCCAGGCAGGCTCAGCACCTGGCTGCGGCACAGCAGTGGACGGCTGGGCTGCCACAGGAACCCAGATGTTTAACATGAGAGGTGAGAGCCTTGAGGGCTCATGTCCATTTGAACTTACATTCTTAACAGTAAATCAGATTGGAACCTGAGTGTGTTAGACTGCGTGTGGGGCTACCTCGCTGGCGGCCAGCGCTGCGTATGCGGTGATGAGCCACGTCTCCCGTCTTCAGCCTCACAAAGACGCGGGCTCCACACTGCCTGCTCCTGTGCATGGCCTGTGGTCAGAGGTGGCAGGGTCAGTCCTTGCCTCGCAGCTGACCACACAGCACCATCCAGGGGCTCCTGATGTGGGCTCCAGGGGCGTAGGCGGGTAGAGCAGGTGTTCAGGCTGGGCTCCCCAGGGAGCGGTAAACTGGGCTCATTTCTGAGGGCAGGCGCGAGTTCACCAGGAGAGAAGGCTCAGGAGACCGCGGAGGGGCGAGGTGTGGGCCTGGGTGGGACAGGAGTCACCGCAGGTTCTCAAGGAGCCTAGCTGCAGAGGGAGGGCAGGGAGCGGGGATAGAGCCGGCCCTGGAGAGCCCCACACACCACAGAGCGTTCTGCATGTTGTGACGTGCATCACACACCACAGAGCATCAGACATGCGTGGCCCCAGAAAGGTTAGCAGGCAAGGAACACTTGGGGGGTCTACTTTGAGAAGCCCCCGGCCTCAGCGTGGAGTCTGGGTTGTGGGGGATGGCCTGGGCAGGGGGGTGTGGTCCTGAGGAGAGCTGGAGGGGCTCGGGTGGTGGAGAAGCAGGGCATGGTGTTTGGCGCCAAGGGACGCAGTGGAGGGAGCAGTCGGGTGGATGTGGGGTGGACGTGGGGCCAATTGTGGAGCCGAAGAACTGGGAGGAGCAGATGTGGGTGTCAGCGAGAGAGCTGGGGTAGGGCCGGGGCCGGGCCCGGGTGGCGTGCAGAGTTGGGAGGGGAGTAGGCACGCGGTCAGAGGACACTGGGCAGGGGGACCCAGCGAGGTAGCAGGGGACTTACAAGGCGCTGGGACAGACAGAGGGAAGGAGCTCCCGTGTGGGTGAGTCAGAGGTTGTGGCTTTGAGGCCGGAACCTGAGGGGCTGCCTGTGTTGTGAGTGTCTGTGGTCAGCATTGCTGGTGTTGGCGGTGACCGCTGAGCTTGTGAGCACGTGGGGAGGCAGTGTGGGGGTGCGGCCTTTCGTGTCATTGTCTTTCATCCAGGAGGGGGTGGAGCTTCTCGCTCTCTGTTTGCTGTGTGATGGAGGAGTCCAAGGCTTAGAGAGGGTGATGTAACTGCCCGGGTCCCCGTACATTGTGGGGATGGGGCTACAACCCAGGCTGAGGTTGTTCCCTGAGGGCAAGGTGATGTCTGCAGAGGGCCCAGTGGGTGATGGGACCCAGTAAGGCTGATGGCCTTGCCTTTGAACAGGTGCAAGCGGCTCAAGGGACATGGAGTAGACATGGAGTAGACACTGGAGCTGACTGACAGGAGGAGGGAGCGGGGTCCGAGGAAGGACAGGCGGGCCGGGAAGGGGCAAGCAGGAGGTGCTGGGCAGAAAGGGGCCGTGGTATGGGGGCTCTAGTGGCTTCTGAGCCTCAGGTGTTCTCATCAGAGGTAGTGAAACCCACAGTGAAACGGGACGGCCACTGGTCTCCACGAGCCCTGACAGTCTCCACCTGAGTCAGCACGTAAGAGTCATCGCCGTCGCTTGGTCAGACCATAGTTGAGTCCCCTGCAATGCAGAAAGGTGTGATTGCACCACTGGGTAGTGTGGAGGACGGGCCACCGGAGGCTTGCATGAGTCCCCAGCGTCTTCACTTCCTGTAAATGCTCACACCTCTGGGTGGCGAGGGAGGACGGGGAAGGCTTGAGGCTGATCCCAGAACTGGTTTATGATAGAGCAGATGGCGAGCCATGCATTTGTTATGCTAATGCTGACTCACAATTGCCTGCACATGTGGTTGGTAATAGTTTTCACGCCTCAGTTAGTTTGCAAAATCGAGAGGCCCTGAAGAGTGCTCTGGGCTGTGTGGCTGGGCCTTTGGGAAGATCTGGGGAGGGCATCTGCATCTGGTAGGGGCCACCACAGGGCATGGAGAAAAGAGAAAAGTGCTTTCCTGACGCCCACGTCCTGTCTCCGCAGAATGCGTCCACCTTTGAGGATGTCACCCAGGTGTCCTCTGCCTACCAGAAGACAGTACCTGTCGAAGCTGGTGAGTCCCAGCTGATACCAGGAGCACCGTGTGGTTTCCCAGGAAAACACTGAGGGGAAGGACAGTTGTGAAACAGCCAGGAGCAGACGCACCACTAATTGAAAGCGTGGTAGTTGCTGTGTATTGTTGGGAAAGAAAATGATCGTTTTGATGAAGATCCTGTTTCTCCTGCAGAGGTTTAGAGTCACCTTTCAGATGCAGGATGGTGCAGCCGTTTCAGTGGGGCCCGTTTCGAGGGGCTCTTCCCAGAGCAAAGAGGGGCTAAGTGCACATTCACAAGGGCCCCCACACGGCCAGTGACCAGCTTCTGGGAGCAGCTGGGGCCTGCCCAGCTCCCTGAGCTGCTCGGTCGCAGCTGTGACAGGAGGAAGACGTCATGACGTCGATGTGCAGGCGACAGCAGACATTCTCTCTGCTGCTCGTTCTTGGGCCCTTGACCCGGGAGCGCGAAACCTGTCCTTTTCTGTGCTGGACACACGATGGAGTCAGAAGTGGGCCCTGCCCCGGAGAGTCAAGTAGTTGGGGAAAATGTTATACATGAAAGCAAGTGCTGAATTTAACACAGGATGCAGAGAGCCACCACTGACTTCCTTCGGGGGCCGTGGACGCTTTGACGCTTTGACCACTAGTGAGAACCCCCAAGATGTTGATGTATTTCATGACATTGACTATATTAGAAATTAGAGGAATGTGGCCCGGCACAGTGGCTCATGCCTGTAATTCCAGTACTTTGGGAGGCCGAGGCGGGCAGATCATGAGGTCAGGAGATCGAGACCATCCTGGCTAACACGATGAAACCCCAGCTCTACTAAAAATACAAAAACAAAATTAGCCAGGCATGGTGGCGGGCGCCTGTAGTCCCAGCTACTCAGGAGGCTGAGACAGGAGAATGGCGTGAACCTGGGAGGCGGAGCTTGCAGTGAGCTGAGTTCACGCCACTGCACTCCAGCCTGGACGACAGAGCGAGACTCTGTCTCAAAAAAAAAAAAAGAGAGAGAGAGGAATGTTTCATTTATTTATTTATTTTGAGACCGGGTCTTGCTGTGTCATCCAGGCAGGACTGCTGCCTCAGTCTCCTGAGCTCAAGCAGTCCTCTTGCCTCAGCCTCTGGAATAGCTGGAACTATAAGCGCATGCCCCCATGCCCAGTTAAATTTTTTTTTTTGAGACGGAGTCTCACTTTGTCGCCCAGGCTGGAGTGCAGTGGCACGAACTCGGCTCACTGCAAGCTCCACCTCCTGTCCCGGGTTCACGGCATTCTCCTGCTTCAGCCTCTGGAGTAGCTGGGACTACAGGCGCCTGCCACCACGCCCGGCTAGTTTTTTTGTTGTTGTTGCTATTTTTTAGTAGAGACGGGGTTTCACCGTGTTAGCCAGGATGGTCTCGATCTCCTGACCTCATGATCTGCCCACCTCGGCCTCCCAAAGTGCTGGGATTACAGGCATGAGCCACCGCGCCCTGCCAAATTTTTTTATTTTTAGTAGAGATGAGGTCTCACTGTGTTGCCCGGCTGGTCTTGAATTCCTGAGCTCAAGTGATCCACCTGCCTCGGCCTCTCAAAGTGCTGGGATTACAGGCATGAGCGACCACACCCATTGGAAAATTATTAATTGGTTCACTTAAAAAGAATAAACCTTGGCTGGGTGTGGTGGCTCACACCTGTAATCCCAGCACTCTGGGAGGCCTAGGTGGGTGGATCACCTGAGGTCAGGAGTTTGAGACCAGCCAGGCCAACATGGTGAAACCCTGTCTCTACTAAAGATACAAAAAGTAGCTGGGCATGGTGGCCCACGCCTGTAATCCCAGCTACTCAGAAGACTGAGGTACGAGAATTGCTTGAACCTGGAGGCAGAGGTTGCAGTGAGCCTTAATTGTGCCACTGCACTCCAGCCTGGGCGACAAGAGCTAAACTCCATCTCAAAAAATAAAAATAATAATACAACTGGCCATGCACAGTGGCTCATTCCTATAATCCCAGCACTTAGTGAGAAGACCGGCATTGTTTTGTTTTGTAAATGTCTTTAATAGAAGATGGCTGCACTCTCACATCTGCCTCTGTAGTCTGTCGATGTTACATTGTTTAGGAAGAACATGTGGAATCACCTAGGTAGGCGATTGGGAAAGGGAGGAGTGTTTGTAACCTTGAGGGCAGCGTGGGTGTCCTTCTGCGATGCCGCACAAGCGTGCCAGGCGGTGGTGGTCCTGCAGGCCGGCTCCTCTGGCCCTGTGAGGGGCTCGCTACCCACTGTGCTTGGGCAGCACTGTGTGTTGGTCATTTGGAAAATGCTGGGTCTCTGAGTTGTGCTTGTCTTCCAGTTGCGGGCACTTCTCATTACACAGTACCAAAAAAATCACATTTGCTGTCATCATCAATTTCATCTGCAGAGGCTAAGTGGAAATCGTCACGTTCATGTGGCAGCCTCACATTTTTCAAAATTCTGTCTTTTACTTGAAAGCTGGAATTTTCCCATTGGCAACAAATACTACAGTAATTTTTCTTGACACAATAGGCTTAGTTCATTCACTTGGGAGAAAACTGCTGCCAGATACCCAGCTTTGCATAACCATAGTTGGTCTGTCAGTTGTTATTTCAGGGAAAAATGCTATTCCATGAAAATACAGTCAACTTGCAGCTCTCATGGTTCCATTCATGTTCCTTGAGACAGAGACAGCCACCGCCACAGTCCCGGACACAGCAGGGAGGGCTCATGTGTCTTCCCACTTTCTTTTTTTTTTTCGAGACAGAGTCTTGCTCTGTGGCGAGGCTGGAGTGCAGTGGCGCGATCTCGGCTCGCTGCAACCCCTGCCTCCCAGGTTCAAACGATTCTCCTGCCTCAGCCTCCCAAGTAGCTGGGATTACAGGTGCCCGCCACCACGCCCAGCTAATTTTTGTATTTTTAGTAGAGACAGGGTTTCACCATGTTGGCCAGGATGGTCTCGATCTCTTGACCTCGTGATCCGCCCACCTTAGCCTTCCAAAGTGCTGGAATTACAGGTGTGAGCCACCACGCCCGGCCATGTTCCCCACTTTTGACTTAAATTTTTATCATTATTTTTTCTTAATAGACGTGGGATCTCACTGTCTTTCCCAGGCTGGTCTCAAACTCCTGATCTCAGACAGTCTTCCCGTCTCAACCTCCCAAACTGCTGGGATTACAGGCATGAGCTACTGCCCTCTTTTCCGTTTTTGTCACACAGAATATAAAAACATGTATACTCTGGTTGAGATTTACTATACTCAGTATACATCAATTACAGTATACATCAGTACCTTAACTGCTTTTCAAGGACAGATGTCTTTAAGGGAAATTGGCTGTTTTTATTTAAAAAGGTGAGTGTGGTGGTGAAGATACCATCTTATTTAGAGATCTTCCTGATACCAAGCTTAGGGGGGTTGCCAGTCCCACGAGGTACGCAGTGCCCTGTGGCAGGTGCCCAGTGCTGGCTCCGGACCAGTGGGCTGAGCTGGCAGCTGCAAGAACCTTTCCCTCCTCAGGGGTTAGGGGGATGACCGATTCCTGGGGAGGTCGCCCTGTGTGGGTGGGGCTGTTGTCCAGGAGCGGTGTTTTTGCTGTGCTCAAGCCACACGTCTTCCCTCCTTCCTCTATAGTGGCCAGCAAAACAAGTAACATCAGAGCTAACTTTGAAAACCTCGCTAAGGAGAAAGAGCAGGAGGACAGGCGGAAGGCGGAGGCGGAGAGAGCCCAGCGGATGGCCAAGGAGCGGCAGGAGCAGGAAGAGGCCAGGAGGAAGCTGGAGGTGAGCGGTGAGGAGTGAGCCACAGCGCGCCCTCCCTGGCACCTGTGCCGGGGGGATTGAGAGCTCTGGGGCCTGGGCGGGGCTTATTCTCTCCTGGCCAGGTTTTCCTTGGAAGGCATGTTTAACTCTCCTTTAAGGCACTTGTCACTTGCAGCCACACATAGGCTGAGTCTCTGGCCACAATGCTCCAGGCAGCCGGCTAGCGCCATTGTGGTCTTGCCGGTCCAGCCCCGGGACCCGCCAACCTGTCCTGCCCTCTGTTCCTGGGCTGACAGCAGAGTCCTGTTGGCTTCCTCCTCCACGGAGCTCCTGTCCAGATGTCAGCCTGAGTCTCTTCTCACCCCTCTCCCTCTGGAAGCCCCTCCTTTCCCGGGTGGAAGTTTGGGGCTTGGAGGGGACTCTGTGCAGAGGCAGCCTGCTCTCGGGGCCTGCTTCTGCTTGGTCAGCCCAGCCCCACTCACCCAAGCCCCTGGGCTGTGGAGAAGCACTCCCCGAGAAAGATGCCAGAAGCGCCCGCCTGGCAGGGGCGGAGCACGAGCCTGTGTCTGGGTTCTTTGGGTCTAGCCTGCGTGGCTTGCCACCCACAAGGAATTTCCTTGTGCTCAGCTGGATCTAGGGGGTTGTGAATAGAGCCTGAGGCCTACAGATGTGTGTGTGTGAAGTTACCAGGTGTGGCTCTGCAGCTGGGACGTCTGCAGTGTGGGGCAGGCCCAACCTGTCTGGAAGCCTGGGCTTCTCCTACCCACCCCAGGCCCTGCTCCAGCCCCTGCAGGGCCACACAGGACGTGGTACTTTGGGTGTTTAACCTGTGGATGGCACCAGGTGATGTGGGAATATACAACTGTCCTGTTGGGGTCAGGCAAGGCCATAGACGCCAGAACTGTGCTAGGGTCTCAAGACCAGGGGTGGTTTTCTCTTCAACAAGACAAGACAGCACTACCACTGTTCCCATTAGAGCGAGGCTGCCTGCAGAGGGAGAGGAGGGAGGGGGTTTGGAGTGGACACCTGGGGTTCAGATCCTGCCTGGGCAGTTCCCTGGCCGGTGTGCCTGTGCCTGCCACCTCACCCTCAGACTCAGCATCTGGCACTGGAGCCCGCAGGCTGTCAGTGAGTTTCCCATTGCTCCCGTAGTCACCACCACACAGCACATAGCTAGTGTCTCACAGCTCTGGAGGTCAGAAGTCCTCAAAGATGTCAGCAGGGCTGTGTTCCTCCTGGCGGCCCCGCGGCCCCATCTTCCCATCTCCAGCCTCTGCTTTCATTGTCACCGCCCCTCCTCTGTCCCTCACACTCCTGCTTGCCTCCTCTCAGGACCTTGTGATTACATTGGGTCCACCCAGACAGTCCAGAGTTCTCCCCATCACAGAACCCTTAATTTCATCACAAACAGTCCCTCCCCATGGGGTCTGGGGACTGCAGTGTCAGCAGCTTTGAGGGGCTATTATCCTTTGGCCCCTAAAGCTTCATGTCCATCCCATGTGCAAACATACTCAGCCCATTTTAAGGTCCCCAAAGTCTCAACCCATTGCAGCATCAACTCAGACTCCCAAACCTGTGCCTAAACCATCTGATCGTGTGTAGGCGAGAATGAGCTGTGTGGCCCAGTCCCGGCACTGTCGCGTCACTGGCTGTGTGATCTTGGCCTCAGAGCACACCTGCCCCTCGAATCCTGCCTGGGTGCTGGTGGGATCTGAGGCTTGGTGCTCCAGCTCACCTGCCTCTCGGATCTTGCCTGGGTGCTGGTGGGATCTGAGACTTGGTGCTCCAGCTCACCTGGCCCTTGGATCCTGCCTGGGTGCTGGTGGGATCTGAGGCTTGGTGCTCCAGCTCAGCCTTGGTGTGGGTGTTTTCTGCTCCTTCCCCCAGAGCGTGCCTAGAGTTTGTGCACAATCTTTTGAAACACGGCAGGCGTGACAGTGCAGAATGTTGTGGCAGCATTCTGATTGCTGTTTGTTTTCAATCACAGGAGCAAGCCAGAGCCAAAACGCAAACGCCCCCTGCGTCACCTGCACCTCAGCCGACCGAGGAGAGGCTGCCCTCGAGCCCTGTCTATGAGGTTGGTGTCTTTGGTGTTTGAATGAGCGTGAGTTACTGCCAGAGCCCAGGTCCTCTTTGTGGAGCGGAGGAAGCCCTTGCAGGCAGGCAGCGCGGCATGGGTGTAGAGGGCATCACTGTGTTCCACGCCTGGAGAGGGGTGGGCCAGGAGCGCCTCGGGGGTGGGTGACATGCCTCGGTGCTGTCGGGGGATAGCTGTGCAGGCCCACGTGCCATTCCCTCACCCCTCTGCAGCCTGTTGTAGTCTGGCCACTTTCACTGCAGTCCCTGCTGGGGTCACCTGCTGTCAGATAATCAGATGGGGGTGTCTTCACCCCACTTGCTCTCTGCTGTGCGGGACGCTGCCACACTCCCTAATGGCAATGCCGCCCTCCCTCATCACTGAGCCCCCGCCTCCCACGCGATCTGCCTTCTGTGCCTGCCCTGTTCAGCTCTCCAGCCTTGCAGCCCCTCATGAGTGTGGCTGCAGACGTGCTGTCCGTCCCTTCCCTGTGCTGCTGACCCCCTCTCATGGGTCCCCCAGTGTTCCGTCCCCATCCCTGAGTTACAGAGCCACCTGCCAATGCCCCTCCCATCCCTGACTTTGGGTCTCCTGCTCCCCACCAGCACCTCTGCGCTAACCACACCCTCTACCTGTAACCACCTCTCCTGGCCCCAGCCCTTGCCCCTTCTCCATCCCGTGGCCATCGTCCTGGTCTATGCATTCATCTCTCCTCGCCCAGGAGCCAGTGAGTTACAGGTCACGCTCCAGACCATGGGAGTTCAGGAGCCCAGAGAGACCCCTGGAGACAGGCAGGGTCTGGGACCTGGGCCTCGCTGGCCGTGGCCTCGTCACCACCCGACTGTCCCTCCCTGGCTATGCTGCTGCCTGCTGTCTTTACCCTGCCGGGCCCTGGGGGGATGTGGTAAGTGAGGCCTTGCAGCTCGTCAGGAACCGGCCTCCCCCTCTAGTCCCTCCCCTTGGCAGCCAGCATCATCTGCCTCAAGGAAACTCCGACCCTGCTCCTCCTGTGCAATTCAGCCCTTGTGTGGTTCCCCGTGCCTGTGCTGAGGTTGGAGTCGCTCTCCCTGCCCGGTTACTCTCCCTGGCTAGCAGCTGTCCACCACCGGCTCTTCCCAGATCTCCTGGGTGTGCAGTTCTGAGCTGTCGGCATTGCTTTCTCTCAGTCACTGCCGGTGACATCAGGTGGACCCTGGTCAGAAACATTGATTAAAGCCACTGTCGGTGATAAGCAGTTCAGAATTTTCACTGGGGCTCCAAAGCGGCAGTGGTTATAGATAGAGAGGTGTTCCACTGTGCACCTTTGTAGTTAAATGTGATTCTTTGGCGATGCCCTGTCTGCACGCTCGGCTGCTCTGGAGCCATGTGGTGAAGCTGCTGTCAGGCAGGGCCAGGGTCGAGCAGCACAGGGCAGGAGGTTGGCCGCTCGGCCCAAGGGTGCCTTGTGTGGCCTTGGAGATCGAGGCCTAAAAAAAGAAATCAGCCAAATTAACCCAACAAAGACAGGCTCTACCCCCAGGCAACAGCGTGGGCAGGGGCGTGTGGGTGTGCTTATTGCAGGACTGGAGTGTTGGTGGTGAGGACTGGGTCATCATCGGGAAGGAAATGGCACGTGGGCACTCACCACCATGGTGAACACACCGGCAGGCCTGGCCTTCCTATACCGTGTCTGTTTTCTCAGTCCTGGCTGGGACTGAGAATTAGATGGCCCGTGGGTTTCTGCTGGCTGTGGCAGTACAGCTACTGCTCTCTAGAAGCCAGCAAGGGCCCCGTGCCATGTGCGTGTGACCCTTCCCCAGGATGCGGCTTCCTTCAAGGCAGAGCTGAGCTACAGAGGCCCTGTGAGCGGGACAGAGCCGGAGCCCATGTACAGCGTGGAGGCCGCTGACTACCGAGAGGCCGGCAGCCAGCAGGGCCTGGCCTACGCCACAGAGGCTGTCTACGAAAGCGCAGAGGCCCCGGGCCACTATCCCGCAGGTACTGGGGCCCCACGCTGCAGCGCCCTGCCCAGGGCCGGGAGCTCCTGGGACATCCTGCTCGACCTGTGGCATCGTTGCGAGGAGCGTGGGTTTTCCACTGACCCACCTTTGCTTGCTGGCTTGCTGCAGGGTCTTGTCCCTGGAGAGAAGTGCTCTAGACACATTTGGGGCATCGGCTCCTGTGCTGGGTCCCAGGAAGGTCCCCATTGTGCTGGGGATGGGTAGGCAGGGGCAGAGGAAGGGAGGGCTTCAGCTGCCCTCCCTAAGATTGGGACAGAATCTTAGGAAGTGTCATCTAAAACTTGAGAAGGCTGGAAACCTGTGTGGGACTTTGTATTGCTCAGCTCTGTCATGGCTTTCTTTTAGAGGACAGCACCTACGATGAGTACGAGAACGATCTGGGGATCACAGCCGTCGCCCTGTATGACTACCAGGCTGGTGAGCGGCCTGCAAAAGCGCTCGGAGGGGAGACCCTGGCAGCTGCGCCTGCCTCTGCTTGTTTCCTGAGAATTCACTTCTCCAGCGTTGTTAGTTTTAGAAATAATTTATGTTGAGATAATTTCAGAGATATAGAAAAGTTGCAGGTATAGTGCCAAGAACTCCCATGTTCCCTACCCGGATTCCATCTCTGCACACACATGTACACACCCCCTGTTATCTTTAGTATTCTCTGAACACTTGGAGAGCTGCAGGGGTGCTGCCACCCCCAAAGACTCCAGCGTGTTTCCCAAGATCAAAGATGCTGTCCCACAGGGACACCCCACCCTCCAGGTGAGAGGGCCTCACAGATGCCTTGATGTTCGAGACCCCATTCCTGCCTGTCCTGCCCTGGCCGCCAGCTCCCATGTGGCCTGCGCGTTCCCCTGAGTTCCTTTTGCGGCCTTGGCAGTTTCAGAGCAGCCTCAGCTCCTGGGCTGGCCTCAGCCGCCCGCCCCGTGTTCCCTCCGGGCCAGGCTGAGCTGTGCTCTGGTGGTGGTGAAGTCATGGAGACCACGCAGTGGGGCTCTCTGCTGGGCCGCATGGCGTCCACTTGTCCCTCTGTCACAGCCACCACCTGGTCCACAAAGTCACCACCACCCGTCTGCAGTTGACAAGCATCTTACGGGTGGCGTGGGATTCCCCTCAGAACCCCCGGCCGCTGGCTCTTGAGTGCTTCCCGTTTGCAGCTTTCCATCAGCGCGGAAGCTGGCGTTCTACCATAAGTGAGCGCTGGCCGTCCCCGTTCAGTCCCCTTTGCACACGTGCAGGTGTGTCTGTGACGTCTCTGCACCTGTGCGTGGATTCTCATCACCGTGGCTTTTGCCCTCCATTCCCATTTCACCCATCACCTCGGGCTTCTCTCCAGGTGTCCCCCGGTGTCCCTCCAGTGCGGCCTCCACAGCCCCATGACCTTGGGTGCAGCCCATCTCCCCCCCCCCTCCACAGACACGTCTGCCAGGGAGAGAGGGGAAGGGAGGGAGAGAGGGGAAGGGAGGGCGGGCGGGGCTGGAGTTAGGCGGTGGAGACCTGCTCCTGAGGAAGGGGTCCGGGTGGGGTTGGTGCTTGTGTGAAGGGCCCTGCGCGTCTTTGTAATCTCTCAGCTCATGTTCACAAATCCTGGCCCTGGTGGTGTGGGAGAGGCAGCAGGAGCCTCCGCAGTGGCCGGCATCTCTGCAGGGGGCATCTCTGAGCAGGCTGCCTGGGAGCTCGCTCTGGGTTGCGCTGTTTTTTTCTGGCAGACCAGGAAACGCTTGCACTTCAGCATCTTTCTCTGTGTTCTCTTCCCCAGCGGGCGATGATGAGATCTCATTTGACCCCGACGACATCATCACCAACATCGAGATGATTGATGACGGCTGGTGGCGTGGGGTGTGCAAGGGCCGGTATGGGCTCTTCCCAGCCAACTATGTGGAGCTGCGGCAGTAGGGCCTCCAGCCCCCCGGAGCTGCGCCCCGGATCCTCACACTACAGATCAGGCCTTCTTTGGTTCTTGGGTTTTGGGTTTCTTTTTTTTTTGAAGGTGGGGAGGGGAATATACACATTGCTTTTATATTTAATACTTTTGCTGATGCTTTTGAAAATGTTTATGCCACAGAATTTGCTAATATATTGTAATCACATTCCTTAGGAGGACTTTGGTAATTGGTTTTATGCATTGATGGTTTTTGTTTTTTTTTTTTTGCCAAATTGACTGTCACACGCGGCAGCTTCAGGGAGCTCGCATTCTCTTGTGTGCGTGTTGCCCTCGTGCCCATCAAGTGCAGTCAGGACCTCCCAGGACAAGCACGAGGCCTCAGGTCGTCCCTGTGGCGGGTAGGCAGGAAGGACTGTCCCAGACGAGGGGCTTCCTCTAGAGTCTCACCGTTTGGGAGGAGAGGGGTGGGCCTGATGGAAGTTTACCCGGAGCTAAGTCACCCAGAGCACAGGAGCTGCCATGCCAGATGGGAAATCTGCCTATGTCATACCATGACAGCCCGCAGGATCAGGTGGCTTCTAGCAGAGACCCTGGTTTTCTTCCTGTGCCCACTCCAGCTTGTCCTCGTCTCTACCCATCCCCTGATGCCCAGGTCACCGATAGGGCTGCTGGGAGCCGGGCAGTGTCACTGAGTCCTTGAAATCCTCCCCTGCCCTGCGGGTCTATGGATTGGGACGCACAGTGCAGTTGAGGTCTACGTCGGGCTTGGCTTTTCACAAAGGCTGATGTCTTGACTGTCACCCATATGGTCCCTGGGCCACCGGGCAGCCTGAGGCGGTGTGTGTGCATGTCACAGCATGGCCTCTCGGCCTTGGGAAGGAAGGCAGGGCCTGCTTTGCTCTGAGCCGCCAGGAACCCTCCTCCCATCAATGGGGATGTAGTATTTTTGCCAAAATATCATGTTCAATTACAGTAGTTTGATCAGTTGAAGGCTAGAAGTGTGAAGTACAGATGAGTGCATGTTCCTCCCCAAGGTCCCCCCACAGCTCCAGGACACGGCTGTCCTGGCATTTGTGGCCACTCACTTTGTAGGAAACTCATCTCCTTCCTGAGGAGCCGGGAGGCTGGACCAGTCCCGTCGTGCAGTCAGGTGGGCAGTGTGTCTTTCCAGAAGGTCACGTGGAAATGTCTCGGGACTTGGGTCCAGGAGCGCCCGTGAAGCGTGTTTTCGCTCCTGAGGTGCATTTCTCATCATCCTTGCTTTACCACAATGAGCAATGAGGTCGGGTTTTATATGCAACCTATTGTATCTGAATTCCTGTAGCACACCTCATAGGTATGATTTTTTTAAATTAAAGAATTCAGAATAAACTTTTTTTGATCCACTTGCGTGATTTGCTTTGGTCTGTGGTCACTCCGTTCTGCAGTGGAAGCTGCGTCGACACTCGGCCTCCTGCGCCCCGGACCTGGGCTGGCGGAGGCTCTCCCGCCATCCTGTGCGTCTCGCGTGTTCTGTTCTGGCTTTAGACTGAACTGCACGGTTCCCTTTTCAGTGTTCCTTCAAAGGTGCTGCTTATGAATTGAAATGTGTTTACTCTGGCAGATGATTCAGTTTTTTGCACAAAGGTTCCAAGCAAAATAAAACACTCTGTGCTTAAAAGTGATTTCTGAATTACAGTTCTCAAATCCTGAGGGGGATTTTGCTCCCAGTCTCATTTTGTTCAGGGGCACCAGAAGTTAAAGGCTAAGGGGAACAGTGGCACTGAGGGAACAGGTGTGCCCTCGGGAGCCGGGGGTGCTGGGGAGCTGGGTTCCGGCTCACACTTCCTGCCCATCAGGTGCTCCCAGGGAGCTTTTGGCTGTGCGACATGCCTGCTACCCCTTCCAGCCTGGGTGGTGATGGAGCATTGCCTCCTCCCTTGGGCTGTCCCACACCTGCCTCTGGCTTAGTAAACAGTGCCTCTGCCAGCTCTGCCCACAGGAGCCTAATGTGAGAGTGCCCCCGCCCTCCTCCCACAACCGGGCTGCCGTGGGTTCTGCATCACAGGGCGGGAGCCCTAACGGCGAGCCCCGTCCCACACAGGGCCTGTCTGCCGGGTGAGATTACAGCCACCTGCAGGGAGCTGGGTCCTGAAGAAATGAGGCACGAAGGCTTGTGAATCAGGGGAAAGTCCCAGCAGGGGTGGGCAGACGGGGTCAGGGGGCTGGAGGACAGGGTGTGACGAAGGGAGGGGGCCGTGCAGAAAGGGCCCCTGCTGGCCCACTGTCTGCCCAGTCTGTCTCTGCCTGTGCCGCCTGCGGATGAGCATGGCAGGGGCTCAACAGGAGCGGGACACATCTTGAGCGGGTCTGTGTTTCTGTTCTGTTGGTGGCCAAGCGTGGCCTGGCAGCTTGTGCGCCTGGAGCCAACCACCTGAATCTTAGCCGCTTTCCTTTTAGATGTGGTTGGGGTTTTTTGTTTGTTTTTTGAGAAAGGGTCTTGCTCTGTCGCCCAGGCTGGAGTGCGGTGGCATGATCTCTGCTCCTACAACCTGTGCACCCAGGGCTCAAGCGATCCTCCCACTTCAGCCTCCCAAGTAGCTGGGACTACAGGTGCACGCCACCACACCTGGCTACTTTTTGTATTTTTAGTAGGGACATGGTTTCACCATGTTGCCCAGGCTGGTCTAGAACTTCTGACCTCAAGTGATCTACCTGCCTCAGCCCCCCAAAGTGCTGGGATTACAGGCATGAGCCATCGCGCCCAGTGTAGATGTGGTCATTCTAATGTCAGCTCACCGTACCTTCTGTCTCAAAGTTGGATTCACTCCCCAGGTCCCCTCTGGCCTGAAGAACAGCCTAGGGGCATGCTTGCTCGGGAGCAGCTTGCTCTCAGCCTGCTGGAGGAGGGAGGGCGGGACATGGACGTGCTTTTCTCTCTTGATGCCCAGACATGGAAAATGATTTTGTGGCACATAGGGAGCCATCGGCACACAGGCACCTCCAAGAACCACTGAAGCCACTGCTGGCCACTCTGGGCGCTCAGATGTGGGCACAGCATGGAGAGTGCTTTGTCCAGGTGAAAATGCTCACTTTGCTCCTGGAAGATACGCTGGCGAGTGCTTCTTCAACCCAAGATGTTCAGAGAGTGACTGACATGGTATTAACTGTGCACATACTGCGTGCTGGGCCTTGGAGGGGAGATGTTGAATAAGAGAGATGGCTCAGCGCTGGGGAAGCTGACACAATAAATCTGATTCCACCACTGTTTATTTTTATTTTTTTAATCAATTTATTCTTTTTGAGACAGAGTCTTGCTCTGTTGCCCAGGCTGGAGTGCAATGGCACAATCTCGGCTCACTGCAACCTCCACCTGCCAGGTTCAAGCAGTTCTGCCTCAGCCTCCTGAGCAGCTGGGACTACAGGCGTGCACCACCACGCCCGGCTAATTTTTGTATTTTTAGTAGAGACAGTTTCGCCATGTTGGCCAGGCTGGTCTCAAACTCCTGACCTCAGGTGATCAGCCTGCCTCAGCCTTACAAAGTGCTGGGATTACAGGCATGAAGCCACCGCACCCAGCCCCCACCACTGTGTTTAATTCTAACCAAGGAGAAGAGGAAGTTCTGAAAGGAGAGCAAGGAGATCTGAGAACACAGCTCAGGACTGGCCAGGGGCCTCCTCTCAGAGGAAAGCTCTCCCTGTTGTGTCCCTCCACGCCGGGGCCTGCATGGAGTGGGCACGGGTTTTGATACCTGCCTTGCTGACCTTCAGCTCCGATTTCTTCATCTGAAAGTGAGGATAAAAGAATTAACCCCTCTTTCTAGTCAGATACCTACTAGATTCATTTACCTGCTTGAATTTGAGATGTATTGCCAGGATACACCTCCAGAGTCTGATGGAACACACTGAAGATATCTTAACAACAAAAGGTAACAATACATTTTAATAATTTTTACTTATTTTGCCTGAAACATTAGGATTCTCCCCCTTTTCTCATCTCAGTCCCATGTTTTTTGGTTTTGAGGTTTTTTTTTAGACGGAGTCTGGCTCTGTTGCCCAGGCTGGAGTGCAGTGGCACAATCTGAGGTCACTGAAGCCTCCGCCTCCCAAGTTCAAGCAATTCTCCTGCCTCAGCCTCCTGAGTAGCTGGGATTATAGGCACCTGCCATCATGCCCGGCTAAGTTTTGTATTTTTAGTTAAGACGGGGTTTCACCATGTTGGCCAGGCTGGTCTCGAACTCCTGGCCTCAAGTGATCTACCTGCCTCAGCCTCCCAAGGTGCTGGGATTACAGGTGTGAGCCACCGCGCCCGGCCCCTCAGTCCTGTGTTTTGAATTCTGTTGTTTCTTCCGTTTTGCCTCTGGTTATTTCTTCTGACCTGTTTGACCTCCCATGGGAAGACGAGCTCTGCTTTTGATGATGATTGTGAAAATGCACACAGACAGCAACATAGTCAAATAATTCTATGTTGTGTGATAAGGTGCTTTTTTTTCTACCTACTGTCATTGTTATAATAGTGCTTCTTTGATTAAAAACCATGTGAGACAGCTCAGTTGTCATTTGTGAGCTGTCAGCTTGGCCTGACTTAGCTATCTCTTGATGTAATGTTTGTCAATATTTTCTGTGAATTACACCTCCTGCTATTACCTAGGAATAGAGCCATCTCTCGGTACAAGCAGGGGATTGGGCCCAGGACCTCCCTCCTGTACCCAAATTTGCACATACTCAAGTCCCCCAGTACCCTGCAGAACCCACATCTATGAAAAGTTGGCCTTGTGTGTGCAGGTTTTGCATTCTGTGAATACTATATTTTTTGTTTTCGAGACAGAGTCCCTGTCACTCAGGCTGGAGTGCAGTGGAGTGACACCATCATAGCTCACAGCAGCTTCCACCTCCCTCACTCAAGCAATTTCCTACCTCAGCCTTCTGAGTAGCTGGGACCACAGGTGCACACCCACCATGCCTGGCTAATTTTTTTTTTTTTTAGGTCTTTGTAGAGACGGCATCTCACTATGTTACCCAGGCTGGTCTTGAACTCCTGGCCTCAAGCCATCCTCCTGTCTCAGCCTCTGGAAGTGCTGGGATTACAGCACTATACCCAGTCTGAATACTGTATTTTTTATGTGTTTGGTTGAAAAGATATGCGTATAAGTGGACGCTAACAGTTCACACCCTTGTTCAAAGGTCAGTTGTGTTCTCCTGAGTAGGGTGTGTGAATGAGATGCACGTGAGTCCCTGCAGGCCCGATCTCCCTCTGGTGGGCAGAATCCTGGCCTCCCAAAGATGTCTAGATCCTAATCCCCAGAACCTGTGACGATGTTACCCCGCATGGCCAAGGAGAATTAGGTAGCAGATGGAATTAAGGTTTCTAATCAGCTGGCCTTCAAATAGGGAGATTATCTTTTCAGCACACGGCACTGGGAAAGTGAAATTCACATGCAAAAGAATGGTGTTTGTCCCTTACCTTTCACCAGACAGAAAAATTGACTGAAAATGGATTAAAGATCTAAACACGAGACCTAAATCTATAAACGTCTTAGAAGTAAACGGGGAAAGCTTCATGACATTGAAGCTTTCATGACATTCATGATTCGGCAATGATTTCTTAGATACGGAACCAAAAGCACAGACAACAAAAGGAAAAATAGCTAAATTGGGCCGAGTGTGGTGACTCACGCCTGTAATCCCAGCACTTTGGGAAGCCGAGGCGAGCGGATCACTTGAGGTCAGGAGTTCGAGACCAGCCTGGCCAACATGGCGAAACCTGTCTCTACTAAAAATACAAAAATTAGCCAGGTGTGGTGGCACACGCCTATGATCTCAGCTACTTGGGAGGCTGAGGCACGAGAATCGCTTGAAACTGGGAGGCAGAGGTTACAGTGAGCCGAGATCACTCCACTGCGCTCCAGCCTGGGTGACAGAGCAGGACTCCATCTCAAAAAAAAAAAAAAAATAGGTAAGTTGATTGTCATTTAAAAAACGGCATTGAAGGACATAACAATGAAAAGGGAACCTAGAGAATGGGAAGAAATATTTGCAAGTCATACATCTGATAAGGGGGTAATGTCCAGAATATTTAAAGAACTACAGCTAAACAACAAACCCAAAGCATTTAAAAACGGGCAAAGGATTTGAATAGATGTCTCAAAGAAGATACACAGATGGAAAACGAGCAGGAGAAAGGATTCCCAGCATCACCTATCATTAGGGAAATGCAAATCAAAACCACATGGAGGCTGGGCACGGCGGCTCACGCCTGTAATCCCAGCACTTTGGGAGGCCGAGGCGGGCAGATCATGAGTTCAGGAGATCGAGACCATCCTGGCGAACACGGTGAAACCATGTCTCTACTAAAAATACAAAAAAATTAGCTGGGCGTGGTGGCAGGCGCCTGTAGTCCCAGCTACTCAGGAGGCTGAGGCAGGAGAATGGCGTGAACCCGGGAGGCGGAGCTTGCAGTGAGCTGAGATCGTGCCACTGCACTCCAGCCTGGGCAACAGAGCGAGACTCCGTCTCAAAAAAAAAAAAAAAAAAACCACATGGAGGCTGGGCACGGCAGCTCACACCTGTAATCCCAGCTATTTGGGAGGCTGAGGCAGGAGGATCGCTGGAGCCCAGAAGTTTGAAAACAGCCTGGGCAACATAGGGAGACCTTGTTTCTACAAAAAATTAAAAATTAGCTGAGTGTGGTGGGACCCGCCTGAAGTCCCAGCTACTCAGGAGGCTGAGGCAGGAGGATTGCTTGAGCCCAGGAGGTCAAGGCTGCTGTGAGCTATGATTGCATCACCCCACTCCAGCCTGGGGGACAGAGCCAAGACATTGCAGTAACATGTCACACCCATGAGGGTGACTACCATGAAGAAAACGGTCACAAGAGTTGGTGAGGATGTGGGGAAATTGAGTCCCTCATGCACCGTTGGTGAGAAGGTAAAATGTGGCAGATGCTGTGAACAGTATAGCAAATCCTAAAAAAAAAAAAAAAAAAAAAAAAAAAGTACCATATGATCCAGCAATACCTATTCTGGGTATATACCCCACATAGTTGAAAACAAGGTCTCAAAGAAATATTTCTACACCCATATTCATAGCAGCAGCATTATTTTCTGGCCAAAAGGTGGAAGCAACTCACTGTCCATCTGTGGGTGAGTGGGTAAATAAAATGTGGTAAATACAGACGGTGGAATATTTACTCAGCCTTTGAAAGGAAGGACAGTCCTAGCTATTCAGGAGGCTGAGGTGGGAGGATCCCTTGAGCCCAGGAGTTCAAGGTTACAGTGAGCTATATAGTCCCATCACTGCACTCCAGCCTGGGCAACAGAGTGAGACCCTGTCTCTTAAAAAAAAAAAAAAAAAAAAAAAAAGGAAATCCTGACATGCTACAACACGGATGAACCTGAAGATGTTATGCTAAGTGAAAGAAGCCAGTCACAAAAAGACGAATGCAGTATGATCCCACTCATGAGGTCCCTAGAGCAGCAAAATTCACAGAGACAGAGAATGGTGGCTGCCAGGGCCTGGGGGGCGGGCATGGTTGGGGTGTGGAGCTAATGTTTAATAGGCACAGAGTTTCCATTTGGGAATATGCCTTTGTCTCTTTGTGTTGCTATAAAGGAATACCTGAGGCTGGGTAATTTCTTTTTTCTTTTTTTTTTTTTTTTGAGACAGAGTTTCGCTCTTGTTGCCCAGGCTGGAGTGCCATGGTGCAATCTCAGCTCACTGCAACCTCCGTCTCCTGGGTTCAAGCGATTCTTCTGCCTCAGCCTCCCGAGTAGCTGGGATTACAGGCACCTGCTGCCACTCCCAGCTAATTTTTTTTTTGTATTTTTAGTAGAGACGGGGTTTCACTATGTTGGCCAGGCTGGACTGGAACTCCTGACCTCAGGTGATCCACCCGTCTTGGCCTCCCAAAGTGCTGGGATTACAGGCGTGAGTCACCGTGCCCGGCCGAGGCTGGGTAATTTCTAAAGGAAAGAGATTTGGCTCAAGGTTCTGCAGGCTGTACAGGGAGCATTGATGCCCGTGTCTGCTCCTGGGGAGGCCTCAGCTGCTTCCACTCCTGGGGGAGGGGAAGGGGAGCCCACGTGTGCTCAGATCACGTGGGGGAGAGGCAGCAAGCGGGGCAGGTGCAGGCTCTTGAACAACCAGCTCTCACAAAAATGAACAACTCCCTCCTGCCCCTGGGGAGGGTATTAATCTATTCATGAGAGATTCGCCCCCATGACCCAAGTGCTTCCTTAGGCCTCACCTTCAATATATGGGATCAGTTCCAACTGAGGTTTGGAGGAGTCAGACAAACCCTCGCGAAACCTAGCGGAAGCTGCGGGCGTTCTGGAGCTAGATGGCGGCGACGGCGGAAGCTGCGGGCGTTCTGGAGCTAGATGGCGGCGACGGCAGCACGACAGTGTGACTGTGTTGCAAGTCAACGAACTGTTCGTGGAAAAGCGGTTAAAATGGTGATTCTTATGCTTTGTATATTTTACCACTTTTTTTTTTTAAGGCAGATTCCTTTCAATCATCTGAGCGAGCCCAGTGCAATCTGAAGGGTCCCTACAGGTGGAAGAGGCAGGGGCCAGGATCCAAGGAGCACCGTGGCCTCTGGAAGCCGGGCAAGGAAGTGGACACCCCGGGAGCCTCCAGCAGGAAGGAAGCCCTGCGGACGCCCTAACTTCAGCCCAGCAGACCTGGTCAGATTTCTGGCCTGCAGCTCTGTAAGGGGAGATGCTTGTGTTGTTCGAGGCCACCAAGCCTGGTCGTCTGTGCCAGCAGCGCAGGAGCCCAGGCCACTGTCCCCACGAGGTCTGTGTGCTGTGACGTCTGCCTGGGCATTCTGCACAGGGTCTTTATTTTCTTTTCCCCTCCCCTGCAAGGTCAGTCCCAGGAGCCCAGTAGGTGCTTGATGAATGATCTGCAGCTGATTGAGGGAAGGAATGAGTGAGCCGAGTCAGTCAGCACCAACGTGTGATACGCGTTGCTTTTCAATTAAAGCTCTGTGCCTCTCGGTTGAGCAACTCTGAGAGCCGGGGTCCCCACCCTTCTGTCCCCCTCATGGTGGGTCTTGTATCCAACAGCTTGCCAGAGCAGAGAGCCATGAATAGGGTTTGGTTTCAGGAAAGACGACCAGGAGACTCAGCCCAGGAGTCAGCCTGGGTTCAAATCCTGGCCCCGCGCTTCCTGCCTTGTCACCCTGGGCATGTGATTCAGTTCTTGGTTCTTGTACATTTGGGTGGAAAGTAACAACTGCCTGCCATGGGGAGAACCAGCTGGCCCGCCTTCTGCACCACGGCTGGCACTGCTCATTAGCAGGTTAAAAAAAAGCTTTGCCAATAGGCCGGGCACAGCGGCTCACACCTGTAACCGAAGCACTTTGGGAGGCCAAGGTGGGGCGGGGTGGGGGGTGGGATCACGAGGTCAGGAGATCGAGACCATCCTGGCTAACACTGTGAAATCCTGTCTCTACTAAAAATACAAAAACAAAATATTAGCCTGGTGTGGTGGCGGGCACCTGTAGTCCCAGCTACTCGGGAGGCTGAGACAGGACAATGGCATGAACCCGGAAGGTGGAGCTTGCAGTGAGTTGAGATCGCGCCACTGCACTCCAGCCTGGGTGACAGAGCGAGACTCCGTCTCATAAATTTAAAAAAAAAAAAAAAAAGCTTTGACAGTAGGTTGAGGTGGTCTCATGTTGTGGGTTTAATGCACCTCTCACTATGAGAGGGTAACAGCTTTACATTTGTTTAGGAAAGATTTGTTTTTCTCTATGTGCTGTGTATTTATAATATTTGCCTACCTTTCTCCCCTGTTTTTCCATTTGTCTTTTACTTTGTTTATGGTAGGATTTTTTTCCTGCAGAATTTTAGAATTTTGATGTGGTTTAATTAATCCACAGTGCAGGGCTCAGAATTCATCTTCCCATAGAAACAACAGTCTCAGTAATGGTTTGGTTTCCGGACCAGCTCACTGAAACAGATTTCATTCATTGTCTAATGTGAACACTATACACTGCGGTGTGGACTTCAGTCTGACCCTGAGTGAAATAGGAGCCACTCCAGGGTTCACAGCCAAGCAGGGAGATGAATTTGTGTTCAGAATATCTTCAGGGGGGCGCAGGAGGAGGAAGGAACCCCAGTTAAGAGGTCAGTTCAGTAACCCAGGCAAGAGGTGTGGAGGCGTAGACAGGCGTGGCATCAGCAGAGCGGGAGACGCGGGCCTCAGCATTTGGCTGTGCTTTAACGATAGACCCAGCGGGAATTGCTAGCAGATTAGACACAGCAAGAGGAAAAGAAAGGAGTCAGGATGATTCCAAGGTTTTTAGTGCCTGCAGCAAGAAGTATGGAGTTGCCTTTTATTGAAACGGGAAGGACTGAGGGAGGTTCCTTGACTGCCCGTTAGACATCCAAGCACCTGCTGGAATTCCGTGTGGGGTTCAGGGATGAGACCCAACTGGGAATGTAAGTGTTAGAATTGTAAGCACGAGTTAGAACCATGGATTGGATTAAACCCCTAGACGTGGGTATTTGCAGACTGGGAAGATGGCCAAGGGTGAAACCTGGCACACCCCAGGATTTAGAGGTCAGGGAGAAGAGAAGAGACCCCCAAAGAAGACCCAGAAACAACAGGCAGTGATAGGATGATGGGGTCCTGGGAGCCGGTGGCCAGGACATCCCAAAGAGGAAGTGCGGCCGCGGTGTCAGAGGCTGTGGCGGACCAGGGGAGATGAAGATAGATCTGACCCCTGCTCCAGCATGGGGGTCACAGGGACCTTGAGCAGGAGGCTGCTGCAGCGGAGGGAGGAGAAAGCTTAATGGGAGCAGGCCCAGGGAAAATGGGAGGCACACTAGCCCTAAAGGAATGCAAGAATATTTCTCAAAGCCATCATTCCAGCCCCAGCAATCACAACCAAAGAAAGTAATTCAGAAGCTGCATTTCTCTTGAGTGTTGCACCTTCAGAGCCTGGGATGGGGGAGCAGGAGGGGGTGCCACAGTCTGAGGGTGGCCTCTAAGCAATTGTCAGACCTTTTTATTTATTTTACTGTTACTTTTCTGAATGAACATATTTAATATAAAAATATGAGTTCAAGCCTGGCATGGTGGCTCATGCCTATAATCCCAGCACTTTGGGAGGCCGAGGCGGGTGGATAACCTGAGGTTGGGAGTTCGAGACCAGCCTGATCAACATGGAGAAACCCCCTCTCTACTAAAAATACAAAACTAGCCAGGCGTGGTGGTGGGCCCTTGTAATCCCAACTACTCAGGAGGCTGAGGCTGGAGAATCGCTTGAACCCGGGAGGCAGAGGTTGTGGTGAGCTGAGATCCCACCATTGCACTCCAGCCTGGGCAACAAAAGCAAAACTCCATCTCAGAAAAGAAAAAAAATATATATATATATTTATGTATATATATATGTATATATATATGTGTATATATATGTATATATGTGTATATATGTATATATGTGTATATATGTATATATGTATATATGTATATATATGTGTATATATGTATATATGTGTATGTATATATGTGTGTATATATGTATATATGTGTATATATGTGTATATATGTATATGTGTATATATGTATATGTGTATATATGTATATATGTATATGTGTATATGTGTGTGTGTGTATATATATATATATATATGAGTTCAGAAGCAATCCAGACAGTACAGATCAGCGTAATGTGAAAAAATAAAGCCTTCTTCCTCTTTTTTCTCCTTTTTCTCCCTTCCTAGAGGCAACTGTCAATAATTTATGGATAATTTTACAGAAATTTTCTCTGCATATAGGAGCGTGTATGTATAGTACAGAAATCCCTTTTTATGTACAAAGGGATCATACTGTACTTCACCTTCTACAACCTGCTTTATCAATGTGATATATTTTGCCCATCTTTCTCTTTCTTTTTTTTTTTGAGATGGAGTTTCGCTCTTGTTGCCCAGGCTGGAGTGCAATGGCGTCATCTCGGCTCACTGCAACCTCCGCCTCCCGGGTTCAAGCGATTCTCCTGCCTCAGCCTCCCAAGTAGCTGGGATTACAGGTGCCTGCCACCATGCCCGGCTAATTTTTTGTATTTTTAGTAGAGACGGTTTCATGTTGGCCAGACTGGCCTCGAACTCCTGACCTCAGGCGATCCACCTGCCTCGGCCTCCCAAAGTGCTGGGATTACAGGCGTGAGCCACCGTGCCCAGCTTGTCCATCTTTCTCTATCTCATTCTTTTTGTACCCTCTGCAGAGAATCTCATTTGTGTGTGAAAGTCAGGTCAGCCCCATCAAGGGACATTTACTGGCTTTCTGCATCTTTCTGTTACCACAGTGCTGTCCTGTCCTGAGACTCAGTGCACTCTTGCGCACCTGAGTCTGGAGGGTGAATATTCAGCAGTGGGATTGCCCAGCATGACACTAATAACCAGTATGCCTTTCCCTGCTCTCCTCTTTGTTACAGTCCCAAGTTTCTTCGGCATTGCAATGTGGTTGAAAGACTACAATTGTCTGTCACTTGTCATCTGATTTAGCTCTGTGACTGTTCTGGAAGCAAAGCTCAATTGTGGAGGATTTCTGGGACTGGTCAATAGAAGGACAGACAGTTGGAGTATCCTTTGATCTCACCACTCTTCCCATTTCTCCTTTCTATTCTCTGGAATGTGGGTGTGATGGCTGATGACTGGAGCTCTGCCAGCCATTTTTGACCATGAGGCATCCTGAAAGATTTTGGATTCATGTTTGCATCGTGGAGCTGCCACACTGGTCTTGCCTGCTTTAGGACTTTTTTTTCCCTTTGAGACACCTTGTTCTGTCACCAAAGCTGGAATGCAGTGGCGAGGGCTCAAGCCATTCTCCCACCTCAGCTTCTCGAGTAGATGAGACCACAGGTGTGTGCCACCACGGCCGGCTAATTTTTTTTCATTATTATTTGCAAAGATGGGGCTTGCTATGTTGCTCAGGCTGGTCTTGAACTGGGCTCAAGCGATTCTCCCACTTCAGCCTCCCAAAGAGCTGGGATTACAGACATGAGCCACCACACCCAACTTGCTTTAGGATCTTTTTAAAAAATGAGATGGAGACGTAAGCTTCTATTTTATCTAAACCATTGTTATTTCTAGTCTCTACTATGAGTCCAAGTATGAATCCCAACTGATCCACTGAGTCAGTGAGTACAAAATTTCCCTCTAGCATGTTTGGCATTCGTTTACACGCGAGAGCATGTTTCTTCTTATTTTTGCACAATTCAGGTGTAAAAATTTTAGGCTGAGCGTAGTGGTTCACACCTGTTATCCCAGTACTTTGAGAGGCCAAGGTGGGAGGACCACTTGAGCCCAGGGATTCAAGACCAGCCTGGGCAATGTAGTATGACCCCATCTCTATGAATAATAATAATAGTAATAAATTAAGCTGGGCATATTGGTGTGTGCCTGTGGCCCCAGCTACTTGGTAGGCTGAGGTGGGAGAATCACTTGGGCCCAGGTGGTCCAGGCTGCAGTCAACTGTGATCATGCCACTACACGCCAATCTGGGTGACAGAGCAAGACCCCATCTCAAAAAGAAAAACCTCTTTCCAATATAAGAGGTCAAAATGCGTATGATTTTTGTTGCTTTATCTTTAATTCTGCTTCGAACGAATGGGCCCCTCTTTCCCTCCTCCTCTCTTTTTATTTTCTGTTTGCTTCCTTTCTAACAAATATACAAGTGATTCATTACATGCTCATGGTGAAAATTCAAACAAGGACTTTCAGTTCTGGAAGTATTTTTATCTAGACATTATGAAAACTCTTTTGCCATACAACACCAAAAATGGTAGATAAATTGTAATAGGTATCTTTTAAATGTAAAGTTGAGCTTGCAAAAAGATCAAGAAAATCTTCAGGGGGACAAAGAAAAGAGGAAGCAAGAACACAGAATGGAAGGCCAGCCCTGAAGTCTTGATCACTGCAAGACCATCCAGGCATTTTTCTGGATGTCAAACAGTAACGATATACTAGAACTTTGAGCCTTGGGGTTTAACAGACGTGTGGGGGCAGGAGTCACATTTGGAAAGAGTACCTGAATAAGGCTTGGTCCTGAAAGGGATATGACCTCAGGGAAAGGGTGGGAGAGTGAAAAATGTGTCCGTGGTCGAAGAGTGATATTGACATAATTTGTCTAGTCATCTGATCTGGGTGGGGAAAAAGAAGTTGTGTGATATTTGAGCAAGATTTTGCCTAAAGGAGATTAATGACTGGTGAAAGGAAATACAGAGGGCTTGCTGGACCAGGATCCCCTAGGGGGCTGGAGCGACCTGAGAGAGGGGAAGAGATTGAGTGACATTTCCCACACTAGCCACTAGGTGGGGCCATTAACTCAGGACAGCTTGGTTGCCCTCTCATTGTACAAACTGGATTTCCCACTCCCGCCTCTTTGCTTAAGAATTGGTGATGGAAGGATAAAAGAGACAATCTCAGTAAATGCAGAGACAGAAATCAGACTCGTGGTTGGCAAGGGAGTGGGGAATGACTGATAATGGGTATAGGGTTTCCTTTTGAGGGTGATAGAAATGTTCTGGAACTAAATAGAGGAGGTGATTGCACACACTGTAAATGTACTAAATGCTGCTGAATTGTACACTTCAAATGGTTAATTTTTAAAAAAGCAAATAGAGAATGATTCAGTCTTGAAGTTTGTGATGTAGTGAAAAACAGACAATTTTGATACTACATGAAAGGTACAGAGGCCAGGGTCACTCAGAGGAAGGAGGGTGGATTCAGGGGAAGATTCTGGGAGGAGGTCAGGAGTGAGCTGAGTCTGAAAGAAGAAGTTCAAGTAAACCAAGAGAAACAGGGAAGTCTGAGTAGCAGGAGAGGCAAGGCTGAGATGTGTGTGTGTGATCAAGGGCTTCGATGCAGCTGAAGCATCTGGCACATGTGGAGAATAGAGACACAGGCAGGGGCAAATCAGAAAGTTTCGTAGGTCATCTCAAGACAATTGGATTTCATTTTAAATGCAGTGAGGAGTTACTGAATTTTAAGCACAGAAGTCACCTGATCTGTATTTTGGAAGGATCATTCTGGCACTGATGTGGACAAAGATTTAGAGGACACAAAAACTGGTAACAGCCCTATTCAGGGGCTCCTGCAGGATCTGAGGGGATATTATACTAGGAATGTGGGGGCCACGCTGCTGTTTGAGATCATGCATTTATACAATAAATCATCACTTAATGTCCTTGATAGCTTCTTGGAAACTGACTTTAAGCAAAACGACTTACTGTATGCTCTAAGAACTTAACTCTTGTTCATATGAGTTAGTCTGTGGTAAATTAGTTTTGTTATACAGACCATTATTTCACTTAAAGTCAGTTTCCAGGAACCTATTGACTGTGTTATGCGAAAACTGACTGTAATTTCAGTCTATACTTGTTCATTGCTGGTATTTGGGAAAGCGAATGGCTTTCATACATTAACTTTATATCCTGCAACCTTGGTATAATTGCTTATTCATTCCAGGAATAGATTATATATTTATAGTGGCATTAGTTTGTATGGCTGTGTGATTTTGCTGGTGTAACTAGGACTCAGGACTTGGCAAGGTGAGGCAGTGGGAGTGAAGAGCACACGTGACTTTTTTAGCCTTCCAGGAGTAAGTGGGGATCTGCATATTCAGGGGAATAACCAAGGCTGGTGCTGCAATACAACCCTAAAAATGGATGTCTGTGTCATCTAAACAAGCAACAGCTAAGCTGGGTCTCTCAGAGGCCTTGTAGTTATGTGGGCCAGCTGTGATAGCATTCTGTCTCTCGTTGAATTCACTGTTCCTTTTCTGTGAACATCCTGGGAGCCTCAGATTGACCCACACCAGAGAAGGTTTAACTTCCTGCATCAGATAGAAAATGAGTGATAAAAGTTGCAATCAAACTGGCTGAGGCAAAGAAGGGAATTTGTTGGCTTGTGTATTGGAAGGCCAGAGGTACATCTACCTTCAGGTAGGGTTGGATCCAGGATCTCTGCTGTGTTCTCGGGCTTTGGTCTCTCTATTTCCTGGGTCTGTTTTGCCCTGTGTCACTTCATTTTAAGGCAGAGTCTCCTCATGAAGGGACAGGCAATGCCTAGTGGTGCATAGCATGGGACCCCATCAGCAAGAGCCCTTCTGCAGCCCAGTTGTTCCAGTGCAGATCTCCGGTTTGGACTTACTGGTTTGACTTTGGTCACGCACCCGTTCCTGAACCAATCCCTATAGCCAGGGATGGAAGATACTGGCCACGCTAGGTTACATTGGCCACCCCTAGAACTGGGGCCTGAGTACAGGGGAGGGGCTCCCACAAAGGAAAGCCAAGGTGGTCTTAGCAGAGGGGAGATACCCGACAGGCAGGCAAAGCACCAGGGCCCTCTCCCCTTGCACTGGGCAGTCCTGTTTGGTTATAATTTCATTATCCTCAGGAGTTGCTTCACATGTGGCCAGCTGTAGCTATCCAAGCATTTATGTGCTCTGTGACAAAGGAAAGGCTAGAACTTTGCCGTGACCAGGACTCACATCCACTTCCGTCCCATACTCTCACCAACTGAAAGATGGTTTTTTAGAAATAGTGGCCAGGCATGGCAGCTCATGTCTGTTTTCCTAGCACCTTGGGAGGCCAACACGGGAGGATTGTTTGAGGCCTGGAGTTCAAGACCAGTCTGGGAAACATAGCAAGACCTCGTCTCTACAGAAAATTAAAAAAAAATAGCTGGGTGTGGTGGTGTGCACCTGTAGTCCCAGCTATTCGAGAGGCTTAGGGAAGAGGATCACTTAAGACACCCTGTCTCTTTAAAAAAACAAACAAACAAACAAAAAACTGACGCAGATTTTTTTTTTTTTTTTTTTTTGAGACAGGGTCTCACTCTGTCACCCAGGTGGTGCAAACTTGGCTCACTGCAACCTCTGTCTCCTGGGTTCAAGTACTTTCTCCTGCCTCAGCCTCTTTTTTTTTTTTTTTGAGACGGAGTCTCGCTCTGTCACCTAGGCTGGGGTGCTCGGCTCACTGCAAGCTCCACCTCCCGGGTTCACGCCATTCTCCTGCCTCAGCCTCCCGAGTAGCTGGGACTACAGGCACCCGCCACCACGCCTGGCTTATTTTTTTGTATTTTTTTAGTAGAGACGGGGTTTCACCATGTTAACCAGGATGGTCTCGATCTCCTGACCTCGTGATCTGCCCATCTCGGCTTCCCAAAGTGCTGGGATTACAGGCGTGAGCCACGGTGCCCGGCCACCTCAGCCTCTTGAGTAGCTGGGATTTCAGGTGCCTGCCACCACAGTGGCTAATTTTTGTATTTTTAGTACAGACGGGGTTTTACCACATTGGCCAGGCTGGTCTTGAACTCCTGACTGCAAGTGATCCACCCCTATCGGCCTCCCAAAGTGCTGGGATTACATATGTGAGCCACTCCACCAGCCTGTGGGTTTTTTTTTTTTTGTTTTTTTTTTTTTGCTTTCAGTAAATGAAATATAAGGACCCCTTTTTTTTTCTATAGCATACACAAAATGAATAGGTAGTAACCCTTGAAATACAAAGGATTAAATTCTAAAAATTTAATTTTTTTTTTTTTTAATTTTAGATGGAGTCTCGCTTTGTCGCCCAGGCTGGAGTGCAGTGGCGCGATCTCGGCTCACTGCAAGCTCCGCCTCCTGGGTTCAGGCCATTCTCCTGCCTCAGCCTCCCGAGTAGCTGGGACTACAGGCGACTGCAACCACGCCCGGCTAATTTTTTGTATTTTTAGTAGAGACAGGGTTTCACCGTGTTAGCCAGGACCGTCTTGATCTCCTGACCTCATGATCCACCCCCCTCGGCCTCCCAAAGTGCTGGGATTACAGGCGTGAGCCACCGCGCCCGGCCTAAAAATTTAATTTTATTGATGATACTCATCTTTAAGGACTTTGCTCCCGAGAAGTACAACACTGACGTCCCATGGGAACTCTCTGTGGGTTCTGGGGCTGAGGACTGCCCAGTGAGCTCCTGACTCCCAGCACTTGGTGACCCCCACCTCCTGCCTGCTCCTTGTCACTGCACTAATCCAGCTCATCCAGAGAATGACATTGATGAGGCAGCGCTGCGTGCAGGAAACCCATGTGGTGCCAACGAAGAGCCCACAAGGATGGAGAGTCCTGCCCACTGTGCTCTTCCAGGGGCTGAGATTTTAGTATCATTTTTATTTACTTATTTATTTATATTTACTTTTTTTTTCTCATTCAACACCTTTGGTATGTGTGGTATGTGTCATTTTTAGGGTTTTTTTTTTTTTTTTTTTTTAGACGGGTCTTGCCCTGTCACCCTGGCTAAAGTACAGTGGCACAATCACAGCTCGCTGCTGCCTCGACCTCCTAGGCTGAAGCGATCCTCCCACTTCAAATTCCCAAGCAGCTGGGACTACAGGTGTGAGCCACCAGACCTGGCTAATTAAAAAAATAAAATTTGGGGGCCAGGTGCAGTGGCTCACACCTGTAATCTCAGCACGTTGGGAGGCCAGTGTGGGCAGATCACCTGAGGTCAGGAGTTTGAGACCAGCCTGGCCAACATGATGAAACCCCACTCTACTAAAAATACAAAAATTAGCTGAGTATAGTGGTGCACACCTGTAGTTCCAGCTACGTGGGAGGCTGAGGCAGGAGAATTGCTTGAACCTGGGAGGCAGATGTTGCAGTGTGCTGAGATCGTGCCACTGCACTCCAGCCTGGGTGATGGAGTGAAACTCTGTCTCAAAATAATAATAATTTAAAAACATAGAATAAAAATAAAATTTTGTAGAGATGGGGGTCTCCCTATGTTGCCCAGGCTGGTCTCAAACTCCTGGACTCAAGTGATCCTCCCTTCTTGGTCTTCCAAAGTGCTGGGATTACTGGTGTGAGCCCCGTCACTTGGACTTTTTTTTTTTTTTTTTTGGTAACAAGTTTTCTAGAAAGTCTTTTGGTAGATTCCTTGGGATTTTCTACATAGACAATCATGTCATCTGCAAACAGGTGGTTTCAGTTCTTCCTTTTCAATGTGTATCTTTCTGATCTTTTATTTCTTTTCTTGCCTTATTCCAGTGGCTAGAACCCTAGCACTGTGTTGAGTAAGAGTGGTGAGAGTGAACACATTTGTTCTCATTCTTAGGAAGAAAGCATGCAATCTTTCACCCTTACGTATGTTACCTGTGGGGTTTTTTTGTAGATGCTTTTCTTATTTCTTTTTTTTTTTTTTTTTTTGAGACAGGGTCTCACTCTGTCACCCAGGCTGGAGTGCAATGGCATAATCTCAGCTCAATGCAACCTCTACCTCCTGGGCTCAAGTGATTCTCCTGCCTCAGCCTCCCAAGTAGCTGGGACCACAGGTATGTGCCACCATGCCTGGCTAATTTTTGTATTTTTTGTAGAAATGGGGTTTTGCTCTGTTGCCTCGGCTGGTATCGAACTCCTGGGCTCAAGTGATCTGCCCACCTCGGCCTCCCAAAGTGCTGGGATCACAGGCATGAACCACCACGCCTGGCTTGCCTTATTGTTTTAGATCATTAGCTCCTCGAGAAGCCAGCGCCCTGTCATGAGGGCACTCAAGCAGCTGTATGGAGAGGTCAGTGTGGCGTGGAACTGAGGCCCCCTGCCAGTATCCTGGTGAGCAAGCCTCTTTGGAAACAAATCCTCCATCCCCAGCAATCTCCTCCATCCCCTCCACGTCCTCTCTCATGAGAAAGTCAGCCAGCCTCACTCTCATGAGGCTAAATCATGACTTTCTGTTTTTCATCTCAGCTGAAATCTCATGAGACCCTAAGCCGAAACCACCCGGGTAAGCTTCTCCCCACTTTCTGACCCTCAGAAACAGCAGAAAATAATACATATTTAGGGCTGTTTAAGGCTACTACCTTTTGGCATAGCTTAGAAAGCACTGTAGGGGAGCCAGATGTCACCTCCTGCCCTCCTTTAGCTGTTAGTGGGCTCTTCAGCCAGCTTTAGAAACTAAATCAACACCAGGCAGATGAACAGGAGAAAAGCACACATGCTGTATGAGTTTTGAGTGCTCCTGGGGATCTTCACAAAGGAGGGAAGTCTGGAGACGTAGCCCAAGCGAGATGCTTGTACTTTATTTTTGTCCTTTTTTTCTTTTTCTTTTCTTTTTTTTTTTTTGAGATGGAGTCTTGATCTGTCCCCCAGGCTGGAGCTGGAGTGCAGTGGTGTGACTTGGCTCCCTGCAACCTCCGCCTCCCAGGTTCAAGTGATTCTCTTGCCTCAGCCCCCCAAGTAGCTGGGATTACAGGTATGTGCCACCACGCCCAGCTAACTGTTTTGTGTGTTTTTGTAGTGGAGACGGGGATTCGCCATGTTGGCCAGGCTGGTCTCGAACACCCGCCTCGGCCTCTGAAAGGGCTGGGATTACAGGCCTGAGCTACTGTGCCCAACCTCCTTTTTCTTTCTTTCTTTTTTTTTTTCGGACCCACCCGAGAATCCAAAGATGCTTTTATGTTTTTTAGGCAAAGAGTGTTAAATTTGAGAAGAAACGACAGGACAAAGAAAATCTAGCTGGGGCAGTCAATTTTCTCGGGGAGTCACTTGAAGACGTACAGGGGCGTGTAAAGTTTAGGTGGAAGATGAGGGCCACTGCATTATCTATGTTTATTCAGGCCCATTGCAGCCCCCGACGTCCGGTCTCTGGTGATAAGGGCTGCTTTCTTGCCCTGGCACAGAGAGGGGACCCCTCCCAGAGGCATCCTTATGCTCCCTGCACGCAGGAAGTGACAGGTCACCTCACCCTTTCTGAAACTACTAGTGATGGTTCCCAGGCATCATTTCTCCAGTTTTCAGTTCCTCCAGTTTTCAACATGAAATAATTGTAAACCAAAACGTGTCTGAGATGGGTCTCAATTTATTTAGAAGTTGATTTTGCCAAGGTTAAGGATGCGTGCCTGGGAGACAGGCCTGTGCCTTCCTCCAAAGGTGGTTTTGAGGGCTTTAGTATTTAAAGGGAAAAGCAGGCAGGAGGGGAAGGAGGGAGGGCGTGGCCACGTTACGGAATTCCCATGATGCAAGAGAAAAGGGGCAGTAGGGGAATCGTCAGTTACATATTCGTTACACAAAACCCGGTGAACACAGAGTGGGACATTTCGCCTTTTATCCGTCGCTCTCTGCTTGGGAACAAAAGGAAAGACAGCTTCCTGCACGACTCACCTCTCAGTTTAGTTTTTTTCCTTTGGGCAGAGTGGATTGGGGTCCCGAGTATTTCTTTTCCTTTCACATAATCGATATGCCAGTCTGGCATACTGGGGGATGGTGTGTCCTTCACTCCTTCAGCAGCAATGGTAACTCTCAGAGATGTTTGCATTTCTTATTTGGATCCAGCAAAAAATGGGCGTGAGTTTGCGCATGGAAAATGTTGCCATGCTGATGTGCGTGCCTGATACCATCTTGCGGGGCGGGCGGTGGGGGTGGGGGGCCGGCAACAATTAAGCACGTCTTTCAGCTCACAGTTCGGCTTCTAAGGATTTATCTTCGCTACAGGAGCGTGTTCATAAAAGAGACAACTTAACTGCCCATCCACGAGGGCTGGTTCCATACACTGCAGAACATCTGTGCAAAGGAACTGGACAGCCTACAAAGAACAATGATGATGCCTGGGAACCATCGCCAGGCTACTCTGTTGACTAACAAAGGCACAGGCCCCGCAGGGAACAATTCAGTAATTTCCACAGGGTTGGAGATGACTTAGCAGTTCCACTCCTGCACGAGCACCCGAGAGTTGCCCTGATAGCCGTGCACTTGGGCGTTCATCACAGCATTTGCTTTTTACATGAATTTTTAATTTTGGAATAATTTCAGATTTACAGAGAAGTTACAAATCCAATACAGAGAATTCTTGTATACTACCCCACTCAGTTTCCTCCTACAATTAATGTCTTAATCTTGATACATTTATGAAAACCAAGAAATTAACGTTTGTAGAATGTTATTAATTAAACGACAGATTTTATTTGGGTTTCATCAATTTTTCCACGAATGTCCTTTTTCTGTTTCAGGATCCAATCTAGGATCCCATGTTACGTTTAGAAAAGCATTGGTTTTGGTTTTCTTTTTCTTAAAAAATAGATTTATTGAGATAATTTGCATACCATATAATTTACCTATTTACATTGTACAGTCCAGTGGTTTTTAGCATATTGACAGAATGATGGAAATATCATCACTATTTAATTCCAGAAAATTTTCATCACCCCAGAGGAAAGGCCCTACCCATTAGCAGTCCCTCCCATCCTCCTCTTCCCACCACCCACACTCCTGGCATCCAGTTGTCTGTTTTCTGTCTCTATGGATTTGCTTGTTCTGGAATCATATAATATGTGGTTGTGACTGGATTCTTTCATTTAGCATAATGTAGAAAATCAATGTTTTAACATTTTTATTAGAGTGTTTTGTTTTGTTTTAGACAGAGTCTCTTTTGCCAGGCTGGAGTACAGTGGCACAATTTTGGCTCACTGCAACCTCCGCCTCCCAGGTTCAAGCGATCCTCTTGCCTCGGCCTCCTAAGTAGCTAGGACTACAGGCGTGTGCCACCATGCCCGGCTAATTTTTGTACTTTCAGTACAGACAGGGTTTCATCATGTTGGCCAGGCTGGTCTCAAACTCCTGACCTCAAGTGATCCTCCCGCCTTGGCCTCCCAAAGTGCTGGGATTACAGGCATGAGCCACTGCACTACCCAAGACTAATTTTTTTTTATAGCAGTTTTAAGTTTATAGTAAAACTGAGTAGAAGGTACATAGATATCCCATATATTCCTGGCCCCGCACACAGCAGCCTCTCCAATGTCAACGTTCCCCACCAGAGTGGTCCATTTCTTACAAGCAATGAACCTACATGGAAACATCGCCATCACCCACCTGCCCATGGTTTACTTTAGGGTGCGCTGTTGTGGTGTGCATTCTATGGGTTTGGACAAATGAATAAGGACACATATCATACAGGATAGTTTCACTGCCCTAAAAATCCTCTGTGCTCTACCTAGCCATCCCTCCCCCTCAAAATAGCATTGTTTTTAATAGTGAAAAATTGGAAATAATTTGAAGATCCATTGACAGATGAATAGCTAAATAATTTTGATATATTCACAGAATAAAATACTATTCAGCTGTGAATATAAATGATTTAGACTACATCTGTCATCTTGGATGGATCTCAAAATGCTAGTGAACAAAATAAGCCAGCTGCAGAAGGATTCGTGATTGCCAATAACTATAATATCAATGATAATTGTGGCCAACACTTAATTGAGTGATGACTATGTGCCGGGCATGGTTCTCTTCATAAGGATTGCTAATTTATTATGCATGAGCTAGAGGCCATTTATATAAGGTTTTAAAATGAGCACAATAATACTACATATTGTTTATAGAAGCATACATATGCAATAAACGAATAAAAACGGGCACAGAAATGATGAACGCCAAGTTCAGGGCAGTGGTTACTTCTAGGGTAGGAGGAAAGAGGGTGGAATCTGGACAGTATGAAGGATTTGTATTGCACCTGTAATGTTTGATGTCTGAAGCAGCAGGGTGGTGGACATGGCTGTTTGTTATTCTCCATCTTTTTGGTACGCCTGATACATTTCATAATAATTTTAAAAAGGACAAGACTACTGCAGAGAAATGCATAGAGTGAGCTCTGTTTGGATTTTTAAAATGATTCCTACATCTATGCTTGCAGATGTAAGCACCAGCCCTGGAAAACATTGCAAGGGATTCTTAGTAGGCCCAAGCTTTGGGGAAGGGCCCAGGGGGCTGGGGAGCTGATTAAGAGGGGGATACATGCTTTTTCCTGCTGCCTTTTGAATTTTGTACCACACGTATTATTACTTATTAATTAAAAAATAGTCTGAACTAGCCGGGCGTGGCAGCACATACCTATAGTCTCAGTTACTTGGAAGGCTGAAGCAGGAGGATCACTTGAGCCCAGGTGGTTGCGGCCAGCCTGGGCAACATAGTGAGACCCTGTCTCTTTAGAAAAAACAGGCTGGGCGTGGTGGTTCACACCTGTAATCCCAGCACTTTGGGAGGCTGAGGTGGGTGGATCACCTGAGGTCAGGAGCTCGAGACCAGCCTGACCAACAAGGTGAAACCCCATCTCTACTAAAAATACAAAAATTAGCCAGGGATGGTGGCAGGTGCCTGTAGTCCCAGCTGCTCAGGAGGCTGAGACAGGAGAATTGCTTGAACCTGGGAGGCGGAGGTTGCGGTGAGCCGAGATCATGCCACTGCACGCCAGTCTGGACAATGGAGCGAGACTTCATCTCAAAACAAAACAAAAAAACACACAAAATAATTCAGCCTCTAACCATGTATTTCCTTTTGCTTTGCTAGGTAATTTCTTACCCAGGACCTCATTTGCCCCCACAAAGGCCCTGGGGTTCCAGCGACTGTTAGCCCCTTTCAGATGAGAAGGCAGAGGTGCAGACAGGTTCCTTGCTTCCTTGGTCGGTGGTTGGTGTAGTCTTGGAACCCAGGTGGCTGGTTCCCAGCTGAGGTTCTTCCTGCCCTGGACAGTGGAGCTCAGTGGGATGGGTACCCTGGGCCAATCCTCAGCATCAGAGGCCACAGTGTGCTCTCTCTGGTGTTCTTTGTGGCCAGATGAGCTGCTGCAGAGGTGTCCACAGGCAGAGCTTGGGCAGTGCTGTGGTGCGGCCCCTTCCTCATGAGGTGGCCACTGCCTCTGGGACTGTGGGGCAGTGCTCAGTGCTGCATGGCCATAAGGGAAACCACAGTGGCTTCAGTGGTCCCCCTGTGTCCCCTGATGTCCCACAGCAGGAGGTTTGGGGGAGGTTTATACTGCAGGAATGAAGGTTTTTATGTGCTCAGACTTAAACAGGCATGGGATCACCTGGAGGGCTTGCTAACACACAGCTCACTGGGCTGTGCCCAGAGTTTCTGATTGCACGTGTGTGTGTGTGTGTGTGTGTGTGTGTTGGGGGTCAGGGGAACTTGCATTTCTAACCAGCTCCCAAGTGATCTGAACTGCTGCAGCCAGTACAGGGACCACACCCTGAGAATCACTGCCTTAGAGCCTCCTCTTTTGTAAACTAGGGGCTGATGGAGCCACAGGGGACTGCCAGACAGCCGGTATACAAGCTGCCCTGCCACTAAAGTCACCCATGCACCCTGCACTCTGAGGGCCTGTGGCTGTAGCACTGGTGTCTGTCACCCACCCCTTGCCCCAGTCAACTGAGGATGGGATTATATGGAGCAGTTTCTCCACCTTCCCATCAGACTCCCCTGGGAGCCTGTTGAAAACAGATTCCCAGGCTTCCTTCCTACTGAATCCGAGTTCCCAGAGGAGGCCTGGGCATCCCCCTTTTCACAAATGCCCACTGCTGTGCTCAGGGAAGTGGAATGCAGGGATGCAGACCTAGCCTCGCCACCAGTGCCTGGTGTGTGTGGGAGATGCAGAGTCTCTGACTCTCAAATCCATCCCCAGTGCCTGTGCTGCACACAGGAGTGAGATGGATGGGGCTCAGCCCCTCCCCAGCTCAAACATAACTCCCCTGGACAGGTGCGGCAGACAGAAATGGGAGCCCCCATGCACTCCAGGCGGCATGTCAAATGGTGCCGCCATTGCAGAAAACAGCTTGGCAGATCCTGAACAAGTTCAACATTGAAATACCACAGGACCCAGCAGTTCTACTTCTCAGTATACGCACCCCCACCCCCACTGCCAAATTGAAAATAGGTGTTCAAACAAAAACTCATGCACAAATGTTCACAGCAGCCCTATCCAAGATAGCCAAAAGGTGGAAAAAACCCAAATATTCATCAACTGACAAGTGAATAAACAAGATATGATCTACTCATTCAGTGAAATAATATTCAGCCATAATAAAGAGCAAAGTTCTGATACCTGCCACAACTTGGATGAATCTTGAAACACTGCAGTAAGTAAAATAAGCCAGTTACACAAGGACAAATATTTCCTGATTCCGTTTATATGAAATGCTCAGAATAGGCAAATCCATAGTGATGTTAAGTAGATTTGTGGTTGCCTGCAGCTGGGGATGAGGCAGTGGCAGGAACAAGGAGGGCCTGCTCACTGAGTACGGGATTTCTGTTTAGGGTGATGAAACTAGGTAGTGGTGATGGCTGTACAACATTGAATTTATCTAATGCCAATGAACCGTACACTTACACATGCTCAGTGAGGACACTCCACCTGAACACATTCTTGCTAGCATCTGCCACGTGCCCACCCATTGTCCATTCCCCTTCTGCCTTGTTAACATTTTGTCCTCCACCCCACCCGCCCCATTTTGTTCCTGGCAGCACAGTGCCAAGCTAACCACTCGCTCTGCCAGTCTGCCTTGCTTCTAATTTGCTGCAGACACCACTGTGGCTGATGTGTTGGTAGACATTTCTGGGAAAGCATTGACTTTTCTGTTAAAAGAGACAGACTTGGCTGTCATAGTCTTGTCCCTTCTTCCTACCTTGGAAGAGAATGTGGTGTGTGGAGTGGCAGCAGCCTTTGGGTGCTGTGAGGTGGTAAGTTTGAGGGAATCTGAGACTTGACACTGTTGAGCTGTCAGACCAAAGCCGGGAACCACCCACCTCTTCTCCAGCACATACTAAGAACATCCTATTCTAGGTGCTGGGGCAGTGAACAAGACTGACAAATCCAGGCCCTTCTGGAGCTTACATTTTTGTGTGATATGAAAAGAATAAACCACTATTTGTTTAAATTGCTTTTAATTGGAGTTTCTGTTATTTGCAGCCAAACATGATATCAACAGGCACAACTGTTTACTTCCATTGTTTGATCTACTTCCAGGGGTCAGAGTGAAAACGTTCACATCTGTGTTAAGGTGCCCTGGCCACATAGCTAACAAGCTCCAGAACTTGGATGAGAACAAGAGTTCTTTGAGGCTGGAGCCCTGACTCTGTTTCAATACATGTCCTTTTTATATCTGTCCCACCACTCTGCACAGACCCTGCCCAGGGTCTGTCTCGTGGGTTGAAGTGTATGCAGCAGCACCATAGTGATGTGAACACCACACCTTCAGAGGACTGGATGTAAGATGATACTGTAATAGCGAAAAGTGGTCGTTATCCCAAATGCCAACTAAAAGGACATTGTCAAGGATATCACACCATACCACTCAATGGGCTCTCACACCACCATTTCCATGAAGGGCTGGGGACTGACGGCCATGCAAGCAAGGGTTGGGGGCTAAAGGGAAGCCAAGGAAGCAGGAGTGGAGGTGTAGGTGCGTCATGATTCAATGCAGGGAGAAGGTGGGTGTTAGGACTGGAGGTGACTTGGGTGCCTGGGTGCAAACTCAGCTTGGTGGCAGGGCTGTGGCAATTCTCCATTTTCCAGTGTGTGCCTAGTGTGGTTACATGGCTTTGAAATTCAAAGCCGTAACTCTTAAACAAACCTCAAACATGTGCACCCCCACACTGAAGGAGGGACTTCTCACTGCTCCCTTAGGAGGATGCAGGCACCTAAGGGGACATCAATATCCCGGCTCCCTCCCAGGGCACCGGCCTCGTCTGTGGCCCTGCCTCCTGGTCCCAGGGATTGGCTGATAGATTCCCCGCCTACTCTAGCTCAGCCAATCATGGATCCCCATCCTTTGCCAGTGATTGGTCAATGCGAGGCATGTGACCAGTGGGCCCAGAGTCCCCTGCGGGCCTTGTTCAAAGGCGGGAGTAGCGTTCAGGCCAGGCCCAGAAGGTGGGATGGCGGCCACGGGCGACTGCATCTTGCCCGGGACCTGGCCGAGGTGGCCTGGGGGTTGTTGGGGGGAAAGTGGGCCTGGCTTTGGCCCCTCCCAGAGCGGGGGCCCCCAGTGACCAATCTCCGCCCCGTCCTGTGGCCCTCGCCCTCACCCAGATCCCTGGCCTGGGAGCCGGGGGCTGCGGGCCGCGAGGAGGGCGAAGGCCGCGCCACTGCGGCGTGAGGACGGCTTCGCACGCGGGAGCAGGCCCGGCGCCACCTGAGCTCGGCGGCCTGCGCGGAGGCGCCGTTCGCCTATTGAGAGGAGAATGAGGGTGAGTAGGGGCGCAAGTGGAGCGTGCCCCGGGGCTGTGGGTGTGGACGCGCTGGCAGGTGTGGCGGTTTGGGTTCTGCAAACCCTCCCTACGGCGGCTTTCGGGTCCTGGAGCGAGACGCCGGGTGCACGAAGCCAGAATCACTGAGGTGCCGGCTCACCGCAGTGAACGCTCCAAGGAACCGGCCTGGGCTCGGCCGGCGCGGCTGGAGCAGCAGTTCCCCGGCAGCCCTGCCCTTCCTCGAGTTGGGCCTTTGAGGGGGCCTTGGGGCGTCCCGGGGCGGCGGCCTTGGGCCATTAGTGTTGGCTGAAGTCTTAATAACAGGCGAGAGGTGGGCGGAGGCATCGGGTTTGAGAGGCTGTCGTTTCTATAGGCCGAGGTTAAGCCTAGTCCAGGTGAGGGCTCCGAGGCGCCCGGCTGGAGTCGGGCCAAGGCTGAAATCTTTGTCCTCATTCAGGGACGCCTTTGCGGTCTTTGAAGCTCCGCTCGGGTGAGCCGAGGGCAGACCCTGTGTCTCCTTCCGGAAGCTGGGGATTGGGATACGCGACCCCAAACACGTGATTTTGGGAGAATGGCTGCATTCCCAGCCCCTCCACTGTGGGCCTCGGTGCACGAGTCTCGCACCCTCCCAGCATCCCCTTAGTACCCCAAGGAGCTGTGGGACTTTCCACTCACTGAAACGGGGCCAGTCTGTACAGGCGTCTTTCCCTTGTGGAGCCCAGCCCCGTGTGCCAGAAAACGGACTCGTGGGGTTTGGGGGTTTCAGCCCAAGCATCCGCCCAGGACACAGTCTGCTTCTGCTGCGGCCGCTGAGAGGACTAGGGAAGTGTTCCTTTCCACACCCTGGGACAGGACGGGCGAAGTCCGTGGGTCTGGTGGCCTGGGGGAGCAGGGCAGGTGGAAGACTCCCAGGCACTTTCCCGGCGGGGGACTAGGAGGGCCCGTGGAGGGGCAGGCAGTGCTCCGGAGGAGTCTCCGAATCTTTGGGGAAGCCCCTCTTCCTAAGCAGGTGTCTGAGGACCAGATGGAAGCTGCAGGAGTGGGAGCGGCCACAGAATGGGCACAGCTGCAGTGGGCTGAGGCTGTGAGGGGGCCTCTAGGAGGGGCTGTCCCTGCAGACATTGCCTGGGCCAGGGCTACAGCAGTGCGTGAAACAGGCCGTGCCTCCCCCACGGGGACTGTCTTCCAGAGGCATGTGTGGGCGGGGTGGGGCGGTGGGCACTGATCAGTGAGCAAGTAAGTAAAGCAATAAGCCAGTGAAGGTGGCAGTAAGTGCCGTGCGGATGTGGGAGGGGGTGATGGCAGTGAGTCCCATTCTAGATCAGGTGATCTGGGAAGCCATGTAGGTACGGGGACCTCACAGGGAGGTGGCGCTGAGGTGGCACTGTGGCTGGAGCCGGGTGAGTAGGGAGGAAGCCCGAAGAGGAGGGTGGGTGGGGCCAGATGGCTCCGGACCTGCTGGGCAGAGTGGCAGGGCTGAGGTCAGTGTGGCTGTCTCTGTGTCGCTGCTGTGAATGCACAGGTGGCTTGTGTTTCCTGCTATTTCTAGACCTCTCTTTTTGTGGTCTCCTTCCTTTCCACCGCACTCTCCACTTAGCCCTCCTGGGGCCTGCCCGAGAAAGCTGGTCCCATGCCTATTGGCGAGGGAGGCTGGTCTTTCCCAGCAAGCATGCTGGGTGTTAAAGGTCTCAGGCTGTGTGGTTTTCCCTGGAGCCTCGATGTCTCTATCGGGCACCTTGTATAAACTCCCACTTGTGAAGATGGAGCGTTTCTTAGCTCTCCAGGTGGCTCCAAGGCCAGGAGGGCAGCTGGCCATGCCCTTGGCGTGAAGTGGAGCTTCACAGCTGCGTGGGGCTGGCAAGCCATTTCCAGGCTCACTCGGTAGCCATGAGACCCCATATCTCATCCTTCATTAGCTCGGCCTTTCTCTTCTGCCAATGGGGGTGACAGTGGAGGGAGAGGAAGGGGCTGCCCCAGTTCTGACTGGCAGAGGGAGGCCGTGGGCTGTGGGAGAAAGCACATCATCATCGTGGGGGGCTAGGAGCTCTGTCATATGGTGGTTGTAAGCAACAGAAATGGGCTCTGGCTGGCTGAGGCCGCAGAGGTGTGCGTTGGGAGGGCTCTGGGCAGTTCACAGCCACAAGAGGAAGGCTTCGTGGAGGACCTGGGGAGGACTGGCCTCGGGCAACTCTGCCCCCATGGTGAGGGCCCACGGTCTGGGGATAACTTGTGTAGCTGCCTGGAGGCCATGGGCAGTGGCAACTGGTTCTCCAAGCCTCAGTGTCCTCGTGAGAAAAGGAGATAGTCACCTCGGTGATACTTAACCTCATAGGATTCTTGTGGGAATTAAAGCAGATCTATGTGTCACATGCCCTCTAAGCCCAGGTGACTTTACAAACGTTGGGTCCTTTCTCTGAAAAACAGGGGTTTCTAGGTCTTGGTTCTCCTGATCCCAGTGGAGTGAATTAAGGTAACCAGATTGCCACTGAATTCAGTCCTCGTTTTCCACAACCCTGAGGTGATTCAGCTGGTAGGGACTCCCCCCCTTGCCCCGCCTCCTGAATTCTTAGCCCTGCACATATGAGGTCAGATGGGGCAGGGAGAGGAAGCACCCTGTGGGTGGAGCAGATTCTGAGCCAGCGTTGGTTCCCAAGGCCCCGGGCTGGGTTCTGTCACCTGTAGATAGATTTGGGAAGCTGCACAGCAACCTCTGCTTCTCCACTTGCTGTGGACCTTGGCAAGACTTAGTTTCCTCATCTGGGAAACAGGGCTTAGTTGTTACCTCACAGGGCTTTTAGCCACGTGGTGGGTGCAGTGATCTGAACGGTGCCCGTCCCAGATAGCACTAGGTAGACTGAGTGCTGTTTCCAACCTGTACCGCCTCTTGGGTATACACACAGAATGCTTGTGCTTGTGGTCACCTCTGCAGGGCTTCAGGGGCTACTTGTTTTTCCCACTCCCTGGGTTCTGGGGTTTGGAGAACACGCTTAATTCTGTTTTTGCAGTCGTCTTGGGCAGAGATGACTACAGTTGGGCGATGGCAGGATGGCTTGCCTTCCAGGAGCACTGCGTCAGAGGGGCCAGCCCCCAGATGCAGATGGCTGGTGAGGGGTCTCCACACTCTGTCCTGTGAACTGGGCCATTTCCGTGGTCCCTACCTCACGGGGGCCCAGGGCCTGGCTGCCAGGTCTTACCCACTGGCTGTGAGCAGTGCCAGGGCCCCTCCTCTGGCTCTCAGACACATGCTTCATACTTGGAGCGGAGGTAGCAGCACATGTGGAGCAGGGTGATGAAGAAGCTTTGGCCACTTCTCCCCGAGCACCCTACAGGTTCTTGGATTATTGGCTGCATTGTTGCCTGAAACTACACAATCTGAATTCCAGTGGACTCTTCTGGCTGGTAAATAGCCACACCGATAATAGTCTGTGAGCTGAGCAGACACAGTGGGGAGTTCTGGATCTGAGTAGCTCCTCACTCCCTTGAGAGATGTGTGTGGCAGGACAGCCTCCAGAACCTCTGCGGCCTGTTTGTAGGGGGGCCCCGAGAAGATGGGGCTGCTGCCGCTCCCATCTGTCCGGAATCCCACAAACGCTCACTATTGCTGTGGCTATTCTGGTCCCGCAGGCAGATGGCAGCCGTGATATGCTCACTACACCCCAGGCTCATCCTCTAGAAAGGCAGAGGCTGCTCAGGGAAGCTTCGCACTTAAAGCAAACGGAGCACGACAGCATTGAGACAAGAATTATGCTGAGGTACTTCTCACATCGTTTTTTTGTCGAAAGAAAAACACACATGTTGCCACTTTCACTTGTGAAAAATGGAAACATTTTCCTGCGATGAGTGGCCTCAATCACTAAAAATGAATTTGTGTATATTTATAACAAAACGTCGAAATGATTGATATTGATGGCTTCGTTAAGCATTACCAATGAGTACCACCGGGGGGCGGCACAGCACAAGGGGAGTAGGTCAGAGAGTCCAGGGCTCCTGTGGTTAAACTGTCTTTTCTCCTTTCCATGAAAATCCTCAAACACATTTTGTATTTTAATTAAATGAAAATACTGAAAATGATACAGTAGAGAGCATTTTTAATGGAAAATTAATTGATAACACAATCTTATTTCAATTTACTTTTTATTTTTAACTTAAACGACTGTGTATTTTCCACAGTCTTATGATGAGAAAGGCTCCAGAATCACGTGTAGGTGTCCTCAACATTTCATAGCTCGAACCGTCCTTTCTTTACGTTGTGCATTGATATGGGCTTCTCAGTTCAGAAAACAAGGCACTATAACTATTTTATCAGCTACATTAATACATTGAAGATATATTTATCCTTTCATGAAAGATACAGCATTTGAATACAATATGGTTTTATGCAGATCAGGTTCAAAACACCCAAGGCACACACTTTATTTTTTTTCCTTTTTTTTTCTTTTCTGTGTTTATTTGAAGGCTCGTATTAAAATTTCAAAATTGCCATGAACAAAGAGTTCCAGAGTGGAATCAATGGACAGGGATTGTTGTAATTTTGAACATAAAACGGTAAAGACTGTGGAATGTAGAACAAGTTACAGGAACGATAAACAAAATCACCAATACAGCATGGATTAGAAATCAAAGCGATCAGATCTGCGGAAGTCTGAGAAACAAGTTTGGAAATTCTCTGATTCCCCACAAAGCATGGGCAGTCCTGTCTGCGTGCAGCTGCTGTGGTCACCCAGCCACTGTGGAATGTTCACCTACTTGCATGGGTACATGGATGTCTATAAATACAGAAACACATTCCAGTTCACCAGTTATTAAAATGCCTCCAATTTCAAGTAAAAGAAAAAATCTTCCAATAATTTTCCTAGTAAGGTAAACGAATATATTCATCTAGGAAAAGTGGTCTGGAAGAAACCATTGGAAGCAAAGTCTGGGGGGGTGCCAAGGTTTGGGAGAAACTATTGGATGGTGAAGCGGGAGAGCTTGAGGGTGAACTATAAGAGATATGAGGACTGGAATTTTTCCTGAACATGGAAGCATAGAGGCTGCTGCTCAACTGGGGAATGTGCCAAAGTAGAAGAAACTTTAGGAACTAAAGACAACAAGTTTTCACTGGTGAGGCCAAAGAAGAAGTTCAACGTTTAGGTTTAAAATATGCTTCCCTAAAGCGGAGGGATGGCCCATGTCTTCCTGGCTTAGTTCTTTGCCAATAGACACAAATTCTCTCTCGCTCCAAGCCTTAGCATGTGGTTAGCTTGTCAACCAGAGAGGTGGCCCAGTTCTGCCACTCCCTTGGCCTTATGGCTAGAAGACACCCTGCTGGGGTGTGGGGAGACTGGACCCTGAGGGAAGGGTCCGGATCTGGCTGGCCCTCCGCGGCACCACTGCTTCCACCCAGAACAAAAGGAAAAGCCGAGCCTCAGCTCCACGCCTATAGCAGCAGTCACAGAAGCAGATTTTGACATTTTGCATAATTCTGAAATAACATGCACGTATCCATTGATAAATTGAGAATAAGGAAATGGAACCAAGGCAAATTAGCTCAGTGACAAGAGCCTGTTTACTCGATGAGAGAGATTTTTCTGGTCGGTTTTAGAGAGGCAGAGCTGGCCACAATGCTTGAGATAATCTACATTAGATTGCAAGTCGGGCAGCTTTTTGTTTAATTCAGACAGTGTTCACTGTTTGTTTGCAATCAGAACCACAACCTTAGTGCAATAGTATATTTATTTTTTTACAGTAATTTTGGTTGCCATACAAGAGATTTAAGGATTGGGAGAAAGTGCAAATTACAGGAGCTTTTTTTTTTTTTTTTTATAAAGTCTAAAAAGAATAAAAGCACAAAAGTAACAGCAACATAGATAATGCGAACACGTGTTGTTACACAAACTATAGTGTGAAACATATTAGTATTTAAAAAACAAAAAAAAAATTGTTAATGGGAAAATCAATATTGTGGCCCACACACAAAAAGTCATTGCCAGATCAACTGGATAATGCTTGCTTTTTCAATAACTGAGAAAAAAATTTACCATTTTATTAACTAAAGTATCACAAATAATTCACTTTGTGATATGTAAAGTTCAGCAAATCAACAGTCACATTGAGTAATTTTTATATTATGTGAATTAACTTAAAATGTGCGCAGACACCCTGGAAAAGGTATCTTGGCAGGTATACATAATTTACATTTTGAGAGATTTGGGTTTTGTATACACAATATTACAGAAACTAGGCATGTAAATGCAGTTTATTTAAATTACAGTATGTAACAAAAGTTGATCTTAAAACCTGGAATAATATCAACATGATCTTTAGATGAGCAGTTTAACATTTGTTCCACCATTAAAGAGGGGCATGGAATAGGGCCTGGTCCTAACATGTCCCAAAGGGGGAGAACAGTGGGTGGTGATTTGAATGAGGAACTATTGCTTTCAGTACCAAAATAAGCAAATAGAGATAGAGACCGATTCATCTTGGCAACATGTGTTTATTTGTTGGTCAGTGCAGGTTCTGATAGGTCTATTACTTCTCTATAATAAGACAATGTAAAAATAAACTATGTTATCCACTCTTTAGTCTTGCAGCCAGCTTGCTTGTGGTTAGTGGCATGTGGCTTGGAGTATCTTTAAGAAAGGGAATAACATCTGGCCCTCACCAACTGGCTGCCAAAGTTCAACAAACCGAAGTCACCGAGTTGCGACTGGTTATCGTCTGCTAGCGGTTTCCTTGACTCTCCTTTGAGCTAGTGTTTTGCCTGGCACTGAGCACAGAGGTAATACCAACTGTAGGCCCAGGGAAAGCGCCATGCCAAAGGAATGGATTCACGGAATTTTGCGGTATCATCAAATGGAAGACAAATTAATGGCCAAACCACCATTTTTACATTTTCTAAAATATGGGGCAGCCTCAGCAGGCCACCTATAGTATCCTGTCTTGAAATTTATCTAGAGTAATGCTCATTCATCTCATGATGGAAAAACTGAAAGCACACGGAAGTAAAGCGCCTTAATATTCAATTGATTTCAAGTTGGATTGGATAATTTCAAATACAAAGGTTGACCTGCAAAAGGTTTTGGAACAGAAGGTCCAAAAACTTGGTTTCCAGATCAGGAGTGTGTGACTGGAAAAGCACGTGTGTGTGGTGTGTGTTTTGTTTTTGTTTTTGGAGAAACTGCTGCATTATGAATTGTAACCACTTTGAAGAAATTGTCCTTCAATGACGAAGTTCTAGCAAAGATAGAAAATATAACACAGCTCTGCTGGTTCAGATGCATCCAAATAAGGTTGATTTAAAAAGGTCATACTTTTATAATTATTCCACAGAAATAGTATTATTAAATCACAAAAGTTTTTTTTTTCTTTAACTTTCTAGCACTGAAGTGGCACAAAGGCTGCCTAGTAGACCAGCCACTTTTTTTTCTTAAAATATTGTGCTTATAAACTATCTGTACAACTATTTAAACTTGCAGTAAAGAAAGAGATTTTAAATTGCTAAATTTTATGTGTTCATTCTAGAGCTGTTCCAGACCTAATCAAGAAAAAAAGGAAAAAACAAAACAAAACAAAACCATGTTTTATAATTAGAGATGGGCTGAGCTAGTTCTGAAATCATAATAAAACCAAAAACCTGACATTCGAGTATCCTCCAAATGGGGGAGAATGTGCTGGAAGCCTGACTGTGTGTGTTGCGGCCCATGTGCGTCTGGTGACCTCTTTTGGAAATTCGAGGTATTGTTATGGGGTGGAGGGACTCCGGGGAAAGAAAGGGGCGGGGCTCAAGAAAGCCTTGCCAGAGAGGCTGACCTGGCAGCCCAGGAGACCTCCCTGCTTTCCTCTCCTCACGCCTCTGCTTTCACTCTGATCCTGCCGCCCACCTTCTGTTCTCAACCCTGGGTTCTGTCTCTACTCCATACCCACTGGGTCCTCAAAGAAGCTGTTGTACTGTTAAGACAAGCTGGTGGGATTCCTAGACACCCAGAGCGATGGGGAAAAGCCTCTAAGTACCATCTTCCCTGGCCTCCGAGAGCAAAAGGACTGTCTCAGCAGAGATGCTCACCCTTGGCTGGGCACAGAACTGAGGATGCTGTGCCCGCCCAGCTCCCAGAGGAGACGCTGTCTCACTGGCAGCTGCGTGTGTCCGCCATGAGCCATGCGTCTTCTTGTCCTTCATGTCAAAGTGGATGCTCACCTGCTCTGATCTTTGCAGAGCTCAAGACATTTTCAATTAAAAAGAATTCTGAGAGGCAGAGAAGCCCTTATTCTCCATCCTGGATGGGTGCTCCTGGCAGACAACTGCTCTTGTCCTGGAGACCTGGAGCTTGGGCAGCTGCACGCTGGCTGGCTCCCTTGGCCAGGTCTCCCCTCCATTGTGGAATCGTGACTTTGTGCTTTGACTAACTCCATGTGACATCTGCTTGGCCACCTTGGAATTATGCTAACAGATTTGCAGAAATAAAGAAAGCTAAGCAAAGCCGGGCACGATCCCATCCAAACTCCCAGCACTGCCAGGAACCTCATGGCCAAGGAGCCATGGATGCAAACCACAGGAGGAGATGGGGAAAAGAATCTGTGTAGGAAGAAGTTTCTCTGCCTTTCAGGCCCATGATGGGGCACTGGACAATGCGTCTGGGAGCATCTCACTGCAAGCCAAGTGCAGGAGAAAGAGGGACAGGTGAGCATCAGGTGTCCTCCGAGAGGCCACAGGACTGAGGAAAGGCCTCGTGCCGGGGCCTGGGGTGGTGAGAGCTGCCCGGAAAGCAGAGGACGGAGGTCTCAGGAGGTATCTAGAGTGCACTGGTGTCTGCCTACAAGAGCTAGGATCCCGTGCAAAATTGACGGGGAGCCTCTCGGACCCGGCAAAGCGAGGCCACGTGCATGCTGGGCGGCAGGCTGGGAATCTTTTTCCATGTTAGAAAAACTCTCTCCCCTTGTCCCATGTTTGATAGAAACTGCCCAAGACACCCACATGGTGAGCCAGGGGTCTGAAGACCCAGCCATGTTGTGGACACAACTCAGTATTTCTTTGGGTACCAGGAGACAAACCCATGGAGTGGGGTTGATGCTCACAGACTTCGCTTGGCATTCAGATGTTTCAGCACGAGCCCATCTCTACTTATAACAAGAGCAGTCTGCGAGGTGGAGAGCAGCCGTCCTTATCTGTCCAGCAGCTGTTTCAAAGCCCTTTCTATGTTCATTCTGTGCCCGACTCGAGTCACCCCAAGATCGATGAGGTCCTCCTTCTGCAGGTTTGGTAAGTGACTGCCATCGATCTCATTGTCCATGAAGGCCTCTTTATGTTCACCCAAGTTTAGACTTTCTAGCCAATCGGCCACATCTGGTTTAGTCCACAGGTGGACAGGTTTAGTTGTAAAAGGCTTATTTGAGATTGGCTGTTGCAGTATCGAGGGGGATGGCGACCTACTGCGTCCCGCTGGGTTCAAGCCAAATAGATCCCCAGAAGGGGGCTGGCTTGGAAGGCTAAAGACATCTGAGAGAGTGGGAGAAGGAGAGGCGGTGGCAGCAGACAGGGGGGCGGGCAGGGTCTCTTTGTTCATCTCTGTTGGCGAGACCACAGGGCTTGGGGCACGTCTTGTTCCTGAGGTCCTGCTTTCATAGTCGGGGGGCCGGCTCTGCAGGGTGATGGGCTGGGAGGTGCCGGGGCGAACAGTGAAGGTGACCGTCGTGCTCCGTGTACCTGAGATGGTGCTCATGATCTCCGGGCTTCTGAAACAGCAACACAGAGAAAACCATCACAAGGCAGGTCACTGAGTCAGGGCAGCTGGCTGCAGATCACCAAGGAAGGCGAGGGAGACGCCCAAACCATGCCGGAGTGTCTAGTGGCAGATGCACTGGCAGTGAACAAATGATTTGCCATGCCAGGGTGGGGGAGGGGGAGAAAGGAGCCAGAGCAAAGTTGGAGACACCAGAGCACACCACGTCAGCCCACTCACCTGAACTGGGACAGAGGAGCTGGGGGACCTGCTTGTGCTGGGGGACAGGGCCAGGGGGACCCTCGGGAGGGTGACCACTGAGGCACTTGGAAGGGGTCCCTTGAAGAGGGCACGGAGACAGGGACAGAGTGGGGTCCTGTCACCTGGGTAGAACGTGCCAGGCAACATCTCCAGTGCCTCAGCTTCAGCAGGTGGGAGGGAGCACACCTGGAGGAGAGGATCCTCTGAGCCACCTGGCAGCCTTTGGCTTTTTGGGTAAATGGACAAGAGCAGGGCAGGATCCTTCCCAGGTGGCCCCTTTCAGTAACCGGAACCCCTGTAGCTACGTAGGGCACTCAGGGTTTGAGATCACCTGGAAACCGAGACAGCAGGGCGTGGCTTGTGTGGCCAGTGTGGGCTGCGCTCACCTTCCTGAGGCAGCACTGTCCAGCACCCACCCAGTGGACAGTTTTGTTGCGGAAGGAGCTGGGGTACCCTGTGCTATTTTTAGCCCCTTTCATGTGAGAGGCTCACTGGTAGGACACACGGGCCTTATTAAAGCAGAATGCGCGAGGAGCCCTGTCTTCCCCAGGGTGGCCATGGGCGTCCCCGAGGGTCCCCTGTGCCTTGCCGCTCTGGCTCGGCAGGCAAAGCCCTCAGAGCTCAAGTCAGGGAGGACAACCCTTCTAGCTCCAACCTTTACTGGCCCCAGGGAGGTTGCCAGATGACTCCCACAGGCAGGAGGTCCCATCTCAGTGCTGGAAGTCCAAGTCCTCACGCTTACCCACGTGGAGGTGGCCTTTCACACACCACTCCCTCACAGGCTCTGGCCAAGGCCCGTGGCAGGCACTCTCCACACCAAGAGAACAACTGCCACTCTGGGCCCTAGTGCGTATTTTGCTGTCCCCACACTGAAAGCCCATTCATCCTATTGTCCCTAGGAAAGCCACAGCCACTGGGGAGGGGAAGAGAGGTGTGGGTCTCTTGCCTTTTGGGCCCATTCACGTGGATGTGAACGGCCCACCCACCGCTTCTGGAAAGATCCATCCTACCACGACTCTCTCTTCAAGACCCGGACTTGAGAGATGTCTGCTGGAGCCCTGGCTCTGCCAGATGCCAGCTTAGGTGCACTTTTCTCCTGTCTCCACGTCTTCCCACATGAAGTGGGCTCCTCTCCCTCCTACGTGGTGGGTTACCCTGGGTGGAGGGGCTCTGGAGAGTGTGAGGAGTGCCCTGGTGTGACATCGTGACCGTGAATGGTGGTGGGCTGCAGTGTCTCAGTGAAAGGGTCATGGGTAAGAGGGGGAGAGCTGTGAACAGTAGAGATGCTGCCATGTGGGGAGACTCCCTGGAGGGCAAGACTGAAGCCCCTGCCCGTCTGCTGGGGGCCAGTTCATCGACTTGCATTGGGGCTATCTTTGGAGCTCAATGGCTGACCAGTTAGAGCAGCACTTCCCAAAGAGGAGCCCACAGACCCTTCATAGAAACCACCTGGGACACTGGTGGGCAGTGAGGACTCCTGAGCTCATCTCAAACCTGTGGAAGCAGGAGTGCTGTGCGTGGGGACCAGGTGTCTGCAATTAACAAACTCCCCGGACACTGAGAGACCCTGAACCTTAGAGGCCATTTGGTTAGGCCTTGGTTTTCATTCCAGGGTATGCACAAAGCTAATGGCCCAGAACCCTCCAGGAGCTAAAAGCAAAGGGAGTGAGCTGGAGATGGGCCCTGCTGCTAGTCTAGTCTGTCTCTCTCCATTTTTTTCTTTTCTCTTTCTTTACTATGGATGTATATTTGGGTGAAACCACCCATCAGTTACCTAGGTTCCCCTAAGCTGTGGGACAGTTCCCTACTTGATGTTAGTCACTGTTGCTTAAAGTGTGGACTAGTCCATAGTGAGAAAGGAGGGGCAAATCTGAAAGGGGCCTGTGCTGTGGACTGGGGCTTCGATCCTGCTGTGAGAAGTGTTTGCAGGGGCTGGTGGGTGCACTGCTGGGCCAGGGACCCCATCCACCCATAGGGTGTTCACGTGCTATTTTCCGGAGGGTTGGGTGCCCCTGAGTGGGAGATGTTACAAACCAGGCATCCCCATCTAGAACCTGCCCCCACCCTCAATGGTGGCTTGCTGGTCATTGCTCACACCAACAGGCACAAGGCAGGTGAGACTCTGAGGATTCCTCCACTGTTTCTGGGCCCAGTTATTCACAATCAAGAAATCAGAGGCTGCATACGGTGGCTCACGCCTGTAATCCCAGCACTTTGGGAGGCCTAGGTGGGTGAATCATTTGAGGTCAGGGGTTTGAGACCAGCCTGGCCAATATGGTGAAACCCCATCTCTACTAAAAATTAAAAAAAAAAATTAGCTGAGTGTGGTGGTGGGTGCCTGTAATCCCAGCTACTGGGAGGCTGAGGCAGGAGAATTGCTTGAACCCAGGAGGCAGAGGTTGCAGTGAGCTGAGATCGTGCCACTGCACTCCAGCCTGGGCGACTGAGCTAGACTTCTTCTCAAAAACAACAACAACAATAAAAAAAAAAAAAACCAAAAAACCCGAAATCACATCAGAGCCCAGTGGGGGCTTCACAGCAGGGGAGAGGGGCCAGCACCCTCTAGTATCTCAGTTTATACTCTCAAGAGAGAGGTGGCCTATGAACATAGGATACATGAAAAAACCTGCAACCCCCTCTTCTCTGGTACTCAAAGAGGGTCGAAAGACCAGCTCCAGTTCCAACTTAAGTTAAAACTGGGGGTGCTGTGGCCTGTTCTTCTGTGTTTATTCCAGAGTCACAAGAGCACAGGTTTTGAGGAAGGCTTATTTGTCCACGTTGATAAAACAAGCCAAGATGATTGAAATCAAATAATGGGTAAGCTGAAAGCCACTGCATTCAGAGGTGATTTGGGGTGTTAATTAGGGCCAAGGACCTTGGGGCACAGGGAATGTTTCCTATAAAATGGGAAAACATCTTACAAGAAGACATATGCCCACAGAGGACTAGAGGAGGAGGGGTAGCTGGGGTAAAGTTCTGGTCTCCACGTGCTTTTGCTAAATCTGACTACATGGTGACTGTGCCTGCAGCCCTGACTCTGGGCAGCTCCACCGTGGCAGCATGACTGGTGCCTGGCCTTGGTGCTCACCAGGCCTGTGAAGCAGAGGCAAGTGAGCCCCAGAGTGAGAGCACCTGCTTCACGCCTGGGCAGTATTCACCACGGGTATCTCTGGCCCAGAGGGTTGCCCCAGTGCCACCCTCACTGGGAAAATACCCAGCTGTTCCCAGGTAGTTGGGATTGATTTTGGTTTTTGTAAGGAAAGGCTCTGCAGGCAGCTGTGTGTGTGGTTAGGAAGCGAAGAGGAGGCTCTGCAAACACCTCGGTGGGCAGCGGGAGCGCGAGAGTGGCACACACGGGGTCACGCAGCAGCACGGCAGGTGGCACTTACTTCCGTTCAGCACGACCCTCTTCTGTTAACACCAGTCATGGGAGCAAATGAAAATGACAAATGGAATGACTTGAGACAACACTGCAAAAATTAATGAACAAGAAAGGAAGAAACAGAAAAAAGCTGCTTTCCACAGATGAAATGAAGGCAGTGGGGCAGACCCTGGCTGAGAGCCCATCCGTGGTGGTCCCTTCGGCCTGCCACAGCCTGCCCAGAGCTGAAACATCAATATGGCATCACTTTCATAGGGAGCATGGGAAACTCACAAGCTTGCCTTTTCCTTCTTTGGCTTGGGATAATGTAACCACTTGTAAAGAAGAAAATAACCAGGAAAAAAGAAAGAAAATAGTAGCATTGGAGTGAAGTTCGCCTCTACCTGAAGCCCACTGAGAAGCAGCTTATTGCCAATTTCCTACCTCAGGTGCCTGAACCATCTTTCCTGTGGCTTAGGGAGGATAAACGAACATTCCTGGTGGGGGAGGGCACCCCAACAGGACAAGTGCTTTGCTTCAAGTCTACATCATGAGATGACAGCCCAGCCGTTAATCACAGGGGCGTCACGTGCTTGGGGCCTGCCAATGTCCTGCCCAACATCGCTATAGAAAATAACCGCCCGCGAGTGTGAGACGCAGGGTGAAGGCCACCCTGGGCTGCCCGCCCTGCCCTCCTCAGCAGCTTGACTCTCTTGGTTAATCACATTGATGATATTCACTGGATCTTCCCAGTTGCACACATGGTTACGTTGCTAAGCAACCGCTGGGTTCCCAGTTGGAACACACAGGAATCTGCTGCCCTGATTTAGAACACAGACGCATATACACACTCACACCCAACTCCCCACCAGGTCACCACTGTCTACCCTGCCTTTTAAATCAAATTCATACAGAAATGTGAGAATTAAAAAAAATCAAGGTAATTGAGACACTCAGAGAGGTGCTGTTATTTCATCAGTCAGTACAAGTTAATTGGGGTGAGGTAAGTAAAGAAGCAAGTGGCTTTTTTACTGTTTACAAATTCAATTTGGCTTTTTTTTTGGAGACGGGGTCATGCAGCAATCATAGCTCACTGCAGCCTCGACCTCCTCAGGTGATCCTCCTGCATCAGCCTCTGGCATAGCTAGAGTAATTTGCTCTTTAACTGTAGCTGAACATGGGCCAGGGGCTGGTCAGTGACGCTGATTAGGCATGCTGGTTCTCGCCCTCCCATGAGCCGCCTGTCAAGGGCCTGCTGGGCCTGGCCAGCACTGGGGCTGGACTTGGAGCCTGTCAACATATGTTCTCTCCAGCACACCGCACGCCTCTGTATTTTAGTGATGAGCCCCCATCTTGCATGAAAATAGCACTTATTTCCAAATTGCTTTCTTATTTATTCCATCTTTACAGCCTCCTGATAAGCAGGGCATTGAAAAGATAGAACTGGAGGCAGCAAGTCCTTACCTAGCTTCCCCGAGGCCTGGATGTGGGGACTGGAGCCCACACTGCTCACCGGTGCCATGTGTTATGTTGTGTGTCTCAGCAGCTGCCAGGCCTCCGCCTCACCCCCAGCTCTGAGTGCCATGAGGGGGTCCTGGTCTAGTTTTAGTCCTCGAGGTCTGGCCCAGAACAGGGGTGTAATAAATAATTCTTGACTGAAGTGTTGATGGATAATATATCCTTTTCTCAGATCAGAAAGTTAAGTGACTTGACCGAGTTACAGAGCCAGACCTGGGAGCGGGGCAGGCAGCCTGAGGCTCCACGGCAGTTCCACCAGGAATCCAGGTCTTCAGGCCAGGAGGTTCGCAGCTAAGATCAAGAAGGTGCCTAGCTCTTGGGAAGAGAGATTAACCCTGTGATATGCTTTTGCTAAAAGGGCCTCATGTCCAAAATGGGGAGGAAGACTCTGACTTGATATTCGCTTGTTGATGGGCAAGGACGAGCCACTCCCATTCATCCTTGCCCGACTCCCACAAGTACCAGCCCCGATGGACGCACATCCTGACTAGTGCTCCCAGCCACCCACAGTCGCATTTACTGACGTCACATTCACTTTTCCATCAGGGCCTGGAAACCCTCAAACCACCTAGTGGTCCTGAGGTGCTGATAACACCGTGAGGCAGCTTCTAGTGCCAAGTCAGTGTTGAAGCAGTCTGTGCTCTGGGACCAGCTGGGCAGAGATAACTTATTAACCACCCAAAGTTATTTGAAAATCAAGAGGCTGTCACGATAATACTGCAGAGAGCCCAGTAGGGACTGGAGGACTTGGGAAGGGGAGGCAGGTACCGTGAGGCAGCAGGCGCAGGGGCCTCGGGAGGAAAACTCGCCTGAGCTCAATCCCAGGTAGCCTGAACTCCCTCAAAGGCCTCTGGGACCTGGAGTTTCACAGGACAAATCTCCCTGAAGCCCATCCATCCCATGGGGAAGCGAAGGCCAATCTCGAGGTCCCTTCTGGACCCCACCCACTGTAAAGGGCTGGTGACCTAGAGGGGACTCTGGGGAACTCTTATAGGCCATGCCCCCTAACAGAAGCCACAGGGGACCCCCACAAGCACACACTCACTGCTCTGTTGCCCCCACATACAGAGTGAACGTGAAGCTGACCTGCCACAGAAGCGATGGTAAAGAACATCAGATTTATCTGGTTTTACAATCGGCGCCTGGTGTGTGTCAATTAGCTCTCAATAACGCTGGAGGGCAAATGACACCTGGGGCTCCTGGGTCATAGCAAGTTTGTTTTGGGTCAAAGCATATAAGTCAGGCAAGCTGCTGTGTTTTCCTGGGTTCCTTAGGCACTTATCCCTTGAGTCTGCCTGCTTGTCTCCAGAGTGCAGGCCCTACACTCCCACAGCAGCCTCCCTGTGCCACCAGTGGATTCACCTGATGACACAGCTGCCTGGGCCATCTTCAGGAAACAAAGTCTGGTCATGCCAAGCCTTTGCTGAAGCCCTCTGAAGGCAGCCATATCTGGAACTCCATTCAGCTCATGCCCATGACCTGCAAGCCCCTCGTGACCTGGCCCTGCCCAGCCCTCCTCATCTGGCCATGGTTTCATGAGCACGGAAGGCACTTTCTGGCCTCAGGGCCTTGTACTCTCTGTCCCATGCCTGGGATGCTCCACTCCTGGTTTTCTGCAAGGTTGGCTCCTTTTTAAATTTCTGGTCATTCAAATGTCATTTCCTTGCAGAGTGTCAGTCCCTTTCTGCACATGCTCACTGTAACCTGCTAGGGCATCATAATCCGCCCTTTCTGCATGTGGTCAGGGTTAACCTGCTGGTGTCCCATGGCTCTCTTCTGCACATGGTTATTTTTACCTGCTGGTGCATCACAGCCCCTTTCTGCACTGGTCACTAACCTGTTAGCATGTCGTGGCTCCTTTGTGGCATTTGTCACAGTTTGGGTTTGTCTTATTATTTTTTGTCCATTTCTCCCCTTGAGAATTTGAGCTCCCCAAAGGGAGGGGCATCTGGAATGTTTTCTTGTTCAGTGATAAATCCTGGGCACAGCATGGCGCCTGGCACATAAAGGCAATCCCTAACTTTGTTGAGTGAATGATTAGTGACGGAATTGCTGCCCCATTCTGAGGGTCCAGGCATCCTTGTTGGTGTATTCCTTGTTACTCTCTAGCCTCAGCCTGGCACTAGGCTTATAGAAAGTAGCTCAGTGAACTCCTGACTGGTGAATTCAGGAGACGGTGGGGCTGGGCCATGATTCCAAGTCTGAGTGTCCAGTCAGTCTCTTAGGCCTGCACCCGAGGAGCTTCCGGCTCTGAGCTTTTGCAGCCCCAGGCTCCTGTGCTGGGACCCCCAGCGTGCAGCACTGTCAGGCCTCTGGGCTGGCAGCTGTTGTCTTGGCATTCTGCTGAGGAGGGACCACTGACTCTTCACGGAGACACACTCACTCTTCCTTCCCCAAACCAGTTTCCTTCACTTTGATCCAGTTTGAGATCAAAGATGAGACTACCTCCTGGAATAATCAGGCCAGGTGGTCCTGGAACACTTTTCTTAGAACTGACGCCTCCATTCTTGGCAGGGTGTTTTCAGATCACCCTGGGAGACGCCTCTAATATGATGTACTTTTTTCTCTTTTAACATTATGTACTAAAGAGAACTACTTCATCATCTTCCTTTCGTCGGCGTATTTGTAATTAAGACATCTGCAAATTCCATGTCATCCTTGATTTCAGGGAAGAGCTTTGAGCAGCAGAGACTCATTCATGGCTAAAGTTAAATCAAACATACCCAAGGAAAACAAGGATCTAGTCGTTTAATCTTCAGCTGCTTCCTTTGATCCCATCCTGGATTCTTGTAAGAAGTGAAAAGAAAGGAAGAATCCAAGGATGAGAGGAACTTTAAAAGGGTCAAGTTCAGCTGAGGTTTCTGCCCATTTCATGAATGAACATTTGAGGAACAGCTCTAAAAATTGTCTCTTTTTTGGGCAGTCAAAACTTGTTTCTATGGAAATGGGATTTTTACACCACTGCTTATCTGTCATTTCAAAAAGCATGGCTGGTTTTCAATTTTCCCTAGAAAAACTCATTTCTTTTTCCTCGGTAGGAATTCCCTTCATCCAATTTCGTGCCTCATTTTGCCCAGGGCCATTCACAGCTCTTAATTTTTAGATGCATTTAAAGGTGGTGGCGAGTCGCCCAGGCAGTGAACTCAGGTGAGAGTTCTTAAGGCTCCCTCTGATCCTCAGATGATCAAATGCCCAGGGCCCATCAATGAAGGCCATGCCCAGCAAAGGAGACGTACTCAGAGACAGGTCTGTGGCTGAGAGGAGACAGCCCTCACGGCAAGGGGGACAGCTTTGATGCCCTGGCAACTCTATCCTGGACCCCCCACCCAGTGGTGGTCCTGACTGCCCCCCACTTGTCCTTGTCAGTGTGTCCCGTGGCCGTGGCGCACCTCCATGGGGGCTTTGTCCCAAGTGCTCAGCCTGGTGAGGTTATTAGATCCGAGAAGCAAGGGCGAGGGAGAGGATTGAGCCTAGTTTGGTGCCTACAGTGAATGTTCTTCATCTTTGTCCTCAGGCCATCCTGTTTCTAGTCCAACTCTGAGTGTAAAGTGTAACCCTTGGCCGGGAGCAAGAAGGGAACAGACATGGCCTCTGGGAGCTTGGCAGTGCCAGTGAACCCCTAGTGACTAAGCCTGCTGTTATCGGCCGCAGGGTGACCTCCTAGTGACTAAGCCTGTTATTAGCCTCATGCTGACCAAAGAGCTTGGCCTAAGGGCAGTCAGAGGCCTGAGAGCAGCCCTTCCCGCGGCAGTCTCAGCCTTGCAGGTGCTCGGTTTGCCAGTTGGTCATTCCTTCCAAGGCAGTCCCTGGCTCCCACAAGGTCAGGAGTCAAACCCTGAGCCAGCTCCATGGGTTGGAGGTCTAGTTCCGCGTCTTCCTGTGAAGTACCCTCGGCTCAGTAGCTTCACCGCCCTGCCTTCGGGTTCCTTGTTTGCGCAGCGGGAAAAATTACAGGCCCTGGCTCAGGGGTGCCGTGGAATGCAGTGCCTGGTGTTTGGTGAATGCTTTGTGTCATAGGTGTGGGCTCCTGTTCTTACTGTAAGAGAGCCGGGCTATAAATAACAGGACAGCTGGGAGGCGGCCGTTCTTGGCACTCACGCGTGGGTCGGCGGTGGTATGCAGCTGCTCTCCTTCAGAGTACAGCAGCATTCTGCCCTATGAGGTCTGCTTTGAGCCAGTCCCTACTGAGGGTGCCCCTGGAGAAATGCAGGGCAGAGAAACCCTAGAGACGCTGCAAGTTGGGGTCCCACTCCCCTGTGGGCACCCCAGGAGCTGGCCCAGCCCGAAGACGAGTAGAGGGGTTGAGCTGTCCAGCTGCCACTCAGGGAGAGGCCTCCACGGACGAGGTCCCTGGACTCACCGAGTGGAGTGTTCAGGGGAGCACAGCTTGGTACAGGATGCCCTGCTGACCTGAACAGTGGATTCCTTCCTCCAGCCCTAGAGCCATTCCCTTCCAGCTCCTTCCTTACTGCAGACATTGCTTACAAAGGGAAGTGAGAGTCAGGAAACCCCAGCCTGTGTCCCAGCTCTGTCTCCTGCTGGCTGTGTATGTGGACAAGCCGCTTATCCTCTGAAAAATGGGTGTGACTCATACCTGCTCCCCAGTTGTCATAAAAATTACCCACCCATGTGAAAGTGTTTTGTAAAAATGTGAAACACTAAGATAAGGCCTCTTTATTGCTTCCACATAGAGTAATGATGGAAGAGCCACATTAGTATGTAATGGGGAAGGGTTAAACTAGTCAGTTTTTCAGATTTTTGGCCCAGTGCAGTGGCTCATGCCTGCAATCCCAGCACTTTGGGAGGCTGAGGCGAGTGGTTTGTTTGAGCCCAGGAGTTCCAGACCAGCCTGGGAAACATGGTGACACCCCATCTCTACCAAAAAAAAAAAAAAAATTAGCTGGGTGTGGTGGCATGCGTCTATAGTCCTAGCTACTCAGGAGGCTAGGTGAGGTGTGAGGATTGCTTAAGCCCAGGAGGTCTAGGCTGCAATGAGCCATGATCACATCACAGCACTCCAGCCTGAGCGGCAAGGCAACACCCTTTCTCAAAATTCCTGGAGGCTGTTGAGTGTACTTGTAGGTATATACGTACATAATTCTTAGACTTTCTCCTTGACTGGAGGCACTGTCTGAATGTCTGCAGTGTAACTGTGCTTCTCTCTACCAATGTCAATCTATCGATACTCCTCTAGAGTAATAGATGACATCCTAGTCATTTATTTACATCCACACTGAAAAATAACTGGGAAAATTGGGGCTCTCAGTCTGCATCTTGAGCCCCAGCTGTATGTGATGTCACTGATTAATGCACTGAGTGGCTTAAATCAAATGCCTGTCCAGCAGGGGTATGGAGAGAGGCTTCATTAGTCAAAATGATGAAACCCAAGATCAAATATCAGTGGGAGAGACTTGAAGACGCTGCCACCTGGGGAACAGCAAAATGGTGCACGCCACGGGGAAGGAGAACCAAGAACCATAAGCCATCACTGGAGCCAGTGGGGCTCCCAAAAGCCACAGACCGCTGAGCCCTGATACGGTTTGGATCTGTGTTCCCACCCAAATCTCATATGTGAAATTGTAGTCTCCAGTGTTGGAGGAGGTGCCTGGTGGGAGGTGATCAGTTCATGGTGGGGGAGTTCTCATGAGTGGTTAGCACCATCTCCCCTGGCTACTGTACATAGTGAGCTCTCATGAGATCAGGTTGTTTAAATAGAATGTGGTACCTCCCCTGACTCCCTCTTGCTCCCCCTTTGGTGATCACTGAAAGTTTCTTGAGGCTTCTCCAGAAGCCAAGCAGATGCCAGCATCATGCTTCCCATATAGCCTGCAGAACTCAAGCCAATTAAACCTCGTTTCTTTATAAATTACCCAGTCTCAGGTATTTCTTTATAGCAGTGCAAAATATAGGCTTCTTCCAGACAGCCTCAGATAGAACCCTCTGGTTGCGTCTAGAAATGACTCCTGACTTATTCTACCTTCAGTTCCAATGGAAATAATGTAAACCCTGCACAATACTGTGAAGGGCTGACATGGACACAGCTAGAGGCTTCTGCCCCTGGGACAGGATGAGCTGGCAGGGAAGAATGTACTGCACTTAGGGTTCACCAGTACAGCCATGACCCTGTGCCTCCCTAGCCCGCAAACCTGGTAGTGATGGGAGGGGGAGAAGAACCCACACGTGTATTCAGACACCTGCACCCGCCGCCCACACACTCGCTGCCCTCTTGGGGCAGCTAGTCTCCTGCAACCAACTCGAAGCTTGGTTTGGGCTTTGGTGAGGCTCTAAACGGCCTTCTAGGTGGTCCTGGCAGAGATTTGGAGGGCACAGAGGAGAGAGTGGAGCTTCTCTTTGGAAGCCAAGGTGAGGAGAGGGCTTCCAGCAACCTCATTTCATTACAAGTCTTTATGAAGGAGTGCTGTGTCCCACCAGGATGGCTGTGATCATTACTCGGCTGTCCCGGAGTCCAGGAGCATGAGAAAAAGAAGTGTTACTGCATTAACAGACGTGGCCCACACAGGCTTTATGAATTCCCCTCTTCGTGTCCGCTGGGGCTGCTACCTGAGGGCCTTTCCTGGTCAGCAGGGACAGTGCACGCAGAGCGGTGTGCATCTGCACCAACCGCGGACTTACCTTGGAGCGAGGCTGGCGGACTTGGCTCCCATTGGTGAATCCAGTCCTTCCCCCGGCTTTGCCGATTTCTCTCGGTTCATTTGCTGTAGGATAGAGTTCAATTCACTAATAACGTTTGCCTTTGGGCCTGAGAGAATCGGGCTTTTGATCTCTGTGACGTCGCCCCACAACTTGGAGGTCCTTGGCTGGAGAACCTTGGCCATCCCAGGCTGGGCACTGCCCGGCGGGGGCGGGGGAGCAGGCGGGGGGATAACAAAGCTATCTACATCCTCTTCCACGAGCGCGTCTTGATAAAGTGCATTGCTTTTGTGAATGATGGGCTTCATTTTTGGCTTAGGAGGTACTGGGGGTTTGTCAACCATAAATGCTTGCCCATCTGCATAGACTGTGCAGGTGTCCACGTTCTCTCCACCTTCGGAAGACAGGGTGGAGATGCTAGACACGGTGGAGATAGTGCTGGTCGTCTCGAGGTGGTGGTCGCTGCTACTCCGGCTGTCCACCTCCTCGATCCCAGAGTCGGCGACGGCATCAAAGCTTTCAGGGGGTGGCAGGAATGAGGCAGGCAGACAGTTTGAAAGACTGGTTGGCTTCTTGCTGTCTGCAGAGTTGGTTGGTTGGCTGGAGTTCAACGAAGGGGACTGAGGGGTGTCACTTTTCTTCTGCTTCACTAAGTCTGAGAGAGCCGGGACAGAAGCTGCCCGGTCATCAGGGATATCAAAACTATTTGCAAATTCCAGGGGAGGAGGCAATGGCTCTGTAAAAATAAAATCCTCATCCAAGTCCACGGATGCCAGAGGGGGAGGAGGGATGCGGAATGGCAAAATCACCGCCTCTTCCATGGAGCCCACCGCCACGATGGTTCTGCCGGGCACGGTGGTGGGCTCGGGGGCAGCGGAGATCTGTAAAGCACCTTCGGTTTCGGAAACACCTTCTGGCACCTCGGACGGCGAACTGTCTGGCTTCATCTCCACCTCTGCCTTCTCGTCCTCTTCCTGCAGGGCGTTGTCCAGCTTAGTGGCGTCCACGGTGTGCACCATCAGCAGGCCAGCCGACTTCTGCTGGGACGTGTCCATGATGTCGATCAGCATGTTCTTCTTGTCATCGCCCTTCCGGTCTCGGCCCAGGTCGGTCTCATACTTGTTCTCCGTCTCCTGCCGCCTCAGGGGTACCCGGGTGTTCTGCCTGGTGACCGTAGGGAAGCCGGCATCCAGGCTGGGCCGCATTTTGGTATCAATGTAAAGAGGTTTGTTGAGGTCGGCCTTGGGGGCCTCCCCTTTGGGTCCCTGCTGAGACTCCTTCATGGCTCGGTCCCTTGCGGAGAGTGCCAGGGCCAGCGGGGAGCTGGGATCAAGCAGCCGCCCTGTGAGTGGGTGGACATAATTCCCGGGGCCGGCTGTGCCGCTGCTCGCGGAGGGCACTGCTGGGCTGCTCTCGGGCCCCTGGGCTTTGGACGTGGAATTCAGCGGCCTCCCAGCCTCACCCTGAGCACTGGCCTCGGCGCCACCCACGAAATGGTTTTCGGGCTCCCTGGGCGTGGCACTCGGCATGGGGGATGACAGCTGCTCAGCGCTGTCCTCGTCAGCAAAATCCCCCTCCTCGGGGAACATGGAGGGCCGCGTCCTGGGGGCGGGTGGCCCCAGGCCCACATCCTCATCCCCCAGGTCTGTGGAGAGGAAGGCCGGGGAGTTCCTCCTGGCTTCCAGCCGCTTCTCACGGTCGCGGACGGCTCCGGCGATGGCGGCGGCGAAGGGGCTGCTGACGGTCAGGCTTTCGTCAAGCCGCAGCTGGCTTGGTGGCTCCGGGGCCTGGGGGTCGATCTCCATGCTGCTGCCCTGGCTGCTCTTGCCGCTGCTGCTGGTGGACGGCTCCTTCACGATGATGGTCGGGATAGGGATGGAGCACGTCTTCTCAGGGCTGTCCTCCACGTTGGACTGCTTCACCAGCATCCCCTTCCGCCTGGCGGGCTTGGCGGGGACGTAGACGGCTTTGCTGGCGATCTTCCCCACCTCTGAGTATGGGTTTTCGGGCATCTGGCCTCTCTTGTTGCGGAAGTTGGCCTGCGGGCCGGCATTCCGACTGTAGAGGTCTTCAGAGTCCAGGGAGTAGCGGTCCAGCTCTCTCCTGAAGTACATCCCCTTCTCCCTCATCATGGTGGCCACGGTGTCGGACCTGGTGGCAGGGGACACCTTGGCGGCGGAATTCTGATTGAACGCAGGCTTAATCGTCCCGTAGACTCTTGGAGTGGGGGACTTGGGGCAGTTGTAAGTGGTGGGGGAAGGTGGTGGTGGGGACGGGGGCACAGACTGCGGTGGAGGGGGGATGTCCTCAGAGGTGTCCGGCATGGACAGGCTTCTGGTGAACTTCAGCATTGGAGGAGCCAGAAACTGCCGCTCTTCCTCTGTTATTCCTACAAGTAGAAAATAGGTTTAGCTTTAAGTCACAATAGCAACAAAGCCTAAGTTCCTAGGAACGTGCGATACATTACATCTCCACAAACTCACAAATTCAGATGATGAACGGGTGTTCGGGAAACACAGCACAAGCCACGATGCCGAGTGGTTAGTCACATGGCCCGTCCTGAGCCAAAGGACAAGAAAGGGAAGAACAGAAAGGCACTGGGGATGCTGTGAGTGCGCTGCTGCTGTAGGGCCTCCAGGCACAGGCTGCAGCAGGGGAGCTGTGTGAGGCCAGGGCAGGAGGGCCCCTGACGCTGAGCCGTGTGCCAGTCTGCAGGCCAAGTGGGCAGCTCGCCTTGGGGCTGCCTGTGCGTGTGTGTGTGCGCGCATGTGTGCTTGTGCTGGCATTGTGCTTGGGGCGGGGTTGGCTAGACCAGGAGGTATCCTTCTGCTATGCCCCTTCAGGCATGGTCAGGGCTCCTGGGGGTGTTTTTAGGGCAGGGGTCTAAGGCTGTCACCTGTGCATCTGAAATGAGAGCCAAGGGTTGCAGGTATTGCTGTGTTTATGTGGCAAGGATGGTGTGCAGCCCACCGTCCAGATGGCACTTGAGCCCCACGGCTGCCCAGATGTACACGGAGGCCTCTGCCACCCTGAGCAAAGCCATCTGCCCATGGTTGGCTCTGTGTTTGCTGGGAGGAGGTGCTTTTCTTCCAGGGTCATGTGAATCCTTTCGTCGCCTGACTTCACTGGGCCCCACTAAGGGTTCTGTGTGTCCTCGAGCTCTCTGGACCTTCAGAGAGATGGATGGCTGGGGAATGCCAGCTCAGAGGAGGGGCCATGTGGGCTCTAGAGCCTGCCCCTGAGGGGAGGGAGCCCAGGTTCCTTTAAAGTCCTGGACTGAGCCAGGAATAGGATCCTGAGCCAGGCCTCAGTGAGCCCCTTCTGGGTCCCAGCGGCAGCCCTGGAAGTGGTCCTGCCGAGACCCTCTGGTGCAGGGGCTGAGAGCCCAGCGGACCACCATGATTGCAACTAACCAGGGTCCAAGTGTGGCTGACCTGGCACAAAATATGAGTTGACCTAATGAAAATACATGGATGTCGAATGTGTGGGGATGCGGCTGAGGTCCTACGACAGCCAGCAGCGTGGCCTGAGGGTTCTCTGGGTGTGTTGCCTAGGTGTGACTTTACAGACTGTTCAACAGCTGAAGACACAGACACGTCAACAGGAGCACTCAGGGAGAAGGGAAGCGAGACACGCACACACACACCGACAGACGCATGGCACGGGGATTTCATGTCGGGAGCATGCAGGTTTTCAAAGAGGTAGCAAAATAAATTACTTGAAATGAAAAAAAGTCCTAGGACAAACTACAATAAATTATTCCAATGAAAACTTCCATTCGATAAGGGTATTCCAAATTTAACGTACTCCTTGTGGGAGGACATTTTGGCATTGCAAAGATGGCTCGTTCAAGGTGTTCTCCATTGACCAGTCCCTCTGAGTTGGTTGTCTGGCAATTATGTTCCCAAGGAGTACTAATTTAAGAATACACCTTATAAAGTAAACTGGGTTACATTCAGATTACAGATTCCAAACCATAAGGGTCACTAACCTGATAGAAAGATTCTGCTGTCTGACAGGAGGAAATCAGTTGTTATTAACCAGTAACCGCAAGACAAATACGCAGCTCTCCCTGAGTTTGCTGGTGCAGGGGGAGCTTTAAGCACAGCAGACACCACCTCCACGGCCACTTACTGCCTGCCTAGCGACTGCTTACAGTTATCCACCTCAGACTCACAAGCATGCTGCGCTTTTGCACAGCAGCCCAGAGGCATTTCCAGAACACACAGGACAGTGCCCCTGGGGTGGGCTGGGCAGACCAGAGTCCCAGGGTTGCCTCCACAACTCTCACAGGGCAAGGGCCTTAGCTTCTACCAGAATTGACCCAGTAAAGGCAATGCTGAATTATCTCACAAAGGGACTGTCTCAAAGGGTCAAGTGTGACCTTGTCTCAAGGTCAAGTGTACCTTTGCTTGCAACAGAGTCAATAGGAATAATGGTGACATTAAGAAGAAAGGAAGGCAGTTTTCTGCAACACACAGTACATTATTTCATTTCGAGACCCTGACCCAACCACCCTTGGAAGTATATCTGCTGAGCTCATACTCCAGGCCTGGCGGTGGCTGGGGAATGCAGGGAACCCACTTACCCTTCCCACCCTGAGCAGGGCAGGGTGGGGGAGGGGGGTTGGCTCGCACCACCCTCCCACCCTCCCGCTTTACCCTGCTGGAATTATCACAGATAACTGGGCTTCAAGATTATAGAAGCCACCCTGGATTTTGTGTCCTTCAGGGGGGATAAGTTTCATGCCACTCAGATATTCTGATGGCTCCCTGGTGGGCAAGGCCAGGTTCCTACCCTCTGGTGGGTGGGCTGGCAGGGCCTTGCTGGGGTGGGACGCCAAGGCAACTGTGAGAGGCCCAGGGGTCAGAATTCCTGAGGGGCCTAAGGCTGTGTTTGAAAGCCCAGGGGCAACTTCTGTGGGAGAGTGCCACACTTCTTACCTATTGATTTCTGCCTTCGCATCGTACCTCGAGGGATGCCCAGAAATGGGGCTTTTGGGCTCCCAGGAACAGTGGGCGTCATCACGGCGATTCCTTGGCGTTCATACACAGACTGCAAACCAGAGAGCCTAGGGTGAGACGCAGCCCTGGCCAGCCCCCACCCATGGTCACAGGGCCCAGAGACCACAAGGGAACTTCTGTCACTGTGGCTTCCCCAAGCTGCTTCTGGAGCCACCTAAAGTCTCCAGTGGGGCTGATGAGAACCACAGCATTGAGGACCCAGGAAGGGCCCTCTCTAGCTGCCTTTCCTATTCGCTGCAGCTGCTATTGGCCTTTGGCCCTGTTAGGATGACAGCATGCCCTGTTCCATGGAGATGTAGTCTGCTGCAACATCATTTGCCAGAGCAGCTGGACAGACACGTCTCTCTGAGAGGGGGGCCAGGCTGGATGTCCTGTGGGAAAGGGCACAGAGTGGTGGGCAGTGGGGTCTGGCCTGGGTCCATACCCCACTCCCCATGTGACCATCGAGTCCTTACATAGGAGCCACCATCTCCTCTTTCATAAAATGGGCTCCTGACACCAGTCCCACAGTGTGTGCAAAGGCCAGTCAGGTATTGTGGTGGTGTGTGGGTGAGTGTGATGTGCCAGCTAGCTTAAGCAAGCCCTGGAGTTGCTCAGGGGCACAGCTTGGAGTCTGCAGCAGCGGGCTGTCCCCAGCTTCCTCCCTCCTCAGCCTGTTCCAGGAGGAGCCTAGAGCTCCCCTCCTCCACTTTGGAAGCAGAGTCCTGGTGATGCCAACTCTTTCGCTTCCCCAGGCTGCTGTTTTGTCTGCAAAACTGAGATGGCTCAGGGCCCCAAACCCGTAGTGTTGAAGGCCAACCCAGGAAAATATCAGATGCGGATGCTTGATGGAAATATTCGTGTGCAAGCTTTTATTGCTCCAGCTTGGAGATGCAGTTTCCATGTGTCCACAGCCTCTGTTTGTCTCACTGTATGGCCCTGAGGCTGGGGAGCAAAGTGGGACCCTTTGGGAGGTCAAGGGCACCTTGTCTCAGACACCCCCCACCTTGGTGGGGCATGTGGGTGCCACGAAGGACTGGGAACAAAGTGGGAGGCAAGGACCGGCAGGCAGGGCCTGGAGGGGAAGGCCCCTTGTGGAGTTCAGAGGTGATGGGAGGAGGTGTGAGGGCAGATATTTTAATTGTAATTATTAACAGTTGTTTAATGCACATTACAGAAAAGCCTTGTGATAAATTTATAATATTTATAGGTGTTATTGTTCAAGAAAAGGCTAGACATAGGCAGTTTGATACTGGTTCAAAGAGAATACTAAGCTAGGTAAGCAATCGGGACAGGTAGGCAGTGCTGGAATCTGACATCAAGTTCAGATGGCTGCCTCTGCACAACGGAGAAGCAATCCAAGGGTCCAGGAGGCCACGCCTTGTTCAGGACGTGCCCAGGGGAATCAGCAGCCTCTGCCCCAGGCCCTTTCCCAGCTGTGTGCCCTCCTGACTGCCCAGGGAAGGTGACCATGGCATGGGCAGCCTGCTCTGAGCCAGGCACCCACTGCACCCAGCAGACACTGAAGCCCTTCATGGCACTTCTGGCTCTGAGGACAAGTGTTGCCCAGGATCTCGGAGAGCGTGGGGGACTGCCACATGGGATGTGGGACAGATGGCCTCTTCCACACCGGAGCATTTCTGTGCTCTGGGTGGACGAGGAGGCAAGATCCCCTCTGTCTGAAGAGTGTGTCAAGGCCCCTTACATCCATGTGCTCACAGGTCCTCAGCCAAGTATGTCAGGACACCTTCGAGGCTCAGGGCACAGTGAGCGGAGACAGTCAGTGTGGTAAGGGAGTGGCAGGGCTTGGATGCAGCCTGCTCTGTCCCACCACTGTGAGTCTGCACGGACCCGGCTCTTCATCCTGTGGCCACTTAGATTTGGGCCCCACCTCTGGACAGCATGAACCAGACATGAGAGCATGTGCACCTCAGCTACTGAGACAGCCCACCTACTTCCTGGGTCACTGTCGGCCCCCGCCCTCGTGGTCCCAAGGTACGGCCACTCACGTTCATGTCTGAGCCTGCCGGGAAGCACCGGCTGCTGGGCCGCTGCTTGATGGTCGCCACTCTCGGTTCCACAGCCATGTTCTCAGCAGCGCGGGAGGGCTTGGAGGCCGGGACTATCTCCTCAGGTTTATCTGCAATAGAACCGTGAGGATTGGAGCAGCAACACCAGTCGGGGAAGCTTGGCGTAGATAGGAAAGCGCACAGGTGCAGCAGCCACTCCAACATCCAAAACTGTGCAGGGGGCATTTGTTGCTGCTGTGAGGAGCATGCATGTGCCTCTGCCACATGCATTCCCACTGGGGCATGGGCTCCTTCCCCAGACCTTGCCCTTGGAGGCATGCACGAGGCATGGACATAGAAGACCCTCCACAGCTCGGCCACCTCCTCATAAGTGCCCAGCCCCCAAGGGCTCTGAAGCTTTTTGGGACATTTCTGGTTTTTTTTTTTTTTTTTTTTTTTTTTTTTTTAGAGACAGTCTCTTGCTCTGTTGCCCAGGCTGGAGGGCTGGAGTGCAGTGGTGCAATCTTGGCTCACTGCAACCTCCGCCTCCCAGGTTTAAGCAATTCTCTTGCGTCAGCCTCGAGAATAGCTGGGATTACAGGCACCTGCCACTACGCCCAGCTAATTTTTGTATTTTTAGTAGAGACGGAGCTTCACCGTGTTGGCCAGGCTGATCTTGAACTCCTGACCTCAAGTGATCCACCGGCATTGGCCTCCCAAAGTGCTGGGATTACAGGCATTTGGGCCATTTCTTTAGTGGAATCACTTTATTCTTACTAATGGGATTTATTCTTGTGAGGGTTAACTAAACTGACTTTTTGAAGTTTTTTTTTTTTTTTTTTTGAAGAGACTCAGACATATGGTTCCTTTGTAACTGTGATTGCCAAGACATGAGGACCTGCCACCCAAGGCAGTATGGGTGTTTCAGAGGCCAGGGTGCTCAGAGCCCCAGGCGTTAGTAAGTGTTGCAGAGGGAAGGTCTTTCTTTATTTTCCCCAACGCAGAACCTTCCCATTTCCTTTAAAAAAAAGAAAACCAAAGTTTAGTTATAAGGGATCCTTAGCAATTAACAAAAGTTTTTTAAAAAGGACATTTACAGCACTTTTTTTTTTTTTTTTTTTTTTTTACTTGAAAACTGAAGCACATCCCCGAGCTCTCCTGACGCCTTAGCTTCATCTCAGGGTGTTTGGGATCAGGCATAAGGGTGTGTCTAGGGCTGTTTAAATGCAAGGGCCCTGTGCCACTGAGACCTGGAGAGCTGGTCTTCCAGTCCCGATGTGCATTCTGGAAAAGGTGACCCCAGCTGTACTTCTAAGATGTCACTGGGTTGGGACAAAGCCAATGCGGTGTCTGGTGGGTGTACCCCATTCTGAGCCCTTGAGACAGCACTGGCCTTACTCCCTGGGGAGAAGCAGGCCATCTAGAACATTCTGCCTCTGGCCACCCTAAGCCCACTCTTGGGGTCTGGTGGCTCCCATGAAGTGTATGCTAGGGCCTTGCCCAGACTTTGAGCCACGAGGCTATTATGCAAGTCGGAGCTGAGCAGAGTGTGGGGAGGAAGGCCCCCATCTCCAAGTTGTTCTTCAAGCTGAGGCGGAAGTTACCTGTCATGGCAGCTTCTCACGGGGAGCTGACCCACGGGCAAAGCTCCCAGAGCCACGGCACGGATCGGGGTTGTCCAACACAAAGGCATCAGGCTCCTGACAAAGGAGCCTGGACAGAGGTCCCCACAAGAGGAAGTTTGGGGAGAAGAAATGGGGGTGTGCTGGGGACACTGAGCCAGGCGCCCTGTGATGGCCCCTCAACCTTGCAGAGCAGCTGAGACGTACACAACTCTGACACCTATGGACACTCTCACGGTAGAGTCTGCATGAGGGGCCTGGTTCCAGGCCTGTGTTCCAGACCCTTGGGCCAGTCCTGCCCCCACCAGGCCAGAACCTCAAGGCAGTCTATATATTTTTTTTTTTTTCTTTAAGATGGAGTCTCACTGTCACCCAGGCTGCTTGGCTCACTGCAACCTCCACCTCCTGGGTTCAAGCAATTCTCGTGCCTCAGCCTCCTGAGTAGCTGGGATTACAGGCAAGCACCACCATGCCCAGCTAATTTTTGTATTTTTAGTAGAGACGGGGTTTCACCATGTTGGCCAGGCTGGTCTCAGACTCCTGACCTCAAGTGATATGCCCGCCTTGGCCTCCCAAAGTGCTGGGATTACAGGTGTGAGCCACCACACCCAGCCATACACTTTTAGTCTTCAAACAAGGAGGGGGAAGAAAAGGCAGGAGAATGTGCAGCAGAGGCCATATGGCTGTCACGCCCAGCACACTTACCATGGGGCCCTTCAGGAAGGTGTTTGCCGACCCCTGGCCTGGACCACATTTCCTGTTGTCAGCAAAATGCCAAGTGTTCACGCAAAGCAAGAAAGCCCTTGCCCCATAGTGTCTGGGTAGCCGAATCTCCCCCCACAGCACTCTCTCCCTTCACGACCAAGTCCAGCTGACCAGGCCTGCAGGCTCACTGCTGCTCACGCACTCTCTCCTGTGATTCCTGGACCCAGAAGCCCCGCTGGCTCTTTGATGAGCCTGATGCCTCCTTGGGGGCCTTGTCATTCCCCCAGTGGATGCTAAGCATCTGCTCCTCAGGGAACTGGTCAGGCGTGGTAGGAAACACCCGATTCTCATCTCACTTGGCAGTGGGGACATCCTGGCTGCGACCCGTGACCCCAGTCCAGAGTCGTGCTGTCCTCACCTGCGTTCAAGGCCCTCCTCAGCCCAGCTCCTCCGGCTGCAGCAGGTGCTGCATGGCTGCCTCATCTCACATTCCCTTTGCTGGGGTCCCTGTCAATCTCCCTGGGCTGCACGGGCTGGGTCCACCTGCCATGGTCCCAGCAATTTGCCTCCTCCAAGGAGTCTTTCCCCTCTCAGGGCTGGGCTGGGACTCCTTGGATGGCTGGGGTCGAATTGGTTTCTGTGCAGGCCTCTCTGCCCTGGCCTTGCCCATCAGCTGGGCTTCTCCCCCTTGACTCGGGACCAGGTGATGCTTGGGTGATCTCCTTTGGCCGGCTGTGATGTGCAACTCCAGCTTGGTCTATCCCTGGAAGTGGGGGCGCTGGGCAGTGGCTGTTCTTTGCCTCAACTGAGATGTGGCCGCTGGTGGTCCCCAGAGTATTTTTCTCCAATGAAACGGGGGTTGAGATGTGTCTCCGGCACCAAGGAGTTATGTCCCACAACTGTGGTGAGCCAGGGCACTGCGGGGTGGGGATACCCCGGGACCTGCTTCCTGACAGTGCTGGCCTGGGCCCCTCCTCTAACCCCAGTGGAGGGTGAGGCCTGAGCGGGGTGCAGCAGCATGTACCTCCGTGAACATGACCCAGAAGGGATGCCACCAAGTTAGGGGAAGAGCAGCTGGAGCCCAACAAAACATCCCACGGGAGCATTCCAGGTGGCGAGCTCTGGGGGCAGCCGCAGAATCCAGCCCACCTGATACTGTACACAGGTGCAGACAGGGAAGGGTGCCTTCCTGGCTGCCACCTGCCTGTGCCCAGGCCTGCACCTGTGGAGATGCAGGAAGGCCCATCCGAGCCAGGAACCCCTGCGCATCCCTCCTGGCCGGACTTCCAGGCTATGGTAAGCTCAGAGGCTAAGGTGGCAGCTGGGGCTGAATAGTGGAGGTGAGGGAAAGTCATCGGCGTTGAACATTGACAGGTGTCAGACCCAGAAGACGCATTGACAGGTGTCAGACCCAGAAGACGCAGGAGGGCCGAGGCCCTGCAGGGGAAGGCCTGGGCACAGGTGGGTGTGGGAAGGCTGTGGCCAGGCTCCGCTGTGCTGTTGGCCATGTCTGGGCACATGAAGGAAGGTGGGACTCTAGGGCATAACAGCTTTCCTGGGATTACAATTTAAATGAGCCAAATCTTCAAGAAGCTCCTGTTTCCAACTGGGCCCTTCCAGAAGCCATGTGTCTGTTTTTTATGTATTAACAAACCCCACAGCTGATAAGGCTGGTTCATTTCCATCCACTGCACACTGAGGGTCTGCTGCCCGGCCTTCCCGGGGCACCGCCTCGAATTCTCACATTCCCAAAATGAACAGGCTGCAGGCTGCCATTTTAGGACCTCACGGCCTGCGGCAGGCATCTTGCTAAATACACCTCCTGTAACTGTGTGCCCAGGGTGAAGGAAAGGTGTTCTGGTCAATAATGACAGCCGTCCCTGAATCAGGTGGAAGTTCTAGGCTGATCATCTTGTTTCTCATCCTAATGAGAAGCTGGCTGTAGTAAAGGGATTGTCGAAGGGAAAACATTTCAGGTCTGAGATGCGTAAGGCCATATGGGGGCAAACCATGGGACCAGGCAGGAGCTGGGGCTGGCGTTGGGGTCCCCCGAGCCTTGTGCCTGCCATGTGATGGGCTGCCCAGCCCTGGGCCCTGGTGGGCAACGGCTGCAGAACGTTTGTTTGGAAATGGTTGGGGTCACCATTGGCATGCTCTGCCTCGTCCAGGAGAACCACGAGGCGGGGGTGGGGGCACCCTACCCATCATCACAGTCACCACATCAGAGGGTGGGGCTGGTCATGTCATTGAAGGTGCATCCCTGAAACTGTGGTCACCTTGCCTGTGGACATCTGGTCTCTGTTTTAAACCTTTCCCTTCCTAATAACCCCAAAGCAAATGTTCTTTTGAACCAGAACATGTGAGAGCAGCTGGGCGTGTTGGGGTGGTAGAGTCAGGAGCTAGCATTCCTTTATTCAAATGAAAAAGGAAAACCCTGCATTGGCCCCCCACAGGGGTGCGGGTCCCTCCTGGCCCTTGTCTCTTGGGGACGTGGCCAGTGGGAGCGTGCTGGCCTGACTTGCTCAGTCCCTATCTTGGAGATCTTGTTTACCAGGATATGGAGACTTTTCAGAAAAGCCACAGGACTGAGATTCCTGCTTCTCATTCTAGGCTCCTAAGGATTATGCTTAATTTATAAAAGCTCAGAACTAGGTCTTTATTCAGGGACTCCGGATGAAGGGGATTAGCGAATCCGGCCCCTGGCAGTCTTCGAATGAAGTGTTCGGTGACAGAAAACAAGCCTCAGACAGATTTGAAACTGTGAAATCCCAAAACACTCCAGTGGGGAGCTGATGAAGACGCCCCAGCAGTCACCCGCATTTCAGCCCTCTGAGCAAGCGAGTGTTCTCTCTGCTACTAGACACGTGATGCTGACCAGGCACAGGGAAAAGGGAGGGGAGGTAGGTTTGTCACCTGCCTGCCCTGCCTGTTACCAGAGCCCCCCAGCCCATGAGCTGACTCTGGACCACGGGCTGACTTCAGTGCAGGTTCCCCTGATTGATAGGGGGCAGGAAGCAGCGTGCCCCGTGCTAGAGAAATCTTGCCACTGCTCTGCATCCTTGGTGAATCACAAGGGAGTCACCAAATCAAGGAGTGACACGACCCTAGCGTCCATGCTGAGGCTGGGAGGCCCAGGACCACACAGGCACCTGGTGGCCGAGTCTCCTGGAAAATGGGCCCTGCACTGAAGCGATGCTAGGTCCACTGTCCAGCGAGTTCCTTTGCCTGTGGCCACACAATAGGCCCAGAGCCTGGGAGCCAGCCCCATTGAGGGGCAGAGTGCCCAGCTGTTTCCCTATCGACTCTTCAGAACCTTCTGGGGGAAGGCAGCAGACCAGACCTGTGGAGGGCTGCATGGGGCTGCTCCATCTCTTCAGCTTTCCTGGGACCTGATTCATGGTCTGCTTCATATCCTCTGGCATGATCCAGGGACCCTGTCGGTTCTCAACCACTGCTCTCTCCCCTTATGTGAGCTTGAAGTGGTCTGTCTACTTCTCTGGAGTTGCAGTGCCACTTGGGTGAGAGAGTACAAATGTCACTCCATTTCCAAAAGGAAAACACACACATCTGCAGCGCCAGATGTTAGAGGACAGAAGCCACGTGTGTTAGAAGCAGCGGCTGTTGCCAGTTGGCCGGCCTCTTGGTTTAATCTTCAAAGAGGCAGTTCAGGGTGGGAAGGGTGTGCTTGGACCCTGGTGGACTGGTCCTGGCCTGCAGGCTCTGAGTCACACACCTTCCAAGGGCTAGAGTCTGAAGGTACAGCCATAGGTGCCTGGTAGGGTGAAGGCCACAGTCCCCTTCATGTGCCTGGGGGCAGAGGCCCCACCCCAAATCCTGCCTGACAGCCGGCTTCTTCCTGAGCCCAGCACAGGGTCTGGGGACTAGGGCAGGTGCTCAGAGAACACTTAAAGACTAAACAAGGATTTTACAGATGGAGAACTGAAAACCTGGGATCACTAAGCAGGGTAAAGCTAGCAGGGACAGACCTGGGATTTGAGGTGCTTTGCCAGGGATGTTAAGATAAATGACCACGCACGTGGGGCTTAAAACAATGGAAACGTATCCCTGCACAGTTCTGGAGGCCGGAAGTCCAAGGTCAGGCTCCTTCAGGGGTCTGGGGAGGATGAAATCCACGGTGTTTCTTGGCTTGTTCCTTCCTTCTTTACAAGGACACGCCACTGGATTTAGGGCCCACCCGAGTCCAGCATGACCTCATCTTGATTAGATCTGCAAGGATCCTATTTCCAAATAAGGTCCCATTCACAGAACTTTGGGGGTCACTTTTCAACCCAATACAACTGTAAAGGCCTGACTTTTGTTCCACACGGCCTTTCTGCAGTGTGACGAGTGCTTTTTCCAAGGTGAGGCCAGTCCTCCCAGAGACGGGTGGAGGCAGCACGAGGGGCCTGGAGCATTTGCTGCGCATCCACTATGTGCCCCGCACTTCGCATGTGCACCATGGCATGCCCTCATGGCCCTGGAGGCAGGGGCTGTCAGCAACCCTCGGTGTCTTCAGTCCCCAGCTGGATCCCCCAGTGTGACCAGGCTGGGCCACGGCTGCTGGTCTCTTTGGGGTCTTCTGCCCACACCCTTGCCCCCTGTTAGATCTGGGGTTGAGGCTCTGGGGCATTTAAGCTCAAATTTGTAGCCAGTTTCTCTTGCTCAGACAGGAGGTGGATCTTCTCTCTGGGGCTCCTGCCTGTGCTCTGCGTGGGCTCTGCCTGGCCGTGCAGGCTGTGACTCTTATCTTCTGATGCCACCCTGGGGGAGGAGGGCGGTGTGGATGGGGCCAGGTCCCAGCAGGCCACAGGCGCCCACAGCGGCTCAGCCACCTGAGTCCCTAACTGTTCTCCCTGACAAGGGACTTTTGTTGTCCCACACTATTCTGGCAACTGGGTCCCTGGGCACCCATGGTGGGGCGTCTTCCTCAGGTAGGTGATGAATAGAGGGCCATTCCTGTGAGCTGGGGTTTGGCCTTGGATTGAAGGGGTGTTCACACAGAAACGTAATTGCATGACATAGAAAGAAGGGTATTCTGTACCCTGGGCGTCCACCACATCCTCGGCACAGCAATGGGGCCTAGAAAGCCCGCTGGGAGTTTTCTGGGCAGCTGTAGGATGCTGGTGCAAGCCCGGGGCTGCTGCAGAGAAGCCGCTGGGATGACACAGGTCGGGGCGGTGGGCAGGGACAGCCAGGGGAGGAGGCAGTGGTGGTTCTGTGCCCACTTCACCCATTCTCATCTAACATGATTGGGACACACTTAAGACGTGCCTTAGGGCCAGTGCCTCTGGCCAGGTGCTAGGCTCCTTCCAACTCCAAGGGATTAATTAAAAGCTGGGAGTGCTGCTTTTAATTGTTGGGGGAGCTGTGTCCAGCAGCAGGCAAGCAATACCCCCCGATGTGCTTGCTGCTGTGAAAGGGGGGACCTGAGTCTATCTGGGGCCTGCGGTCCGGCTGCCCACAGCCACGGTGACCGCCAGTCTCCCACTCCACACCAGCCCTGGGTGGGGAGGTGTAGCCAAAGGGCTCACACTGCTCCCTTCTCCCTCTAGTGCCCCACAGGGCACAGGGCAGCCTCTTGGGGAATGGGTGATTTCCGGGCCTTAAAGGGAGGCAGTTCCTGCCCACCACAAAGGGGTCCTGAGGGTCAGGAATACAGCCAGAGGCTCTGCTCGTCTGCAACCCCCCATCCAGGCAGCCCCATGTGACTCAGGGCCCTGGGAGGCCACCCAGCTGAGGCAGCTGAGGCAGGCCCAGCTGAGACCAAACAGGGGTCTGGCCAGCTGAGGCAGCTGAGGCAGGCCCAGCTGAGACCAAACAGGGGTCTGGCCAGCTTCACGGTCATGACGATGTGAACACAGGACACGCTGGGGAATCACAGACAGGAGAAGCCAAGCAGAAAGAACAGACAGATGTGTTCCAGGGCGGGGCTCCTTGGGCAGGACCCGGCAGGAGAAGACAACACAAGGCTTTGCAACACATTTGAGACTTCACGGCGTCACAAAGGAGGTTTCTGTTCCACGGGGGGTGGGGGTGGGGGGGGGGTGGTGATGGGCAGGGGGCTGAGACAGACACTGGGCCTCCCTTACCCTTCTTCTTCCGGACCGAGGCTTGCAAACAGAAAGGGGAGCGCCATGAGCCACCAGGATGCAGCGCCCGCCCGCAGCCTACACTCGGGCCTTGTCAGCTCAGGGCGCCTTAGGAGCAGGCTGGGCCGGCAATGGGGCGGCAGGCAGGGGCTGTCTGGAACGCTGCAAACGCAGGCTGCGCTCCATGGAGTGGCTTTCCCCCAGCCTTGGCTGCCCGCACAACTCTGTCCTGTCTGCCCTGCTCGTTAACCTACTGCCTGGCAGTGGAAGGGGGGCTTTCCTTCTTCCTCAGCACCCTGCCAAAGTGGGGGAGGAGTTCTCAGAGCAGACATGAGCAGAGGTGGCGAGGCCAGCCTTTAGAGCACACCTGTGGCCTTTCCTGCCTCATTCTTTTGTTTCTTGACTGAGCTGAGCTCGCAGGAGCACCCCTTGGAAAGATGAGAGCTGCTGGGCTTGTCCCTCTGGGGAGCCCCAGGACAGGCCTCTGTGGAGAGGGCCTGGAGGCTGGTCACCTCCTCCGTCGCCTGTGAGGCTGGGGCACGCGGGGCACTACTGGTTCTGGGTGGGTGGGGCAGCGCCACTGCAGGGCTGCTGTTTTGGACTGAGGCCTCATGCCTGTCCTCAGACTCTAGCCCCAGAACCTCGTGAGAGGCGGCCTGGCCGGCCTCAGCACCCTGGGCCGAGGAAGGATGACTGCTGCTTCACTGCTGTGGCAGCACTTGCTAGACCCCTCTCGGGAAAGCTACCTGTGCCAAGTGCAGGGAGGACGGGGCCTGTGAGTGACAGCACCGGCGGGGGCTTGGCTCTCAACCCCCCGGGCCAGCTGGACTGGACCGTGGGCCTTGGACGGGGGCTCATTTCTGTGCCCATGTAAGCTGCCTTCACCAGCTCCAGTTTGTGCTCCAGTGGAGCAAGCATTTCCACCTACGCGCCATCTCTGTGTGTTTCAGAGCCACCCTCTTTCCAAAGGTGTCCCTGGGCTCCATGGTGACTCCCCGGAACAGGATCCTGCATGGCCAGCATGGCCCACGTGGCTGCTAGTCGCCCTTCCCCAGTCTACAAGATGGAGTCAGAGGGCCAGAGCCTCTCTCTGTTGCTTGCAGACCTTATACAAAGGTACCGGGAGTTCCCTAAGCCTGCTGTGCAGACCAGACTGCTCTGCCAAGCCCATGCTATCTACACAGATCCCCAGAGGATGGAGCCTTCTGGTCTGAGCCACGTGGGGAGCAGCTCACACAGGCCTCTGAGGCCTGGGCTGAGGTGGATGTCGGTGGGGGTGCCCTAGACAGCAGGGGGAGCTGCTTTGGGGACCCAGTGGGGCTGCTTACCTTTATCCACTAGTGAGAGGCCCAAAAATTCAAAACAAAACAATGTTAGATAAACAGAAAAGAGGAAAGGCAGGACTAGCAACAACGCCCCGCGAGGCTCCGAGGGAGGTGCACACGTGGGGCCGCGGGGCAGGCAGGGGCATTTCCTGACGCATGTCTGGGTACAGAGGCAGGAAGGGGGTAGCGAGCAAGCGTGGGGTCATGCACAGCCTGGTGCTTTGCAAAGGGCAGCTCAGGGACCAGCATGGCGACTGTACGGGGCTGGGCCGGGTGTGCGACTTACCGAGCTCCTCCAGCTCCGAGGTCATGGACTTGGAGCGCAGGGTGAGGGCTGTGGTCGGTGCCCGCTTTGGAGGCGGGGGAGCTGGAGGGCAGAGGAGAGATGCGTGTGAGACCCCAGCCCATGTTTCCAGATATGGGAATAAGGCCAGCGGTGGCCCTGTGGCTGGTAGGTGGGTCTCAGGCTGTTTGGCTGCGGTGGTTAGGGGTTGTGCAGGTGTGCTTATGATGGGAAAGGACAGGTACTCAGGAGGATCTTGCCATATCCCAGAACTGCAGTGCAGGCCTTCATGGGTGGGCCTGGGGAGGGAGAGGGAGGGGACGGGACACTGAGTGGGAAGCCAGCAGAAGCCTGCGGAAGGGACGCCTGCTAGTGACTAAAAGGGCACTCCTGGTGGGACATGGATGGTTCCGGCAGCCTGTGAGCTCCAAGTCATTGTCATGGGCTCTGGCGGCAAATTCCAGCCTTGCCCCTGTGCCTGGGCTCTCAGAAGTGTGGGATCGGCTGGAGAGAGGGCCCACTGCCCCCCAGCTGTCCTGCCCGCCCCCACCCACCCCTGGTAGGGCCCCAGGCTGGAGCTGGGCAATGTGGGGCATGTACCTTTCTTCCTGGCGGTGTCGTCGGGGTCCAGATTCCTGGTCACTGTGACCACCTTAAGGACCAGGTGATTCCCTCCCTGCCGGATCATGTTCACCACCTGCCTGTGGCCGACTTTGACAACATTCTCATTGTTCACCTGTGGGAAGGCGGGGAGGATGGCGTCAGCGAGAGCCAGCGGAGAGGAAGACAGCTGGCACCCACCCAAGGCAGAGACACGTGGGCTCCTAAAAAGGGGGCGAACGCAGGGAAGCGAAGGGAGTGAGACCATCATCTTTTTGGAAGCAAAGGTGCTTTTGGGGAAACCAGAATGAATGCTGCTGTGACTGTGGAGGTCACTTAACTGTAGCTTAGGAGGCTGGGGGAGGCCTTCCTCTGACACTGCAGCTCTCTGCTGAGTCCTCCACAGCTGCTGCGGAGGAAGGGCTGATTGATTCCTATTTAACCTGAGCATCCTTAGGTGCTTACTTTTACAGGCCTGGGGCAATTTTCACGGCCACCAAGAGACTGCATGTGAAGAGCCTGACAGGCGAGTTCCAGGGCTGGGCTGCAGTGCCAGGCTTTGCATCCTCACAGGAGGAGGAAACGTGGCGCTTAATTGCTTCTCTTCTCATATATTCTGGGAACGCACATCACGCTGACGCGGCCCCTTTCCTCCCACTCCCTCCCTCCCTCTCTCCCGCTCCAGAGGCCTGGGAAGGCAGAAAAGCCTGGCCCGGCAGGGCGCTCGCAGAGTGGGGGCCCTGTCCCTGTGCTGGTCTGGACAGCTAGCTGCCCCAGTGCTCCTGGGACGGTGAGTGCCAGGCTGGGGACCCCCAAGGCTGCCATGCTATGGCCACTGCCCTGCAGTTGAGGAGCTCTTGGTCCCTTTAGGAGCCGGTTACCTCCCGCCCTGTTTGTCCTCACCATGGCAAATGCACCTGGCACGGAAGTAGGAACGGACTCAGGGTGCCATCCCCCGGCCTCTCTGCTCTTCTCACCTCCCTGAGTAACGCTCAGCAGCAGATGGCTTTGGCTTCTGCCTCCCAGCCCCACGCCACTCCCAGAGGAAAACCCGAGTGATGGAGACTGGAACTGGGTGGGCGTCTGGGCCGACACTGCCCACCCTGGCTACTGCAGGAATAACACTTAGTGGTTTTCAAATGTTGCTGTGAAAAGTTCCCGGCCTCACCCCGCCCATGGAACTGAGCTCCACAGGGGGCCTCTGGCACCTTCATCCCAGCAGCTCCTGAATGGGAGCGCAGCCCAAAGGCAGCTGTCTCTAGGTGGCAGCAGGGAGGGGGAAGCCCCGAAGGGGAAGTTTACAGCTGCTTCACACGCCACCTTCAAACAAAGAAAAGCACCCTGATCGTAAACAACAGCCAAGACGTCATGCCCCTCACCAGTCACACTGTGCTGTACGCATATCCTCCTGCTATGGATTCTTCAAAAACTAAACATCTGGTATACCCACAGACAGAAAACTTAAAGCCTGTGTGCTGCTTGGTGGATTTTCACAAATCCAACACCCCTGTAAGAGCTGGATAGAAGCAGGTACCACCCGGCTCCCCATACTGTTGACAGGCCCAGGATGTGCCAGTTTCGGTCACCTACGAGACGGCTGCAGAGCTCCTCCAGGCAGAGCTGCGAGGAGCCCAGGGAGGACTCAGTGGGGCCAGGGCAGTCCCTGCTCCAGCTGCTCTGCAGTCTCTGCTGTGGGACCGGCTCATTCCCATGTACTCAGACCTGCCCAGTTTCAGCAGTGAGTATCCAGTGTCCTGGGTCCACTGGACAGCTGGTCACCCGCACTGTCCTGAAGATACAGTCTTGGGAGCAGGACCATCCTAGTGGGGCCTTGGGAGAGAGGCCCACCTACAGTGGCAGTGGTCTTTGCAAGGTGACTCCTGGGGGCTGTTCCTTTCACGAGGTTCTCAGAATGTAATTAGGAAAACAGATGGATTTAGGAAGTAAAGGAGCCAGATTGAGGAAGACAGCGCTGGGAGTTCTCGGAGGGCAGACCTCAGCTTGCAGGACCCTCGCTGCTCTGGTACAGACAGGCAACTGAACACCAGCCACGCGTTATCAGGTTCTCTCCCCTCCCATCAGCACACCCGGGTAGCGGCTGTTGCTCATTCATTCATTCACTCATTCCAGTGTTTCTGTTCCCCATACCACTAAAAGCCATGAGGCGCAGGCAGTTCAGCTGTCTCTGCCTCCATCTGTGGGAAGTTTGCGTCCTCATCAGGGAGTTTTGGCCGACACACAAAGAAGTGAACACATAACTTTAGGTGGCTGAGTACCACCTAAGAAGGTGCCAAGTAAAAGGAGACTGAACAGAGGCCTGGACCCACCAGGAAAGAGCAGTGTGGGCGGAGTTATGGGGTGGGAATGGGCAAGGAAGCGGTAGGGGGTCGGGGGTGCAGAAAAGGTCAAGGCCTGAGAGCAGGGCCTTGGATGCCAGGGTGAGGTTATGGGCCAGGGAGTGCTGAGGCCCTATGCAGAGATGAGGCATCTGACCCGAGCAGCTGTGGGTATGAGGTGCCAAACACACGTCGGGGGCACCGAGACACTGGGGTCTCAAACTGAGATGGAGGAGGCAGGCTGCCCAGGCTCAGGAGCCACGAAGCCAGTGTGTGAGGCCTTGGTGAGAAGACCTGGCAGTAGGGAGCCCCCAGTTGCCTGGCCACTAGATCCCCAGGGGTCTTCCCTTGCAACACTGTGGGGAGAGAGGGGAGGACTTGGCCCCACCTTGAGATGGGCTGGGACCAGCTTTCCTGCTCTGGGCGGGCCCCCAGTGCCAGGCCTTGAGGGGGCTCCAGCCAAGAAAGTGCATATTACTGCCTGCCTGCTCCTGCCACCCGCTGTGGGGCATTCTCTGGATCTGATGCTTGGGGAGACTACGGGACTGGCACAGGGATGGGCTGCCAGTCACTGGAGAAGCCAGGCTCAAGTTGGGGCCTCCTGAGGGCTCATTGGGCTGATGGGGACTTTAACAGCCCGGCCGCTTAGGCAGGGAGGGGCTGGGGATGTGGCCTCCAACTGCAGCCTACTAACCATCACGGCCTTGGGCTCACTCCCTAGAATCCTCATCCTCCAGAATCTCCTGTGGTTCATTTGTGGTGGCTGGATGCTGTCCTTCTGTGATCTTGGCCAGAGCTGGCCCTTGGCCACTTTGGGAGAAGAAGTTTGTTCCTGTGCCTTGGAAGGGTCAAGGGGCTGGAGGAGCCCTTTTCCTCAGAAGTGTCAGAGACTGACATTACTCTTTTCTGGGCAGGGGAGACAAAGGACCAAAGGGCCTCTCAGGGAATGAGCCACTCATGGGGGATTCTCAGGAAGCTTGGCTCTGGGGCCAAGGACCTTGGTGGCCCCAGCACCTTCCTTGTCTGTAGCCGACAGCCTGGGTGCATGTTCTGGTGGCACCTCCACACAGTCATGCTGCCCTAGCCAGAGCTGCTCCTGCACAGGGGCAGGCTGGCTTCCCAGATGTGATGTCTCGTATCTGAGTCTGCAGAAGCTGCTGTTCCCACCTAACTCTTAATCAGCAGAGCTCCCCAGTTCCTGATTCCATCCCCTGTACCCCTTGTAGACCTGCTGCCCTCAGCAGACTGCAGCAAATGGCAGGACCTGCTCAGGAGAGCTCAGAGGAAATGAGGCTCGCATGGGCCCTGGAAATATCACTTGGCCTTCTCTGAACGCTGATGACAAAGAGGCATACAGGGCTTGCAGGGGTGGAGCTAGATTTGGAATCAGTTGTTGGGCACCTGATGGCCTTCTGACCTCCGGAATCTGTCTCGCCCAGGTCTTCCAGGGTCCTGAGCCACTTCCAAACAAAGTTGCTTTGTACGAGCTCCCCTGCAGTACCAGCTCCACTTGGAGGGCCCTCCCTCCCCCTTCATGGAGGGATGGTATCCGGTGAGCCCTGGTCCTGGTGGGCCTGCACCCCTCCAGAATCAGCGTATTATTGGGTCCAGAGCCTGTGCGGGCCTTACTGCTTGCTGGGTGCCCGTGGGCAGGATGCCTGCCTCTCTATTGGGGTGTCCTCAGTAAACAGCATGGCTTCCTGCCCTGGCAAGCTCTTGGGGGCAGGGAGGTAGTGCCGACAGGGCCTCAAAGCATCCACACACATCCTAGGATGTTCCCTTTGGTCCCCATCCAGCGATTACCAAGGGTCAAATCCCACCCACACAGTGCCTCAGTCAGTTTTAACTTAGCTGTCACAATTTAAAGAGTATAAGACCTTTGTATAAAAAGTCTAGAATTTCAGTTTTCATTGAAAAATCAGAACCCTCGCACTTGGGGAGCTGGGCCTCCCACTTGCATGCGGCATCCTCCCCTGCTGTTAGCTGGGGCTGTGAGTGCTGCTGTGCCCACCCGCCCCAGCCTCCTGGGCCCTGATGTCACCTCCTCAGCTTGAGGGGGCATTGGATTTGTGGCTCTTGCCAGCCACCAGTGAAAACAGAAAACTGCTATCACTGCCTTTGATGCCATCTGCGTTTAGAATTTTGGGAAGGGACAGATTGAACTCTGCACATTGCTGGTCTCAAAATCAGCCTGGGTGACATTCATGAAACTGATTTCTATTTCCTAGGGGAGCCGCAGGTGACTGGTGAGCCCTGTATCAATCTAAGCTTCCCAGGCCAGTCTCCTGTGTCAGAGCTCAGATCTCAAAAAACATTCACCTTGTGCCCAGAATCTTTCTCCTGCAGAGGGAGAGGGATGTCTGCGAGGGGCCTGCAACAGCCTTTCTGAGCATGAGGAGGAGGCAGAATGGGGGAATGTCATGTGGGTGCTGGGGCAGAGGCAGGCGGCCACCCTGTCTGTCACCACTCCGCATTACCCTGAACCCTAGATGCAGGCCCAGTGGACAGACACGGACATGAGGTCTGGAGGGGCCTGTGGGGGACCCCAACTCAAACTTGGGCTTGCAAAAGCCAGGAAAGTGGCTCCGAATCTCGCACTTAATATAGAAACCACATCGTTTCCATCAATGAAGAGCCAGTTCCAGCACCAAGCATGTGGTCCCAGTGACGCGCGTTTGTAATTAGACTCTAAATACCATCAAGGCACTAAAAATGCCGACTTCCCCAAAGCAGCTGGGGCTGGGAGGCACCCGCAGGAGCGGGGCTTGTGATTTTTTGGAGTGTTTAGAGGCTCTGCAAATGATCTCAGACCGGTAGTAACTCCTGCAACGCACATTTGCTTTGCACCCCTCCAGGGTGTGGTTTAGATTCTGCTGAGAGGGCACAGGTCGTGAGAGTGTGCCACAGGAACCTCTATCATACAGGCCCAGGACAGGAAGACCCCTTGGTGAGAACCTGGCGGCACTGACAGACTGTGCCCAGCTCTGACCTCGGGCAATGAGAGCCTGCCTACTGGGAACACCACAGGGCACCAGGGCTCATGGGGGTGGATGGTGCCCACGTGCTGCTGGGCACACACCTGCCCTGTCCCCCTCAGCTGAGCACAGAGGACCTATCCCAACCTTTCGCCCACACTGACCTTTCCCGACAGAATGCTCAGCACCCCTCCCCACATCCCATCCTTCCAGCTTCCCCTAAAGCCGCCATCAGGGCTAAGTCCTGGGGCGGGGCAGAGTCTGACCCCTGCCCTGCCCTGCCTACTGGTGCATCATCTGTGTGTCCCCAGACACTTGTTCTGGACTGAACTGTGTCCTGCCAAAATTTATATGCTGGAGTCCTAACCCCCAGTATCTCAAAATATGACATTACTTGGAAAGAGGGTCTTTGCAGATACAGTCAGGTTAAAAAGGGGCCATTAGGGTGAGCCTAACCCAGGTGACTAGTGTTCTTATGAAAAGGGGAAATTTGGGCCAGGTGTGGCGGCTCACACTTGTAATCACAGCACTCTGGGAGGTTAAGGTGGGCGGGTTGCTCAAGCACGAGTTTCAGACCAGCCTGGGCAACATAGTGAGACCCCATTTCTACAAAAAAAATACAAGTTAGCCAGGTGTACTGGTGTGTGCCTGTGGTCCCAGCTACTTGGGAGGCTGAGGCAGGAGGATCACCTAAGCTCTGGAGGTCGAGACTGCAATGAGCCGTGATTGTGCTACTGCACTCCAGTCTGGGCAACAGAGTGAGACCCTGTCTCAAAAGAGAGTCGGGGGAGTCTGGATATAGAGATATGCACACAGGGAGAAGGCACCATGAAGGCTGAGATCAGGCTGAGATCAGGGTGATGCTTTGAGATGCTAAAGGTTGCCAGGAAACCGTCAGCTCCTATGGGAGAGGCCTGGAAGATTTTCCCTCACAGCCTTAGAGGGAACCCATGCTATTGCCACCTTGATCTCAAACTTCGGGCCTCCAGAGCTGTGGGAGAGTCCCTGTCTGGTTGAAGCTACCCACCTGCAGTGCTCGGTCACCAGGCCTGTGCCTTGCCTGGCCTTCTTGGTTACCACCCTGAGGACTGTTCTATTGCAGCTCTCAGCCACAGTGCATCTCTGTCTGCTGCCCACTGAGGCTCACCTGCCCCTGTAGCACCAGCTGTTGCCCATGCAGTAGCACAGGTCTCCAGCGCTGCCCGATGTGAGCAGACACTGATTGGGCCACAGCCTTGGCTCTTGGTCCCACGACCTCCCCCAGGGGCCCAGTGTGGGGACACTGGCTATTGGCCTCAGAGCAAAAATGGCCCCAAGTCCCGTTTATCCCATTGAGGAGGGGCTCCCAGCACGGAGCTCTGCACTCTTCCTTGCAGGAGCTCAGAGCATGGCCAGCTGGCATGTCGCTCTGAGTCTTCAGCATTGGTGTAGCCTTTGGGTCAGCTTTCCTCAGCTCCCCTGCCCCCTCGCCCTGTCTTTCAGCCCTGACTCAGCCCACCCTGCTGGCCACGACTTGAAGCTGGGGACTTGCAGTGGCTGCATGTCTATGTCCCCCCAGTCCCTGTGTTGAAACCCTCACCACCAGTGTGATGGGGTTGGGAGGCGGGGACTCTGGGAAGTGATTACATCATGAGGTGGAGCCTTCGTGAATGGGATTAGTGCCCTTATAAAAGGGGCCCTGGAGCAACCCTTTGCCCTTTCTGTCCTGTGAAGAGAAGATGGCTTTCTGCAAACCAGTTTGCCGGCCAGTGCCATGATCTTGGACTTCTGGTCTCCCGAGCTGGGAGAAATAAGTGTTGTTTAAGCCACCTGATCTGTGTATTCTGTTGCGGCAGCCCAAATGGACTAAGAACTCAAGTGACAAACCATAGCTGTGCCTACTTACCCAGGAGCCTGGCCACAGCTGCTCCTGTGGGATCTTAGGGACTGTTCCCGTCTCCCATCCCCTGCAATTACATATAGTGTACCAGGCTTGAGATGGGGAGGGAGGAGGTGTCTTGGCCAGCAGGTGACCCAGGAGTGACTGGTCTTAAAGGGAAGCTGGGAAGCAGGGACTGGAGGAGCAGACCCTGGGGCCACAGTCCACCCAGACCTGCAGAGATGGCAAAGGCAGCTCTGGCATGCAAAGGCCACAGCCCCCAGATGCTGCTGCTGTTAGCAAACCCGGGGCCAATGTCGGTGGCTGGGGCATCTTAAAGGTCCTGGGGGAAGGGGTGTTGTGAGTGGGAACTCAGAGGCATTGTCATTGGAAAATGACTGCCGCAGCCCTGGGAGGGAGTGGGCAGTGCAGGCTGGAGGCCACAGCCCTCCCGCGCTCATGCTTGTAACAGAGCTTCTGCCCTTCTTCACCCCACAGAGGTCCTATTGAAACTGTCCCCTTTAGCAGGGCTAAGTGGGGCATGTAATGTGGGTCCCTGAGAAGAGATTGTCTTTCCTGCCTCTGCCAGCGCCCCCACCCCCAAGTTTCTGCCACTGGACCCAGCTGTCTGTGAGGCCTCTGGATACAGATCCTGTCCCTCCCTTCCCTGCTCCTCCCTCCTCTGTCCAGGAGCTGGGGGAACCTGTCTGTAGGAAAAGGGTGTCCTCCAGGATGGGTCCATGTCACTGTCTTCTGCCTTTAGAGGAGGCATCTCTGCCTTGTGCGAGTCATAGCACAGTGAGTCCTAGGGGTTACTGGAGTCCTCCCTAGGCTGGGCACACAAAGGATGGAGCCCATGCTCCCAGCTGCCTTTCCCTTTCCTGGTGAAGAGGAAGTGTGACTCCATTTTCTGGACAGAAGCTGCGCAGCCACATGAAGTGGCAGCACCTACTCCTTGCTGCCTCAGAGCCAGCCCCAACCAAAGAGGATGCGCCAACCTCCCGTCGACCATGCTGGTCTTAAGTTCTCATCCTATTCTGCAAAATAAACAAGCTTTGGATGATGTCCTTCCCCAAAAGTAAGAAACATACCAAGGACAAAGCTGTGCGTTGTGTGGCTTTGGGTTTTTGTGCACCTGCTCCCCGTGTGAAGGTGAGTACTTTGACAACAAGGCACAAGGATGCCAACGGAGTGTGCCCCGATGCCCATCAACACTTCTATGGGAAGAGTGGGGCAAAGGCACATGGCTGGCAACTCAACTCAACGTGAAATTAATTGACAAGACCAGCATGCAACAAGGCAGGACTGGATACTTCAGTTACATTTCCCTACCCAGTTCAGCAGGGACAGAGGAAAAAAGGAGCTTTAGGATCTTTAGAATTTCCCAGCCTTTAAACAAACCTAAAATCAGTTTAACCTGCAATGAGACTTTGGAACCAGCTACAGTCCTTAAAACAGATGCCAGAAATTGCTCATGTGGTGACAGAAACTGCAGAATAGGTGAAATGCTTGCTGTTTCCTCATATGCTCAGGTTGGCATCTTGAGCTTCCATGGGGTTTCGGTGCCCGTCAAAAAACCTGGACCTGCAATTCTGGAATGCTGCCACCAGGGGAAGGTATGGCTTGATCACTTGCCAGATTTATAGAAGGCTCAGGTAAGTACTGAAGCTCCTGGGGATAACTGCCTTGGAGTAGAGAGAAACTGTTGAGAAATCATGGATCCAGATAACTCCAAAAAAAGAGTAATCTGCCTGTCCATGCATCACCCTTACATACAGACATGGAGACATTTACAGAGTGAGTGAATCACAGCCACATCCAGGTAGATGACAAGAACCCAACCCTATCATCAGCCACAGTCCAGGGAATTTCTGTGAAGAATGGGCATACCTGCCTTCCTTTGTAAATAATTCTCTTCTTCCACTTAAATCGTTATTTAAAATATCTAAGTTGTACATACACATACACAGAGTTTACAGAAACAAAGAGTTCCACAAGGATTGTCATGATGAAACCCCACCACCCAGCCTTACTTCTCACTCTGAGCCTTCATCTATTTAATTTTATATCTATCACTCCATCTCTGAACACCTATTTTTGCTACTTGATATTTACATTTTCGATATTATCTGCTGACACACTGTGATAGAAAAGGATGACTTGGCTCAGAGTTTGTGAAATGTGGCTCTATGGTGATTTTGGACCAATTAATTCTTTGTTGTGGGTGTGCATTGTAGGATGTTTAGCAGTGTCCCTGAATTCTACCTGCCAGCGATAATCTCCACCCCCAAGCGTGAAAAGCAAGAATGTATCCAGATATTGCCAAACGTCCTATGGAAGGTCAAGACACCATCAGTTGAGAACCACTAATTTGGCTCTTTTTAAAAAATCCTCCCTCCCAACTATTTTCCCAGTACCACCATCCTCTAGATGTATTTATATCAAAATTTTAACTAGATCACCATTCAGGATTTACATCATGACTATGTAAAATCTATTCATAGCTTAAACTATATAGTATACTATGGTTACTTCGTCTTTTCCTGTACATTTTGTTCTCCCTAGAGCAAAATAATTTTGTTTGTTGGTCGGTTTTTCTATGTACTTACCAGTAATTCAAATCCAAATGCTTCCCTAATTATGTAAATCTCTTTTCAGAATCTTCAAATACATTATCCATTTTAAGTTTGTCTTCCTGAAGCAATATTTCCTGAAGACTTTTGATCTGCACTGAACAACCAGGATTAAGTGTTTTCTAGCAGCTGTCCCCATTACTCTAATCCTCAGGATTCCTTTGATTGATTCTTTCCTGTGTTGGATCTCCTGAATCCCTGTATTTGTTTATTTGGTTCAAAAACCTCATTTTTTTGTAAAGGACATCCTCCAGTATCTTCTCCCCAAATGGAGTTAGGACATAATTTTTTTGAGACATTGACTATTTGAAAATGGCTTTATCTGTACACTTAATTGGTAGTTTGGCTGGGTATAAAATTTGAGGTTGGGGAATAAGGTAAAGTAAATTCCTAAGACTAACTCTTCTGCAGGTAATAGCTATAAAATCTAGACAGAGTACAATCCCCACCCCTAAACCAACAAATGAATTCTCTGAAGGTTCTGAAGAGTGAACAAAGACAGGCAGATTTTAGATGAGAGTTGAAAATTAGAAGCTTTGTGCAATGGATGCATTATGGTGTGAGTCACCTGCAGTTTTTTTTTTTTTTTTAAATCCAGATCCTGCACAAACCTGCAGTTCTGATAGAAATCAGAGGATACAGCCCACGGTGGCCATAGCAGCCAAAGTGAGGGGAGAACTCCAGAAAAGAGAGAGCCAGAGAAGGGTAGTTTCATGTTCTGTGTGTAAACTTTTCACAGGTCTTTGGTTGATGTCTGAGCTGTGTGTGTAAGGAAGACTCAAATAGGCTTGCTGAGAAGGCTGAAATTTGAGCTGCTGCCACTGCAGGGCAGACAAAGGTTGCAATTTGAGTTTAACCAAACTCATTATCAGCTAAAACAAAAACATTAACACCCATCAAAGGAATGTAATATAATCCAGAGTTGCCACAGCATAACAGTCATGAAATTTGGGATACAACTCAAACTTATTTAGCAAACCCAGAGATGACCCAGATGTTGGAATTATCAGAGAAGGACTTTAAAAAACAGCTACTGTAACAATACCCAACTAGGTAAAGGAAAATAGGCTTATAATGAAAAAAAGACAGGAAATCCCAAGGAAGTTTTAAAAAGAATTATATGGAATTGTTAGAAATGCATCAGCTGGGCTTAACATCAGCATGGATATGACAGAGCTAATTGTCAGTGAATTTAAAGACACACCAAGAGAACGCATCCAATCCAAAGAAGAGAGAAAAAAAGATTTTAAAAAGTAGAACAGAGAGTATTAAGGATCAAAAGGTCTAACATAACATTAACGAGAGTCTCAGAAGGGGAGAAAATTAGAGTCAAAGAAGACAGAGAAAATGCGTCATAAAAAATACTTGAAAAAATGGTACCCAAGGAATTCCCCAGTTAGGTGAAGGACATAAATTTATAGATTCAAGAAGCCTGTGAATCCCCAAAAAGATAAGTATTTAAAAATTATATAGGGACATTATAGTCAGTTCTGCTCAAAGCCAAAGACAAGGTGAGAATCTTAAAGCAGCCAGAGAAATTATTTACATTATTCACACTCTACATAAAAATGACTGAATGATTGCAGACTTTGCATCAGAAACCATGGAGAAGAACCTCCTGTAGAAGACTGCGGAACAACATCTTTAACAGGTGAAAGTAAAACAAACTCAACTAGAATTCCATTTCTGGTGAAAATTCTTTAAAGAATGAAGGCAAAATAAAGACCTTTATAAAGAAATGAAAAGCAAGTTATTTGCTGCCAGAAAGCCTGCACTAAAGAACATTCTTCAAGCTGAAGGGAAGCGGGACTGGATCTATGGACGGCACAAAGGGTGCCACAAATGGTGAACACCTGGATACAAAATAAAAGATGATTCTCCCTCTTAATTTTAAAAGTAGATATCACTGTTTTAGGCAAAAATAATACTGATTTTGGGGTTTACAAGTGTGTAGATGTAACACACATGACAATTATAGAATAAAGTGAGGCAGGAGTGAAGAAGACGCATCTATATGGCTGCTGGGTTTTTATATTTTACATGGAGTGTACAATTTGAACTCTAAGTAGACTATGGAAAGCTAAGAATGTATACTGTAATCCTTGAGCCACTGCTAAAAGAATGTGAAGAGCTATAGCGTAAAGCCAATGGAAAAATTAAAATAAGGTTCTAAGAATAGTTAAATAATCTAAAATAAGGCAGAAAAAGGGAAAAAGAAAAACTGAGGAGATAAACAGAAGACAAACTTGTAAACCTAGATGGAACCACATGAACAATTCTATTAAATGTTAAATAGAATAAAACTCCAACTAAACATCAGGCCTTATAAAATGGTTTAAAAAGAAGACCTAATTATGCTGTCCATATACTTTCAATACAAAGACACTGAGAGGCTGACAGTTAATAAATGAGAAAAGATAGTTCCTGGGCAGAATGGCTGTTAATATCAGACAAAATAAATTTTTGACACAGGGTCTTGCTCTGTCGCCCAGGCTGGAGTGCAGCAGTGTGATCATGACTCACTGCAGCTTTGACTTCCCCAGGCTCAGGTGATTCTCCCACCTCAGCCTCCCAAGCAGCTGAGACCACAGATGCATGTCACTCTGCCTAATGATTTTGTATTCTGTGTAGAAATGTGGTTTCACCATGTTGCCCAGGCTGGTCTTGAACTCCTGGGTTCAAGTGATCTGCCCACCTTGGCCTCCCAAAGTGCTGGGACTACAGGCATGAACCACTGCGCCTGGCCATTCAATTACTTTTTAAATATTTCTTTTATTTTCTCTTTGAGGTATCCTTATTTTATGCACAGTAGACCTTCTGGACTGACCTTCTAATTTTATTATCTTTCTTCTTCGGAGGCCATATCTTTCTCTTTTCTGAGAAATTCTTTTCAATTTTATCTTTCAGTCTGTCTTTCAAATTTTTAATGCCAGCCCGGAGCAGTGGCTCATGTCTATAATCCCAGCACTCTGGGAAGCTGGGGTGGGAGGACTGCTTGAAGCCAGGAGTTTGAGACCTGCTGGGCAGCACAGTGAGACCTCGTTCCTCAAAAAAAAAAAAAAAAAAAAAACAAAAAAAAAAACCTTTTGAAAATTAGCCTAGCATGGCAGCATGTGGCTGTGGTTCCAGGTATTCAGGAGGCTGAGGTGGGAGGATCCCTTGAGGCTAAGGCTGCAGCAAGTCCTGATCACGCCACTGCACTCCAGCCTGGGCAACAGAGCGAGACCTGTCTCAAAAAAAATTTTTTTATATACCTGCTATAATATTTTTAATTTTCAGGAACTCTTATTTTGTTCTCTGAATGATCATTTCAGAAAGAACATTTTACTTTTTTTTTCCTTTGATCTCACTGAGCATATTAGTAATACATTTCTTAATCTTACTCTTCCTGCATATTGGTTTCTTCAATTGTTTTCGGTGTGTTTGTTTTGGGCTGTATTTCATATTAGTTCATCAAATGTCTGATGTTCCTTGGAAGGCAGCTCATATTTCTGAGTAGCTCCTAAAAGACTAAGTTCGATCACAGCCGGTTATTTTGTGAATACTGACAAATGGATCCTAAAGTTTATATGGAAAGGTAAGAGGCCCAAAATAGCCAACACAATATTGAAGGAGGACAGTCACAGGGCTGACACTCCCCAACTTCAAGAGTTACTATACAGCTACAGTAATCAAGGCAGCGGGGTACTGGTGAAAGAATAGACAAATAGACCAGTGATCAGAATAGAAAGCCCAGAAATAGACCCACACAAATAGAGTCAACTGATCTTTGACAAAGGAGCAAAGGCAGTTCCATGGAGAAAGGACAGTCTTTTCAACAAGCCATGCTGGACATCCACATGCAAAAATGAATGTAGAGACAGGCCTGAAATCTTTCACAAAAATTAACCCCCAGTGGATCACGGACTTAAATGTAAAAAGCAAAACTATGACACTTCTAGAAGATAAGAGAAGATCTAGATGACCTTGAGTTTGGTGATGATTCTTAGATACAACACCAAAAGCATAATCTATAAAAGACAAAATTGATGTTGGACTTCCTTAAATTAACTCTGCAAAATGCACTCTGAAAAGAATAAAAAGATAAACCATAGACTGGGGGAAAATCTTTGCAAAACACTTATCAGATAAAGGACTGGTATTTGAAATACAAAAAAGAACTCGTACATCTCAACAGTAAGAAAACAACTGAATATAAAAATGAGGCTGGGCATGGTGGCTCATGCTTGTAATCCCAGCACTTTGGGAGGCCGAGTCGGGTGGATCACCTGAGGTCAGGAGTTCGAGACCAGCCTGGCCAACATGGTGAAACCCCGTCTCTTATAAAAGTACAAAAATCAGCCGGGCATGGTGGCACACATCTGTAATCCCAGCTACTTGGGAGGGTGAGGCAGGAGAATCGCTTGAACCTGGGAGGTGGAGGTTGCAGTGAGTCGAGATGGTACCACTGCACTCCAGCCTGGGCAACAGAGCAAAAAAAAGGGCAAAATATCTGAATAGACAACTCACCAACGAAGATACACAGATGGCAAATAAATGTTCCACATCATGTGGAATTAGCAAATCAAGCCAACAGTGAGATACCACTACACACCTATGGAATGGCCAGAATCTGAAACACTGACAACACCAAATGCTGGCGAGGATGTGCAGCAACCGGAACGCTTATCATTGCTGGTGGGAACGCAAAATAACACAGGCACTTTGGAAGACAGTTTGGCAGTTTCTTACGAAACACCACACTTTTACCCTATGGTCCAGCAATTGTGCTCCTTTGTATTTACCCAAATGAGTTGAGAACAGGTTCATACAAAAACCTGTATGCCGAGGTTTAGAGCAGCTTTATTAATAATTGCCAAACTTGGAAGCAACCCAGATGTATTTTGGGAGGTGAGTGGACAAACACACTGGTCCGTCTAGAAAACGGAATATTAGTTAGCACTAAAAAGAAATGAGCTACCAAGCCATGGGAAGGCCTGCAGGAAGCTTACAAGCATGTTGCTAAGTGAAAGAAGCCAATCTGAAAAGGCTGCACACTGTATGATTCCAACTACATGACATTCTAGAAAAGGCAAACTATGGAGAAGGTAAAAAGATCAGTGGTTGCCAAGGGCTCAGGGGGAGGGAGGGAAGGAAGGTGGAACAGAAGCACAGAGAATTTCTGAGGGCAGTGAGGCTGTTCTGTCTGATACTATAATGGTAGGTACAGGATATTATACATTTGGCAAAACCCACAGAACGTACACCAAGAGTGAACCCTCATGTAGACTACGGACTTTAGTTAATAATAGTATATCAGTATTGGCTCCTCAACTGTGTGGGACATTTGCTACAATTGACAAGCCAATTGAAAAATAGGGAAAACGGAGAGATACAAGGGGGTATGTGGCAAGTCGGTACTTTTCACTCATTTTTCCCCATAAACTTAAACTCCTCAAAATATAAAGTCTACTAATTAAAAAGAGGCTCATTTCTACAAGTTTTTATTATGGAAGAAGCCCAATGTTACATGACAGTAGAGAGATGAGTACCCTGAGCCAGTGCCGTCTCTTCAGCCAGCATCAGCCACTGCTGGCTCCGAGAGCACCCACCCAGCCCCTGGGGCGATTATATCCCTCTGCGTTCCCTGGAAATGGCTCGGCGTGCTTTCTGTGAGAAGATAGAGACTCTTATTAAGAAGAAACACAACTGAAGTGGGAGGATTGCTTGAGCCTGGGAGATTAGCTGCAGTTAGCTGGGATCACACCACTGTACTCCAGCCTGAGCAACAGAGAACCTGTCTCAAACAAAACAAAAAGCAAAAACCACAATGCCATTCTCATGCCTAAAAAGCGACTGCATTCCTGGTATCATGAGGCACCCCGTCATGGCTCAGGCTCCCTGAGTGTACAGCTGGTTTACTTGACTTATGAGCAAGATGCACAGGTCACATCCGGCTGGCAAGTCTCTGAAGCCTTTTTACATCTCTAGGCTTTCCCCATTCCTCTTTTATCCCTTCGCAGTTCATTTGCTGAGGAAACCGAGTCAATTGCATCCTGCGGCATTGCTTCTATTAGTGGTGGTCAGAGGCGGGATCGCATCCAGGCGCCCTTTGCAGGCGGTGCCGGGCATGCCCACGCCAGGAGCCCTGGCACAGCTGCTTGGGTCTTTCTGCGACGAGACAGCACCGGTGGGTCAAGCACCCTCAGCCTGGCCCACTCCCCGTCAGCTTGCCACTTAGTGTTTTTAGCAGCCACTGGTAAATGCCATGCCCAGATCCTTCACCTCCTGGGAGCTGCAGAACGGTGATGTTCGACTTCTATTGCTCCTTCTCCACTTATTAGTTGGAATAATTTTTATTTTAACTTCTTGAGGCAGGGTCTTGCTCTATCACCCAGGCTGGAGTGCAGCGGCATGATCTTAGCTCACTGCAGCCTTGACCTCCTGGGCTCAAGTGATCCTCCCACCTCAGCCTCTTGAGCAGCTGTAACCACAGGTGTGTGCCACCGCACTGGGCTAATTTTTGTATTTTTTGTAGAGATGGGGTCTTCCTGTGTTGGCCAGGCTGGTCTGGAATTCCTGGGCTCAAGTGATACACCTGGGCCTCCCAAAGTGCTGGGATCATAGGCATGAGCACCGTGCCCAGCCACAATAATTGTTAAGAAGAAACTTTCCCTTTTCCACACCTGGATGACCCTGAGGCACAGTGTATGTGAGAAGGCCCAGATACGGGCCGGATACTCGCCTTTCATCAGTTTTCATGTGAATGAGTCACTTCTTTCAAGTGACCAGTTCTTTAAAAAGTGTCACTATGGGCGGGGCATGGTGGCTCACGCCTATAATCCCAGCACTTGGGAGACCATCTGAGGTCGGGAGTTCGAGACCAGCCTGACCAACATGGAGAAACCCTGTCTCTACTAAAAATACAAAATTAGTTAGACGTGGTGGTGCATGCCTGTAAACCTAGCTACTCGGGAGGCTGAGGCAGGAGAATTGCTTGAACCTGGGAGGCGGAGGTTGCCATAAGCTGAGATTGCACCGTTGCACTCCAGCTTGGGCAACAAGAGTGAAACTCCGTCTCAAAAAAAAAAAAAAGTGCCATTATGAACTCAGGGATGTTTCTAAGAACATAACTAATAAAAGTTTGAATCTACTACAATTACTATTGTTTTTATTTTATTTTATTGAAACAGGGTCTTACTCTATTACCTGGGCTGGAGTGCAGTGGCATGATCTCGGCTCACTGCAGCCTTGATCTCCTGGGCTTGAGTGATTCTCTCATCTCGGCCTCCCAAGTAGCTGGGACCCAGGACCATAGGCATGCACCACCATGCCTAATTTTTTTTTTTTTTTTTTAAAGACGAGGTCTCACCATGTTGCCCAGGCTGGTCTCAAACTCTTGGGCTCAAGCAATCTGCCTGCCTCAGCCTCCCAAACTGTTGGGATGACAGGCGTAAGCCACCATGCCTGGTCTAGTCTTTGTTTTTAAACAAATCTTTTATTTTAGAATAGTTTTAGATTTACAAAAACATTGTGAAGACAGTATCTGGAGTTCCCATACACTCCACACTGTCTCCCCTACTATTAGCATCTCACACTGGTATGGGACATTTGTCACAATTAATAAACCAGTATTGATATATTTCATTAACTAAAGCCCACATTTTTTTCGGATTTCTCTAATTTTTACCTGATGTCCCATACAGATCTGTCCCAGGATCTGTCCGGAACGCCACATTACGTTTAGTTGCTGCGTCTCTAGGCTCTGCCTGCTGGGATGGTTTCTTAGACTTTGTTTTGTTGACCTTGACAGTTTTGGCTGCTGGTCAGGTCTTTTGTTCTACCCCTGAATTAAGATTTTTTTTTCTCATTATTAGACTGAGGTATATACGGGTGTTCAGGAGGTAAAGAGCCATTCCTGTCACATAGTATCGAGGGCACACACTGTCACCAAGACTTATCGCTGTTGGTGCTGGCCCTGCTCGCCTGGCCAAGGGAGGGCTCACTGGGCTCCCCTGCTGTGAAGTTACTCTCCTTTCCCTACTTTCCACGCTGTGCTCTCGAAAGGAAGTCGCTGTGTATCGCCCACACCTAAGGGGTGGGGAGTTACACACCACCTCCTTGAGGACAGAGTATCTTTGCACATGTTAGGGAAGATTTGTCTATTCCTCCCTTTATTTTTCAGTTGTTTATTTATCAGTGTGGACCCATAGATACTCATGTTGTACTCTGAATGATAACCAAATGTGACTTTATTTTCTAGCTCAAATTGTCCCGGCCGTGGCCTTTGGGAGCTCCTTGGCCTCTGGGAGCTCCCTGGGATTTGCTCCAGCCTTTTGTTTTTTGACCACTTTCTTCCTTTCCGGTTCTACAGGATGCTCTGGGCTGCTACCTTTTGCTGTGCTTTCGAATCCTCCACTGTGCTGTATGAGCAGCCCTTCCTCACACTGGCTCCTGAGCCCATCACATGTGACTTTGTGTCTTCAATACCTTCCTTGCTTTTGGGTGTGACAAAATACTCTACACTCTTCACGATTATACTGATAGCTTCAACAGAAATTCAGGATGATGCTGTTTTTACTTATTTTCTTTTATATTGGTGTCTCTTTCTCTTTGCTGAAAATCTAGGTTCCTAATGACTGACATTAAGGTCACGATCTATTTGCTCTATCATTTGTTAATCATCTATCCATCTATCATTACTTTCAGACTAACACCACCAATGTCATTACTAATAACAGGATTACTGAAAAGAGGTTATGATTTCTTTCCAGTTTGCAATGACATGCAAATTGCCACTTGACATAATTTGTTAATGCCATTAATTTAATTAGCAGTTACGTTCATTTCTATTATTTTGTTTTGGATTTTGAGATTTTTGAAATTTTGACTGTGTTTTACAATTACGTGAAATATTTACTCAATTCCAAAATTGAACCTGCTACTCTTTCCCTTCTACTTCCTCTTCCTTGTATTCTCCCCCTTGAGGCAATGTAAAATTAAAACAAGTTATTTTGGTGGATTATCCTTCCATTAAAAAGGAGAAATGAGCAAATACCTGTGTGTTTTTGTATGTGTATGTGTGTGTGCACGTGAGCATGTGTGTGGGTGAGTGTGCACGTGTGTGTGCACATTCCCTCCCCACCTTCCTTGGGTAAACAGCAGCACGCTAGTCACGTTCTTCTCGCCTTGACTTTCCCACGTAACAACACCCCCTGGAGACAGTGCCACGGCAGCTCTCAGAGACGCTCCCTGCACCTGACTGCAGCCACATGTCCTCCCCGCAAGGCTGTTCCGCGGCACACACTGCAGGCTCCTACTGGTGGGTCTGGTGCTTAGTGTTCTGCTCTCCAAACAGAGCTGAAAACAGCCACATGCGTCCTTGTTCTAATTTTCCGAGTGCACCTTTGGGCTATGTTCACATCTATGGGGTTGCTGGCTCTAACGGTTTCTTATCCAAACTACCCATCAGCCCTTAGCCCAGGCTACCTCCACCTCCTAGGCAGAGGCCACAGCCTCTTGCAGTTCCGCCACGTGATTCTGACTATACCAGCTTTCCCCACCACAGCTCCGCTCCAGCTTTCTGAGGCCTTTGAGTCCACTTGCCGTGCAGCCGCCATCACCGTTTCTGCTCTGTCCTTGATGGTCTCTGTCTCTTTAAGGATGGCTTATCCTGCTGCGTGCACGGCTGAATGCACGGCTTAACCTCTATCTAGATTTGATTGATTGGCAGTGTCCCTCTTTTGCTGGATGTTGCCAATCAAATCTCTAAAAATTCATTTATTCTTGAAAAAGATACAAGAAGGTACCAAAGGGGTGGCCACAGCATGGCTGTCCAGGCACGGGCACCCTCCCAGGGCAGCCACACTTCTGCACGTGCAGGGTTCTCATTAATTCTTAGCTTGTCTCCAGCCATGGTTTATTCAAACCCTGATCTTATTTCCTCCTTTGACTAGAAAGCTCTCTGGTGGCACCCCCCTCTATCTTCTCTCATCCTACCCAGGGGCTCCGAGTCCCTGCTGGCTCAGGCTTTGAAAGCCCAGTCCTCTTACTCAGCTCCAGCTCCGCAGGCTGGCCGGCCACCTGCTCACACTGTCTAAGCTTTTTCAAGGCTGTCCTTGGCATCCATTCGGACTGTGTCCCAGTCCCTCAGTTATTGCAGCCATCAGAGGGAGAGAGGAAAGAAGGAAGAGAAGGGCACTGCCCCCACCTCCAACCAGGCGGCATCATTTCTGAGACTCTTGCAGAAGGGAAGCCGCCCCAAGCCAGCCAGGCATTTGGGCCCCTAAATGCCACAGCTCCTCTCTTAGCGGCCACAGTTGCCCCTGGCAACGTGCGGCAGCGGGCAGGCTGCCTTCACCGAGGCCTCCCTCCAGACCCGCAGCTCCAATCCACATCCCCTTTGAAAAATGTTTACACACAGTGCCGCGAGGTCTCCGGCAGAGGGCTTGCGGGTGCAAAGAAGCCCACAGGCCCACACCTGCAATGCTGGCGTGGGTGTGGAGGGGCGGCTGCTTGTCTCCTGCCCCTCCCCGAGCATCAAAGCACGCGGGTGGCACAGCAGGGTGTGCTCCTGCATCCGCCCGGTCCAGCTGGCTGCAGTGTGCACACCGGGAGGCGCCTCTGTCCAGAGCACCAGGAGGAGGCTGGCCTCACACCTCAATGCGACTGGTTACAAATACAGATTCCCAGCCCTCACAGCAGCAGGTGCTCTATAAATACTATTGAGCAGTTCTCTTTGGGACTGTGGCAAAACACAGCAGGGTAGAAATGCCTGGGTTCACGTCTCAGCTGCCCCACTGTCAGGAGAGTTTGTGACCTCAGAGCAGGGCTCTGGCCCTCATCAGCTCTGTCTGCAGCAGGGGAGCAGCAGCTCCAGCAGTCTCTCCATGAGAATGCCTGAGGACGGGTGTGTGACTGGAAGGGGGGACGCAGAGGCCCTGCTCTGCTGGGGAGGATCCCCGGTGCTGCCCCAAAGCCCTGTACTGCAGGCCGGCTTTCCCACCTAAGCAGGCTTTGTCTGTGGTCCTGCCCGCTCCCTGGCCGTCCTTCCCATGTACCCTGTGCAGCAGCCGGTCCCGGAGGGCAGCGTTCACCGCTTCCTGTGTCAGGAGGCGCTCTCTGCTGGGGCTGGGCTGTGCACGAATCAGGGGCTCTAGGGGATTCTCAGTCCGCTCTCTTGTTTTTCTCAACAAGAATATCCATAATTTCAGTTCAGAGCAGTGGAAAAGCATCATACGGAGGCAGAGTCGGAGAGCCGGGGTAGCTTCCTCTGACAGCACCCTTCATCCTGCTGTGTCCTTCAGTTGTCCTTCCTCCCTTGTGCTGCTCTGCATGGCCACTGCGTGCTGGCTTCAAGGCCCCCGTCAGGGGTCAGGGCCCAGGCTGAATACCTGGTACATGAGGGGGCCTGGCCATATCTGCAGCGTGACTAGCAAGGCGATATTAACGGCCAGTGCCAACTGAGCACCGACAACGTGGCTGCCCCTGGGCTAAGGACTTTACATAGTTATACCATTCAGTCCTCACAAGCACCCTATGGACCAGGTGGTGACGGGATCCCATTTTACAGATGAGGGACAGAAGCTGCAGTGGAGCCCTGGGTCCTCCCCTCTCTACCAGGAGAGTAACCAGAGCAGTCCCGCCCCCTGGGGGCAGTGCAGCTGTGAATGCCACCATCGGAGATGGGAAGGCACCAGGGGCAGCTGTGTCGCTCACATCCATGCTCGCCTTACCACCGTAGATGCACAGAATCCCAGGGAGCCTGGAGAAGGGTATGGACTATCTTCAACTTAATCTGGTGGTGACACCCATTGAGGTTGCTGTTCCCAGTGTGCTATCTTTACCGGAGCAAATCGGTACAATTCCAGACGCTCGGATGCAGCTATGACCTTGTGAATTCCTTTGCTCTCCATGGATCTGCAAGGAGCACCAGTGGGAGTCTGCTTTCACCTGACAGCGCCAGTGGTCCACATGCACAGCCCGCCCTCAGGCCACTCCGAGCCTCCTACTCTCTGCCATCCCAGGGCCCTCAGAGATCCCATCAGCTCAGCTTTCCAGAAAACATCATGCTGTCCGCGATACTGATGACATTATGGTAACTAGATCACGAGCAGGAAGTAGCAAATGCTTCAGATGCCTTTTATGCAAAGAAGGGTGGGGGAAGCCCACAGAGATGCAGGGGCCTGCCAGTTCAGTGAGGGTTCTGCGTCCTCAGTGCTCTGGAACATGTTGAGATAGCCCCTCCAAGGGAGGGCGGGGACATGCCGCTGCCTCTCACCATCTCATGCACACATGCACGCAGGCACGAGGCTTGGCAGGTCTCCGTGGAGTGTGGAGGCAACACAGGCCACATTTGAACATTTTCTCCAGCCCATCTACAAAGTCCTCTGCAAGCCTGCCCGCTTTGAGTGGGGACCAGAGTAAGATAAGGCCCTGTGCAGGTCCCAGCTGCAGCAGCACAGGCCTTGCTGCCAATCGGCCTGACAGCCCGGCAGCTGCAGCGACACTTACAGTACCCATGGCAAACAGGGACGTGTGTGGAGGCTCTGGCCAGCACCAGCAACAGAATCCCAGTGCAGGCCTCGAGGACTTGGGAGCACATCCAGGCCCTTCTCTGCAGGTAACTCTTCTCCTTCTGGGAAACACCTCTCTGGCTTGCTCCTGGGCTACGGTGTATACCCTGCCCAGGCTCGCCCAGCTAGGTCGCTTCTGTTAGCTTTGCGTACCAGTCCCCAAGCTCACCCAAGGAACAGACTCTGTGGGTGGCAGCCCCTCTCCAAGAGCTAAGGATAGCAGCCCCTAACACCCAGGACAGCTCATCCCGGGTCTGTGGACCCCAGCCAGCAGGCCCGGGGTGGGCAGGGGATGGTGGATTTTTTTTTTCTGCCTTCTGCTTGGAGCATGAGACAGACTAAGAGAGGGGTGAGAGAAAAGGGCATTTGGAAACGAGCCTCGAGGTAGGGGAGAAAACAGGCTGTTTCTCTTGAAATGCCAGGGTTGGCAGCAACAGAAGAGGAGTGAACAGGGTCCTGGTACTGTGCACCCTCACCTCCCAACGCCAGGGGAAGGGAGCCCTGACACCCCGGTAAACACACACACCAGGTCCTGGATGGGACCAAGCCACCACTTTGCCCCCTGAACAGCACACTCAGAAGGGGATCTCTGCTTTCCAGCTCACCCCCCTCCCAGCCCCCAGGGGATGTGGCTCCTTTGGTTTTGTGGAGGTGATGGCGGGGAGGTCCTGCTCTCAGAAGCTTCCTTCCCCCTCCCTGCTCTGTGACTGCTGTCTCCTCTGCTGGACTTCTCCACCTTAGTCTTGGTGGCCTGAGGGGCAACTGCCCATCATTCTCAGCCAGCAGGCCTCTCTCAGGAGGACAGGCCCTGGCATACTCCGCCCCCGCCCCTGCCCCCCCACCCCCCACCCATCTACCCCCAACCCACCTTTTCAATTCAGACACAACTGGCCAGCACTCACATTAAAACACAGATCCGGAGAGTAATGCAATGGACACAATAAGACACCAAACTATAAACAAGACCTGAGGCCATGCCAGGCAAGGTGATCCTGCACCCTAAACCTAAGAATAAGGTGGATTCTGGCCGCCACAAGGCTTTTCTGATTCTCTAGCAGCTAAGCAAGCGCTGGCCTTGGGATAAGCAACATTAAAATAATTGTAGCTCATCCACCTCCAGACACTGACAGCTGGCCCCTGTTCCACCAGCCATAACCACAGCTGTGACTGGACAAGAGACTGATTTCAGTGACTTTCTCCTGACAAGAGACCACTGGCAGTGGGCTGGCTCTCGCCGGGTCACAGAGGCTGTGCTGAGCCCCTTTGAGTCCCTGCTTCACCTTTCCACAGGTAGGGCCTGATTGCCATGCCTTTCAATGTGAAGTCTCTACCTCGAGGTGAACATGGGAGGTGTGTACCATGCATGTGTGCTCAGCGCACACGCGTCAGGGACCCCGTATGAATACTCATGCCTTCTCCTATAACCTGCTGAGTGTGCTTAGCCAGCATATCCTCATTCCAGCCCCACTCCCTTGAAGTGCCTGCTTCTGGCTTTGGCCAGGGGCTGTGCTTCCCAGCTGGTCACAGTGCCACCTCTCAGGTGTAACCCTTTACAAAATAAAGTCTCCTTTCAAAATTTTATGATTTTGTGATGTCTTTTCAGTTGACACCACTCCTCCCCCTCCCCTACTCTCAGGCAAGAAGGACCCCCTCCCTCCCTCCTGAACACCCCTTATCATGTGCTGCCGACCTCTGCAGGCCTGGCCCTATCAGAATCACATCCCAGGGGAGCCCCTCTGAGCCCACTCTCCTCCCTGTACCCGCCCCATATGGCCACCACCCTGGGAGCATCCCTGTCCTCGTCTCAGAGGTATGCCAACCGCCCAGGTCACCTTGGCTGCTGACCAGACGCTCCCAGTCCTCAACGCTTCCTACACAACCACATCCCGGACCCTCCTCACACCGTCCCCTTCTCACACCGTCCCCTTCCCTGATCCTGGCCTCCAGGCCTCTTTCACATCGTGCTGGTGTTCTGACCCACACACAGCTCTGATTCCACAGCTGTGGTCTGGGCGGGCCCTGTGTGGGGAGGGAGAGCCTAGAGACCTGGTCCTTTATTGACCAGACACTCCTGAACATTCTGCCTGGGTCCTGTCCCTGTACCCACCCCCAGGGCTCCTGTAGTTAAAGCCTCCTGGGGAGGGTGTGGTGCCGGCCTGGCTGGGGACTTGTGCTGACCCCTTACGGAGCCGGGCTGGACTCACCCTGATCTTGTTCCTCTTGGGCAGAGCTTGCAGCCACCTGGAGCTCATTCTAGAACGACCCCCATGGTTCCGGCTTCCCAGTGGGCCCTGGGCAATGGTGTGGGCTCAGGTGGGGCCTGATTCAAGTTGGGGAATCCTAAAGTAGCATGGCTTCCTGGTGTGTTTAAAATACTCATTTGCTCCTCACTCAGAAGGGCAGTTGCTATAAATCGCCTCCAGCAGCCTGGAGACGGCACTGATGGTGTCATCAGCCAGCTCGGGTCTGCAGAGGCGCCTCCTCCCTGGATCCCCCATGGTGGTGAAAGGAGCAGGGGCCCTGAGGCCGGGCCCCCAAATCTCCCTGGCCATTCATGTGGCCTCGCAGGGGACGTGGTGGTGACTCAGACTCCGAGGTCGTGGAGAAGACCCCTCTGATAAGCTGAGCTATGAACGTGCCTGACTCTCCTTCAGGAGGCTAGGACAGAGGACACCCAGGGACAATGGCAGACCAGGGCAAAGGGCAGAGAGGAGGCTGTGGAGGCGGCCAGGCAGCCAGACTCCCGCCCATGCTCCTTCACCGGGCAACCCCGACCTTGCCAGGGCCTCAGGTGTCTCAGCCGCAAAACGGGATGGTAGGTGGGAGGGAGGGGCCTGAGTGCATGTTAAGGACCTGGAGAGCTGCCAGGCGCATCCGCAGCAAATGGGCAGGCCACACTCTATGACCGTCCTCCCATCCCTGCAGATGATCCAGACCCAGACGACAAGGCAGGAGGTGGAAACCAGGATGGCAGCACAGAAACCAACCGAGCATCAGGTGCACCTGGCGCGATGCTGCCAGCCCCAGCTGAGGACCTGGCAGGCCAAGACCCCGTCGCCAGGCGTCCCTGAGGTCTGAGGGTCAGGTTGCCCATGTGTGGGACGAACGTGGCTCTCGGGCTGCTGTGGTGCCCTGGTATCTGGTGGAAGCAGGAGGGTTTGGCAGGGCTGACGCGAGGCTCCTTGCCAGTGCCTCTAAGTGCAATGCAGGTGTCACCTGGTGCCCATGGGACCCTGGAAAGGGGCTCCAGGTCCCACAGAACACCCCAGTTCATGGCCCTTTATGGCACCCATGGGGAGGGGCTGGACGGGGCTCTTTCCCATTTACCACGCAGTGTCCAAGTTGCCCAGAGCTCTGTTAGCCTGCCCTGGTCAGCCAGTGTGGGGGCAGCAGAGCTCCATGGGGCAGCGGGGCGGGGGGGCTCCTGCATCCTGGTGAAGGCCGGGGCAGAAGCAGGCCCGGCACAGCCTGAGGCTGAGGGCAGAAGGGGGTCTCTCCTGGGCGGTTCTTTACTGTGCCCTGACAAGCGGGTCAGCTCGCCGGCTCCCCAGGGGTGTGGAAGGAAGCAAGCGTCCTCAGCACCCACGGGGGACATCACCTACGCCGAGTGGGGGAGGGTGAAAGGTGAAGGGGGGTCTGTGGCAGCCGGCGAGCTGGGAGAAGCACAGCACCCCAAGCAACCCAGGTGGCGGCTCCTGCTCCAGGGCCCCCACACCCGCGTCTCATGAGGGGCTCCCCTGTTTGAAGAAATAAAAGGTCCTGGAGAGGCCCCCTGTGATGATTTCCCCCCACTGGTGGCCTTGTGGGAGCTTTAGGGGAGGAGACGGGATCTCCTCAATGTGATGCTGGGGGCAGATGATGGGGCATCCTGGAGCCTGGGTTGGGGCGGAACTCAGTGGGGGTCAGACACCCTGGTCACTTACTCCCCTTCGGGACCAGGGAGTAAGAAACAGGTGCCTGGGGAGCCAGTGGCACACCAGGCCAGGACCAGTGTCTCATGTGGCACCAGCTCAGGCCCCGTGTCATGCTAGGAAACCATCATGGCACACACTACTTGCAACAGCAGGGCCTGTACCCACTGCAGAATCTCACCCAGTCCTCCCAGCAGCCCTGTCAGCAGCCACTACTGTCATCCCATCTTCCAGATGGAGGCTGGGCCCAGAGAAGGTGGGTGACTTGCCCAAGGCCACACAGCTGGTTATGGTGGCTGATGCAGTGGAACCGGGCAGTTGGGGTTCAGTGCATGGGTTCCCCATTACCACCCAATACCCCCCACAAGGTGCCGTGGGATGCAGGCTGCAGTGCGGCGGATGCAGATTCTGGGTTATTTTAGGACAGCCTAGAAGGTCCTCCTCTCCTGACAGAGATTCCAAGACCTATGAACCTTTGCATTGTGGTAAAATACACGTGGCATAGCAGTGACCACTGATAACATTTAGTACAGTCACAGCACTTTGCAACCACCACCTCTATCTAGTTCCAGAATGTTTTCGTCACCCCAGAAGGAAACCCTCATTCATGAGCAGTCACTCCCCTCCCCCTCCCACTGGTAACTGCTCACCTCCTCCCTGTCTGTCTGGATTTGCCTATTCTGGGCATTTCATGTGAAAGGAATCAGACACTATCTGGCCTTTTGTGCCTGGCGTCTTTCACCTGGCCTCATGTTTTCAGGGTTCACAATGTTGGACCAGGCATCAGTCTTCTGTTCCTCTTTATGGCTGAATAATATTCCGTTGCATGGACAGACCACAGTTGGTTTTTTTGCTTACCAGTTACGACCATTTGTGGTTTGGGTTGTGGGGATGTAGAATGGTGCAGCTGCTATGAAGACAGTATGGCATTCCTCAAAACACTCGACAGAGTTACCACATAATCCAGCAATTCCCATGGGTACAGAAGAAAAGAAAGGAATGCGGGGACTCAGGCAGATATTTGCTCACCGTGCCCACAGCAGCGTCATCGCAATAACCAAGAGGTGGGAGCAACCCAAATGTCCCCTGATGAATGAATGCATAAACAAAATGTGGTCTATCCATGCGATGGAATATTACTCAGCCGTGAAAAGGAGGAGGCCAGGCACAGTGGCTCATGCCTGTAATCTTTGCACTGTGTTGCCCAGGCTGGTCTCAAACTTCCGGGCTGCAACAATCCTCGCACCCAGGAGTTCGAGATCAGCCTGGGCAACACAGTGAGACACCGTTTCTACAAAAAATTTAAAAACTAGCCAGGTGTGGTGACATGTGCCTGTAATCCCAGTTAATTGGGAGGCTGAAGTGGGAGGATTGCTTGAGCCCGGGAATTTGAGGCTGCACTAAGCTATGATCACACCACTGCACTCCTGCCTGGGCGACAGAGCAAGACCCTGTCTCAAAAAAATTTAAAAACACAAAAGGAAGGAAGTGCTGACACGTACTACAATGTGGATGAGCCCTGAGGACATCATGCTCAGTGAAATAAGCCAGACACAGAAGGACTAATACTGCGTGATTCCATTTATCTGTGGTCCCTAGAGTAGCCAAATCCATAGAGACAAAGTAGAACAGTGGGTGCCCGGGGCTGGGAGAGGAGAGAATGAAGAGCTGGTGTTTATTGGGGACAGAGTTTACTGGGGACAGTGTTTATTGGGAAGATGGAAAGTTCTGGAGATGGATGGTGGTGACGATTGCACAACAATGTAAGTATACTGAAGTGTATGCTTAAAAATGGCTGAGATTTTGTCCGGGCGTGGTGGCTCATGCTTGTAATCCCAGCACTTTGGGAGGCTGAGGCAGGTGGATCGTTTGAGGCCAGGCCTTTGAGACCAGTCTGGACAACATAGGGAAACCGCATCTCTACTAAAAATACAAAAAAATAAAATAAATAAAACATCCGTCGGGCTTGGTGGCGCACATCTGTGATCCCAGCTACTTGGTGGCTGAGGCATGAGGATCACTTGAACCTGGGAGCTGGAGGTTGCAATGAGCCAAGATGGCACCACTGTACCCCAGCCGCCTGGGCAACAGAGCATGACTGTCTCAAAAAAACAAAAACAAAAACAAAAAGGCTAAGATTATAGATTTTACATGTATTTTACTATGATTTAAAATCATAATTTTTTAAAAGGGAGAGGCACGGCCCAGGCCTAGGCGCCTCACCTGCCCGCCCCATGAGCGGCTCTCTGGGCCTTTGCATCCATCTGTGCAGGGGCTGGCAGTGGGGCCGCTCTTTGGGGTCTTGGAGGATCAAATGCAAATGCACCCACGCACCCGGGGGCCTGAGCCTGGGGTGCATGCTCGGCAGAGGTGAGCTGTGGTTTTCTTTGTCCCACACTGGACTGACTGCCCCACGGGTGGATGACTGTTCCCAGGCCACGGTTGAGGGTGAGGCCCCAGGGAGGCCTGGGACCATGCCAGGGCAGGCCGGGTGACTGTGGCATGCAGCAGGGCTGTGAGGACAAGTCTAGGGCTAAGGTCCCATCTCAGTGTCCCCAGGCCCTGCTGTGTGGCCACAGGCATTTTGCTGCCCCTCTGCGTCCTAGGAGTAGGGATAAGCAGCACCTCGGGGCTGGCGTGGGGACTGGGTAGGAGCGCAGAGACACTGGGGGCCTTGGGAAGTCCTGGGCCTGCATGTCACTCGGGGGCCGGAAGTGGCTTCTCCATACCTGGTCACTTGCTGGCTGGCCCCCCACTGATGGGACGGGGTCCTTGCAGCTCCGCTGCCCCCTATACATTTCCTTCCTACCTCACAGCTCTGGGTGCTGGGGCTTGTCTCTGCCAAACCTTCCCGGAGCTGACAGATCTCTCCTTGTCTGCCTGGACCGTGGTGTGTAGTGACAGTTCTGGGATATATGCCCCTCTCTAGGACAGAGGCTGGGCACTGAGCTCTGAGCATTTTCCTCCAACCTGGGCTTCTTCCCTCTGGATCACTGCACCTGGGCAGAAAGGCCCAAGGAAACCTCTCCTCGATTCTTTTGCCTGTCATTGAGAAACTGGGCACGCTGAGCTGCAATTCCCGTGGCGGCAGCTGTTCTCAGGAACGTGTCAGTTCCATAAGGCAGGTGCCCCCACACTGTGCAAGATAAATGTGTTTCCGGGTGTCAGCAGGCAGGACTGCCCTGGACAACTGTGTAGGTTGTTCACTCCACAAGGGCATCTGCTGGGGGTGGTGGTCAAGTCCACTCTGTGCTCTGCCCCCCATGCTGTGCACAGCTGCTGGCATGCCCCTCCAGAGTGGGGGGCCTTCTCACATTTGCACAAAGGTATTGTGGGCTCACAGAGGTGGCCCGTCAGCAAACACCTCGAGTCTATGGGCAGAATTGTGGGTCTGTGTGCATTTTCCTAGAGGGAGGGCCCCTGGTCCTCGCCAGACTCTAAAATGGAGTCACAACCCAGAAAGAGGCCCAGAGCCCCTCTTCCAGGGAAGCAGGCCTAGCACAGTGAAGCCAGCTCCCGATAGAGTCCATTGTCCATGGGAAAAAAAAAAAAAAAGCATTCAGTGGGAATGCAGAATGGTGCAGCTGCGGTGAAAGAGTTTGAAGGTTCCTCAAAGAGTTAAACACAGAATTACCCAAAGACCCAGCAATTCCATGCCTACTTATAACCCCAGAATAATTCAGAGCAGGGTCTTAGACCGTCATGTACACATCAGCGTCCACAGCAGCACCATTCAGTAGCCAAAAGATGGACGCAACCCAGTGTCTATGGACAGAGGGATGAATAACACTCTGTGGTCGAGCCATACAGTGCGACACTCACAGAAAGGAATGAAATGCTGACACGTGTTCCAACAAGGAGAGCCTCAGAGACACGATGCTGAATGAAAGAAGCCACGAAGCACCCCACTTTGCATGATTGCATTTCTATGTAACGTCCAGAGTAGCCAAATTCATAGCGGTGGAAAGCAGACGTTGCCGGAGGCTGGGGGGAGGGGGAATGGGAGGGATGGCCCTTGGGGATGGGGTTTCCTTCTGGGGTGATGGAAATCTCCAGGAACCGGAAGAAGGTGATGGTTGCACACCCTGTGAAAGTGTCAAATATCACTGTACACTTTTAAATGGTGAATTTTATGTGTATTTTATGAACATTTTACATGTTTAGACTTTTATTTTTGTAGAGATGGGGTCTTGCTGTGTTGTCTAGGCTGGTCTCAAACTCCTGGGCTAAATCGATCCTCCTGCCTTGGCCTCCCAAAGTGTTGGGATTACAGGTGTGAGCCACTGTGCCTGGACTTCTTTTCAAAAAGACAATCGATTCAAGGTCTCAAATACAGAGACTCCTAGGTGCAAATTCTACATCCTTATTCCGGTGTCAGAACTGCGGAGAATGTCCAACCTAGCTCCAATCACAACCCGGGGGCCCATGCCATCTGGCCCCTCCCCCTGCTTGCCTGGCGTTTCCTCTGCCGCAGCCATGCTGGGTGCCCCTCTGTTCCCCAATGACTGGCTCCCATCAGCTTTTTGGGGGATATGCACATTTTTTTAATTGAGATGAGCTTATATAATGTAAAATTCACACTTTTAAAGTGTGCGACTCCATGGCATTTAGTACATTCCCAGTGTTGTGCAAGCACCACCTCTAGTTCATCCCCCTACAAGGAAACCCCCTACCCATTAGCAGTCAGTCCCCATTCTCACCTTCCCCAGCCATAGGCAAGCACCAATCGGCTTGTCCTGGACATTTCATGAAAATGGAACCGTGCACCATGCCACCTTTTGTGTCTGCTTCTTTCACTCAGTGTCACCCCTTCCATGCTCACCCACAAGGTAGCACGTCTCAGCGCTTTCTTCCTTTTTATGGCCAAGTAGTGTTCCACTACATGGGTGCCCATTCTCCAAGAGCTGTGGTACATGGCTGGTCTGAGCTCATCCCAGCCCAGTGTCTCTTGGTGAAGGAGGAGTAAAGGCCAGTATCTGCTTGGTGCTGCCCTAGAGGAGCAGTGTATTAGTCTGTTTTCCTGCTGCTATAAGGACATACCCAAGACTGGGTAATTTATAAAGGAAAGAGGTTTAATTGACTCACAGTTCCGCATGGCTGGGGAGGCCTCAGGAAACTTACGGCAGAAGGGGAAGCAAACACGTCCTTCCTCACGTGGCGGCAGGAGAGAGAAGTGCCAGGTAAAAGGGGGAAAAGCCCCTTATAAAACCATCAGATCTTGTGAAAATTCACTCACTATCATGAGAACAGCATGAAGGTAACCGCCCCCATGATTCAATTACTTCCCACTGGTTCCCTCCCACAACACGTTGGGATTATGGGAACTACAATTCAAGATGAGATTTGAGTGGAGACACAGCCAAACCATATCAGGTGGTAACTCACTAAGTCCTCGCTCAGCCCTGGGAGGCAGGTGCTGTTACTGTCCCCATACACAGACAGAAGCCACCATGGAGGGCCCAGGGCAGGACACAGGGCTGGGACAAGGCCCCAGGTGTCCTGGTCTGCAGTCTGTGGTCTTGCCCCTGAGCCAGGCTGGCTTCAACAAATGCCAGCTGGATGAAAGAATGACAGTATCCTGAGACTGCTGGGGAGTCCAAACTGGTGTCTTCACTCTAGCATGTCATTTTTTCCCATAAATGACAGTGACACAGCTCATCAGTTCAGGTGACCCCTCAGACACTACTGCACAGACCGAGGGATGTAGAGGACAGTGGCGAGGGAGGGACTCACGATCTGCATGACGGTCTTTCCCCTGACCGTCTGCCTCACAGGGAGTGCGGTCAGGCCATGAAGCTGCTTCGGCCCAGCAGAGATGAGGATAGTCAAGTTCGTTAGCTATGCAGGGGCAGGAGATGTGGACGGTGCCTCTGGCTGGGGAAATACTGACAAAGGAGCCATGGCTCCAGGACCCTGGGCAAGGTGGTCCTTGGCTCTCACACTCTGCTTCCCACCCATGTTGAACAGGGCAGAGCTGACCTGGAGGGAAGACTGGCTTTGGGGCAGGTGAGGCAGTAGTGCTCATGACCAGGGATGGTTCCCACGAACACCTTCCTCCCTCCCACCCTCCATTATCCATTTTCCATCCATCCGCTCACCTAATCCATTTTCTATCACATCAGTCAGTCCATCCATCGCTCTATCCATCCATCACTCCATCCATCCATCTGTCCTTCCATCCATCCTCTATCCTCCATCATTCAGTTCATCCATCACTCTATCCATCTGTTCTTCCATTCATCCATTCATTATCTACCATCATCCATCCATCCATTCATCCATCTGCCATCATCCATCAGTCTAACCAGTCCATCCATTTATCCATCCATCCATCTGCCATCATCCATCAGTTTAACCATCAGTCCATCCATCCATCCATTTCTCTGTCCGTCTGTTCATCCATCTACCAGCATCCATCAGTCCATCCATCCATCCGTCCATCTGTCCATCTATTCATCCATCCACCATCATCCATCAGTCCATTCATCTATCTGTTCGTCCATCCCCCAGTCCTTCTGTCTGCTGGTGCATCTCATGTCAGGTTGCCTCTGTGAGGTCAAGTGTTGTGCTAGACACTGGGGAATGAATAACTCCTGGCCCCATCTTTGAGGGCTGCACAGTTCAGCAGGAGGATGGCCACTCAGGGGGACCCAGGCCAGCCCTGCAGCAGGACCACCTAGCAGCACTGTGGGAAGTCCCTGTGCTCCATGGGGCAGGAGAGGTTCAGGTGGCCGTCTGCTGGCAGGGAGCTGGGCCCAGGCACTTGGGAAGCTTGGGAGCCTGAGAAGAAGGTGTCAGGGCCTGGTAAGCTTAGGGGAAGCAGTGACTGGCCGGAGACCCCAGGAAAGGCACATAGCCCAGAATGGACATGTAGCTCACCCGAGGCTGGGTGACTGAGGGGGCTGCGTGGGGGCTGGGCCTGAAGCCAGACCAGCCCTGCAGGGCCCAACTCTCTGCAGGTGCACACACTACCACCAAGGCACGTGGACACACCTGCACCCCCAGGCCCCAGCCACCGACAGCACCATGCCTGCCCCCTGGGGGCCCTCACCCTGGGCTGAATCCCACCCAGGTCTGCTGGAGGCACCGACCCAGGAGACCTCCTCACCCTGGCCTCACTGCCCGGCTCTGTGCTGAGCCTGCCCTGTGTGGTCTGAGCGGAACTCACAGTGCCAGGGGCTGGGCCAGCTGTAAGTGGCGGGGCGTGGCGGGCTCATCACGCTTGTTGTTTGTTAAAGTTCAAGTCCGTTGGACCAAGCTGAGATGAGGCTTGGTCTAAAATAAAACCGGAGCTGCGTCAGCGTGTGGGCCGGCTCTGTAGGCTGGAGGCCACTCCACAGCCAGCAAAGTGCGGCTGTGCACCCCAGGGCTGTCCCCACCCAGGCTGGCGAGCTGTCCCCATGAAGCCGAGCTGTGGCCTCTGGTGAACCCAAGACGCAGAATGGCCGGCCGATCTTGAGGCTGCGTCTGCACCCATATGGCTGCAGTGGGCACAGGGCGCACTCCCAGGGACCCGATTCCCACACTCAGTGTCTCCCACAAGCTCCTGGGCTTCAGGCCCATGGCTGCCCTTCAGCTGGGGTCAGATACCTCAGGCTTGGCTCTCACTTCTTGAGCCAATGTCTTGGACATTTCATGAAAATGGAACCGTGCACCATGCCACCTTTTGTGTCTGCTTCTTTCACTCAGTGTCACCCCTTCCATGCTCACCCACAAGGTGGCACGTCACAGTGCTTTCTTCCTTTTTATGGCCAAGTAGTGTTCCACTGCATGGGTGCCCATTCTCCAAGAGCTGTGGTACATGGCTGGTCTGAGCTCATCCCAGCCCAGTGTCTCTTGGTGAAGGAGAGAACCATGGGGTGAGAACAGAGCAGAGGACCCTTCTTACTCCAGGAAATAAACAGCATTTTCCAAGCCGTGTTGAGTGTTGGGCTTTGTGTCGTACGTCAGCTAGAAGAGGGTTCCCCAGATGAGGCTGGGGAGGGGTGGGGGCACGGCCTGCCCATGCTCCTTTTGCTCCCTCGGGGCCTCCCAAACACTGAGATCCTAGTTTGAAAGGATCTGCCAAGTCCCCTGAGCGGCCCCCTCTCAGAGTCCCCTGCAGGGGTGTCCCCAACAGCCCCTTCGCAATTCAGGCCTGAGAAGCGGAGGAGGGAAACCTCCCCCCAGGATGCTCATTAGGAAAGAAGCCCCCAGGGCCAGCACGGCAGCCCCCAAAAGATATGTCCTAGCCCCCGGAACCTGTGAATATGACTTTATTTGGAAAAAGTCTTTGCAAATGTAATTATGTTTCTCAACAGAATATGACCCGGGATTTATGGTGGTTTAAAATCCAATGACAAGTATTCTCGTAAGAGACAGAAGAGGAGGAGACACACAGCTGGGAGAGTGCATGTGGAGATGAAGTCAGAGACAGGATGCAGCCACAGCCAAGGAACGCTGGGAGCCCCCAGAAGCTAGAAGTGGCAGGAGGCCTCCTCCCCGGAGTCTTGGGAGGGCACGGGGCCTTGCCACACCTGGCTGCAGCCCTGTGAGGCTGCTGTCTGACTCCTGGCTCCCAGGACTATGGGGGAACACATTCCCCTTGCTTGACGCCGCCCCATTTGTAGCCACTTGTGGCAAGCCCAGGCCACTCAAACACTCCCAACAAAGTGAAGAAATAGGCGGCTGGGCCCTGGCTCAGTCCTGCAGAGGCACCAGTCAGCTCCGCAGAGGGGACCCTCGACATTCCATTGGCAACAGGGACTGTGTGTGCGGGGCCAGGCCTGGTGCAGCTGACGTCAACCCTGCAGCAGGTCACAGAGGCCTGTGGGGGGTCTTCCAGGAGGCATTTTATGGGGCACGTGCCCTGAGGAACTCTGGCCAGTCACCTGCCCTAGCTGGATTTACATTGAGAGGGCAGTGAGAGACCCCATGAGTGTCACAAAACAGTGATCTCAAAGTCGCTCACTCACTTGCAGAGGGGCGTTACCCTTGAACACTCGTGACCATCCTGGGCCCAGCACACCCACGGGGCCATAGCGAGCGGTGGAGATGAGGGGCAGAGACCAGTGGGGATTCAGGCGGTCACCTCCCCGGCCTGAGGCCTGGGTAAGGCCAGAGAGCTGAGTCACCCCGCCCGGGGGCTCCTGCAGCCCTGCCTGTGGACACAGCCAGCAGCCCACACAGAGTCCCCGGGCGCTGACCTCTTCCAAACAGCCTTGCCAGTCCTTCCCCCAGAATTAGCCGACAGTGACCCGGAGGGACCAGGGGATCTGAGGCCACCGCCTTTCTCCCTAGGGGCTGGGCCAAGGATGCACAGTGGAGTAGACACTGCCTGCCAAGCCTCTTGTGGACTGCACGCTGGGCCTCTGTGCCAGGCTCTGGATGGGGCAAAATCACAGGTGGCACATGGCTCATATGGTATTCTGGGGGTGCGTCCTCCCCTGAGCCAGTGCTAAGGAGGTGGCTCCCACTGTCCCATGCAGTGTCCTGGCCCCTGGTCAGAGTAAAGCTCTGGTCAGGAGGAAGGGGCAGGATGACGTGGGGGTGACCTGTCTGCTGCAGCAAATGCATGGAGGAGGAGGTGGCTGTCACTCTTGCTCCGTCAGTGGTGGAGTCTGTGCTGGTTCCCTGGGGCTCTGCCTGCTCCAGGGGGAGATAAGACCCGCCAGCCAGGGGGCAGAACAGCCCCCGGAGCAGAACCTCCAGGGAACAGCCCCATTCCACACAGAGAAAGCACTGGGTGATGCGGGAGGCACGCACAGACGGTGGGGAGGGCCGAGTGTTGGGGGCGGCCCTGAGTGCTGTCTCAGGGGTACCCCCAGCCTCACCATCAATCACCCCTCCATCAGCCTTGGCTACTGAGACACAGCCTAGAAGAGGATGTGGGCTAGGAAGCCTCTTGGGTCGCCCCGTCGGCCGCCACAAGCCTGGCACCCAGGCACTAGGCTTGCAGAACTACTCTGCCTCTCACTTGGGGCGGATGTACGGGTTTACTTTTACCTTATGCAGAGTTCTAACAGGGTGGCTAACTGGATCTGCGGCACGCAGGGGATAAGGATCAGGAAATCAGACAAGGAAGAAAGGCCGCAGAGGCAGGCCCATGCACACAGAGGGAGAGGCCGGATGGCAGAGCGTGCACGGCCGACCCCAGGATGCAACAGCACCGAATGCCAGCGCCACAGAGAGCAGGCTGTGCCACACATGGGCCTGGCACGGCTTGGCGCCCAAACGCAGCTGGCAGGACAGCCTTGGATGACTGGAGACATTAAATGATGTTCTCCATTTAAAGAAAGTAGAATGAATGAAGAATATTTTAGAACATTCCATCCCAAATGGGGGCCAGACTCCATGTTGGGGTGCCCAACAGATCTGCGGGGGAAAGGTGCTGTGACACCGCGGTCTGGGGGGTTTAGGGCACACGGAAAGCTCACTCGCCACGCTCACTCACCACGCTCACTCGCCATGCTCACCACGCTCACTCGCCACGCTCACTCGCCATGCTCACTCCCCATGTGACACCGCGGTCTGGGGGGTTTAGGGCACACGGAAAGCTCACTCACCACGCTCACTCGCCACGCTCACTCGCCATGCTCACTCCCCACCTCACCACGCTCACTCATGAGTGGATGAGCAATCACAGGCAGCACCACAGGCTGGCGGCAACTCCGGCACTCTTATCTACCCAGCTCCTCCCTGCCCAGACTCTGCTGTGGGGACCACGATGTAATCTGGGCGCTGACCCATGTCCATCCTCTCCTCGTTCAGCTGGGATGAGCCATGACCCAGCAGGCTGGGGTTTCCAGGGAGTGCGTTTCTCTCCTGGGGCGGCCGTAGCAGAGGGCCTGGGTGCTTTAACCACAGACGTTCATGTTCCTACAGTCCTGGAGGTGAAGTCTAAGATCAACGTGTGGGCAGGGTGGGTTCCTCTGGGGACTGTGAGGCAGCTTCTGTTCCAGGCATTTCTGTGCCCCTGCTGGTGGCTGGCAAGCCTTGGTGTCCCTGGCTTGGAGAAGCATCACCCCCCTATGCCTCCATCTTCGCCCGGCCTTCCCGCTGCGTGCCTGTCTGCGCCCAAACCTCCCTCTTCTTACAAGGACGTGGGTCAGTAGATCAGGGGCTGCCCTACCCCTGTGACACCATCTTAACCAGTCACATCGTAATGTCTCGATTTCCAAGCAAGACCTCGCTCTGAGGTAACGGGGCTTAGGGCTTCAACGTAAGAATCTGGGGGAACACGATTCATTCCACAGCCGTGAGTTATGGGCATGCTTGTCTCATCTCACACTCCTCCCCCAGGCCAGTGTCCCCAAGGGCAGGGACAGGGCTCGCCCATCTCTGCAAGAAGGAGAACAGAACCAGCAAGCGGGGCACCCATGGGCAGGTCAAGGGGACAGCGTCTGAGAAACCCAGGCAGGCTGGGGCCCCCTCCCTCCTGCGGAGTCGAGGTGATGAAGGCAGGCTGGGGCCCCTCTCTCCTGCGGAGTCGGGGTGATGAGGACCATTCTCATCCTACCAGCTCCTCCCTGCCCGTGGGAGCCTGGGAGTCTCATGTTCAGCCTGACATACACGTGATACCCACAGCCGCAGCTTCATGATTAGCGACGGGGGTGAGCAGACTCCATGGAGGCCTTGAAACACACCCCATCAGCCCCACCCAGGGCTGCATCTTTATAGTTTTAATTTTTAACTGTACTGTGGTAAAACCCATATAACACAAAACTTCCAACCTGCCCAACATGGTGAAACCCCATCTCTACTAAAAATACAAAAATTAGGCGGGCGTGGTGGCGGGCGCCTGTAATGCCCAGCTACTCGGGAGGCTGAGGCAGAGAACTGCTTGAACCCGGGAGGCAGAGGTTGCAGTGAGCTGAGATCACGCCACTGCACTCCAGCCTGGGCGAAAGAGTAAGACTCAAAAAAAACTCAAAAAAACACATAAAACTCAGCACGGTAACCTGTTAGCGCACAATTCAGTGTCACTGAACACACTCACATGTCCAGAACATTCTCATCTTCCCAAACTGAGCCTGTCCCTATGAACCACTAACTCCTCCTTCCCCAGCCCCTGGCACTCACCCTCCGACTTTCTGTCTCCATGGGACTTCGCTACTCTAGAAGCTTCGTATGAGTGGGATGGTTCAGTGCTGAGCTTGTCTCCCGTGACTGGCTTATTTCACTTGGCATAATATCCTGAAGGCCCCTCCGTAGGAGGCCTTTGTAGCCAGTGGCGGTTTCTCTTCCTACCTAAGATGGAACGAACGATGCTCCCTGTTCTGGATACACCACATTTGCCTTCCTCCTACACCCGTGATGGACATTTAAGCTGGCCCTTTCACCTGAGAACACCTGTCTTTCCGTCAGCCCGGCTGCACCTCTAAGCCTTCCCTACTCATCAGCCTGGCGGGAACAGTAGGAATAGCCACTGGCCCCCCATCAACCGTCCTTGGCTTCATCAAGAAAATGGACAGCTGGCTGTGCTGGCTAGGCAACTCCCTGGCGTGCCCTCCTGGCCAGTCACCTCTGCATGTAGCAGGTGGGCTGGCAGGCATGAGCCGGCTAGGACAGGGTGAGTGATGACTAGATGTGTAGGTGACCGTGGGCCTCACCAGAGACCTCTGGGCAGGCAGGGGTGAGGCCAGCAGGCACTGACAGATGTGGGGCGTGAAGCCTGGTATCCAACTTGGCTCTGAGAGCCCAGTTTATGGCCTAAGGCAGTGGTTTTCAAGCGGGGGCAACGGTGCCCCCCACAAAACACATTCAGCCATGTTGGGAGATATTTTTGGTTGTGACAACTGGTGTTGCTACTGACATCTTGCGGGTGGAGACCAAGGAAGCTGTTATACATCCTACAAAGCACAGGACAGTCCCCCACAACAGAGAATTGTTGAGTCCCAGATGCCACCAGTGCTGGGGCTGACCCTGCCCTAAGGCTGAGGGCAGCCATCTTGGAAGGCAGCCTGCAGTTCTCGTGGCCGCTGGCACAGAGTGGGACCCATGCAAGCCAGGGAGCTCCTCACTCAGAAGCTTCTGCACACCCCGTGACAGTGGCTAGAGAGGGTTTACTGCCCAGGATCCACGCTACTCCTCTGTGCACAGGCCACTGAGTGCCCAGTAGTGAGTGGGCAAATGCTGAGTGGCTGCTGCATGGCATGGTTGAGTTATTGCAGGGAAGTTACAAAAACAGACTACATAGTGAGCTGAACGGTGGCCCTCGAAAGATATGTCCATGCCTTTAACCCCTGGCACCTGCCAATGTGACCTTATTTGGAAACAGGGTCTTTGTAGATATAATTAAGTTAAGAATTTCAAGATGAGATCATCCTCGGTTACTGAAGTGGGCCCTGAATCCAGTGACGGGTGCCCTTATGAGGGATGAGAAGAGAGAGAGGAGGATGAGGCTGTGTGACGACAGAGACACAGGTTGGCGCCATGTGGCTAGCAGCCAAGGAATACTGGGAGCCCCAAAGCTGGAGGAGGCAAGGAAGGACCCTCCCCTAGAGCCTAGAGGGGGCTCATGGCTTTGCCCACACCTTGATTTTGGAATTCTGGCCTCCAAACTGTGAGAAAATCCATGTGTGTCGTTTGCAGCGCAGCCCCTGGAGGTGCATGTGGGCTGTGCTCAGCCCTGCTTATGGGACATGGCTGTAGCCTCCTGACCCTCACTGGGCAGGGCTCTGGGACTCTCTCCAACACCTCCACTCTAACCAGCAGGTCCTTCCTGGAGCACAAATCCAACAACAGCCCAGGAAGATTGGCAAACAACTCAGAAGTCATGTGGGCCTGAGTGGCTACTCCTGGAAGCTGGTTCCCAAAGAAGCGTTTTCACAAGACGACTTGATCATGCAGCTTCCTGCCTGTACCCCGGCGGGGTTTCCAACGGGCCTCCTAACTCCCGGGCACCATAGCCTCAGTTTCCCCACTGCCAAGAAGAGAGGCAGGAAATGTTCCCAGGGGACTTCTCCAGTATCTCAAGGGCTGACTGTCCCCCATCTGGAGATCTCAGCAGGAAGGGGGCTCCCCCGGGACAGCTGACCAATCCTACAAATGAGAACTTGAACGGAGCAAGCAGGCAGGTGGAAGGGCAGGGGCAGCGTGCGCTGGGTGAGGAGGCAGAGCCCTCAACCGGCCTGGCACGGGGTGGCGGCTGAGCTCCCCAGGGTAACTGCATGTGCTTTTGATGGAACCGGAACTGCAGTTTGATGGCCGGGCACCTTTCAGATCAGAGGATGCTCTGTTAGAGAAAGGCATGGAGGAACCACACACAGCCTGCGTTGTGAAATGGGTATTTGGTTTTCCTCTCCTTTACTGACATATGGCTCCTAAAATCTCAGGACCCTCCAGAGTGCTGAGTGTCTTTGTATGCTAATGAGATGACTGGTGGCTGGGGGTCCCTAGATAGCTTCAGAATGGGGACTGGTTACCAGGAGAACCAATCCCAAGATTAGAGGGTTGGAATTTTCCACCCTGCCCTCCGGCCTCCAGGGAGGAGAGAGAGGGGCTGAAGGTTGAGTCGATCGCCAATGGCCAATGATTTAATCAATCATGTCCGCGTAATGAAACTTCCATAAAAGCCCCAAAATGACAGGGTTTGGAGGAGTTTCTGAATAGACGAACACGTGGAGGGTGGAGGTTCCTGGGGGGTGGCGTGCCTGGGCAGGGCATGAAAGCTGCACACCCTCCCCCGTACCTCGCCCCACACATCCCTCCGTTTGTAACATCCTTTATAGAAACCGGCAAACGTATTTCCCTCCATTCTGTGAGCTGCTCTAGCAAATTAACTGAACCCGAGAAGGGCATCACGGGAACCCTGATTCATAGCTGGTCGGTCAGAGGCACAGGTCACAACCTGGGGCTTGTTCTTGGCACCTGCAAAGGACGCAGGGCCCGTCTTGTGGGACTGAGCCTCACCCTGTGGGATCAACATGCTCTCCAGGTGAACAGTGCAGAACTGAATTGAATTTGGGGCACCCGCTGGTGTCCAAGGGAACCGATTGCTTGCTTGCCGTGTGTGGGAACCCTGCTCATCTGGCCACTGAGGGCTCTGTATGGATTGCGTTGAGAGAGTATAGTGGGAAGAAACTGAGTTTGCTTTTTCCTATAGCCTCACAGTCCCCCCAAATTTGGCCTCAATGAGAGGCCATTAGCAGACATGTTCCCATTTCTTAAGGCAACTTTCTAGAAGTCTGGAAACAGCCTATTTGGAAAACCCAACCCTGACCTCCCACCCTGTGCCTCTCCCTGGGGATGACAGGCCCAGTTCAAATCTCCACTCTCCACACACAGGAGAGAGTCCTGGGGCCGCAGAACCTCTCCAGCCCCGGCCTGCCCACTCTGTGCCTCAGTGTCCTCATCTGGAAAATGGGCCAGTCCCAGCAGCTATGGGGAACATAGCTGCTGTGAAGATAAAATGAGCCTCCAAAGGTGGAGCCCCACGCGTGGGACCTTCCAGACCAGCTGTTAGCAACTGTCATTGTTTAGCCTGAGGTTTGGAGCGGGGCAAGTCTACTGCCCCTGTCTGTCCCTGTGAAACCTGGAGTGGCTGCCCGTGGGAGAGTGACCGACGGATCTCACTGTGGGCGATGCAGTGTGTATGGTTCACCAGGGCCCAAATCCCTGCTCAGGGAGAGGCACTTAGCAGGGTCAGGAGGGGCCACCCTGCCCTCAGGTCACAGTAGATACCATCCGGTCCAGACACCCCCTCTCTGGCCTGGACCAGCAGATGGACTTGGGACCAGGAGCCGGGTGGCCACCTCTGCAGGGACATGGGTCTTCCATCCAGTAGGAGACAAAAGGGGTGGCCCCTGCTGCCGCCGTGACCTGAAACCGCAGTCTCATTGCGACGACAGAGGTGAGACCTCAGCCCACTCTCAGGCTTCTCAGGTCACAAAGGAGCAAATGTCACTGGGCCTGTCCTGGGCAAGGCACCGGTGTCCCCACCCAGGGGCCCTTCAGGGACTGCATCCTCTGAGCCCACGTGAGCACCAAGGACACCATCGCGGGACCACGTGGGGCTGTGGCCTCTGGGGCTGGGCCAGCTGCTGTGTCTCCTGCTGGGGTCGTGGTAGACCTTGGGAGCTTCTCCCACACGCCTAGCACGGGCACAGGATGGCCTCTTGGAGGAGGACGGGCCGGTGGCAAGAGCCCAGGCCCGGGCAGGCAAGGGTCAATGGGTCCTGGGAGGGGTGGCGCTCTGATTCCCTGATCACCACCCCGGCCCTGCCGTGGCCGTCTCTTTTTGCCTGAGAATGGATGGAAGTGGCCCCTGCAGTCCCTGGGCTCGCGCTGTCTGAGCTCCTAATCCGGCTGGCCGGAGGCAGCCTCGCATTGCTAATCAGCTCCTTTGTGTGCCAGTCTCGTCCTCCTGACCAGCTCCCAGCTCCTGCCTGTCTGCAGCTCCTGCTCCAGAGGCATTCAAGGCCCCTGACTCACTGCAGCCTTCGCTGGCCCTGGGGTTGGGCTCCCGGGGAGGGGCTGGCCAAGCAGGGGAGTCAGGGCAGCTCTGGGAGGCCCCGAGCCACTGCACGCTCTCTCCTGGATGGCACCCACCTCAGCGCCCACTGCAGAGCTGAGGGTCCTCACCTCAGAGCCTTGGTTTCCTCCCCTGAGAGCAGCTCAGTGACAGCACCGTCTCCCTAAGGCCACTGGGACGGCAGAATTCATGCACGCCTTCTGTACGGCGCCTGCACACAGTAATTGCTCATTAAACAGCTGGTGTTGTATTTTTTTCTGACACCAAATACATCATTCCAACATCAACCAATTCTCTAATCCCCGCCAGCTGGGTGTCCTACTGCTCAGTTCAATTCTGACAGTACCTCCCAGAGTCAGTGCAGACCCCACGGAGGAAGGGCCCAGTCCCACAAGACTGCCCCGGCTTCGAAGGCCAGTCACCAAGAAGTGGCTCCCTAGATGACCCACACTTCTGCCTGGCTGACTATGAGTCAGAGCTCCCATAACCCTTGCTCAGGTCTGATATTTGCTAGAACCATTCACAATACTCAGGAACATGCATCACTTATGGCAACCGGTTTACTATGGAGGCTGCACCTCTGAACAGCCCACAGGGAAGAGAAGCTCGGGGCAAGCGGGGGGTGCAGAGTTTCCACACCCCCTTGGGTACCACCAGCTTGAAACCTCCCCAGCCTGGTTGTTTTTTAAAAATTTATTTATTTAAATTTTTTTTGTTTGTTTCTTTTTTTGTAGAGATGGGGTCACACTACGCTGCCTAGGCTGGTCTTGAACTCCTGATCTCAAGATATCCGCCCGCCTTGGCCTCCCAAAGTGCTGGGATCACAGGTGTGAGCCACTGTGCCCACAGTTTTAATGGAGGTTTCAATACATAGGCACAGCTGATTAATCATTGGTCAATGGCAATTGAGCTCAACCTCCAGCCCCTCTTCCTGAGCCTTCTGGGCCTCTAGAATCATGTGGTTGGTTTTTCTGGTGAACAGCCCCTGCCATCCTGAAGCTATCTAGCCTCCACCTCCCCTAAGCATCATCTCATTAACATATAAAAGACAGGAAATTCAAGAGTTTTAAGAGTTCTCTTAAAGGTTTTAAGAGAACGTTTAAGAGAACTCTTAAGGTTTTAAGAGTTCTGTACCAGGAACTAGGGACAGAGACCCAATGCATGCTTTTTTATTATTCCAAGTTGTCAAACTGTCGTGAGTCCAGACACCTTGCCTCATTGGGCAGTCTTTCCTCAAGATCGAGACCCTCCCAGCTTCCCTGACCCTCATGCTACAGCCCAGTCCCATTGAAGCCTCTCCCTGCTGACTGGGCTGGTGTAGACCCCTGGTGGGCCTTGGTGGGAGGGCGTCCACTGCCTTGCTGGCCTTGGCAGATGCTGGGCTGCCCCAGTCCCCTCCCTGGGAATAAGGGGGAACAATGCATACACCTCCCTGCTGGCTCTGGGTGTCTCCAGCGTGTCAGGCCCTCAAGGTCCCTCCAGCTGCAGAACCTTCTGGGGGGCATCCTGCCTTGGCCAGCTCTGTGCTTGCCAAGCTATAATTAAGATTCTTTGCTTCACCAGGCTCCTTGGACTTCTCCTGAGTCCATCTGTGCACTTCCGTATCAAATCCAACTTTAGCAAGAACCCCCGACCCTGGATACCTGATCAGGCTGCTCACCTCCCACCCCCACCTGGGATGTCTGCTCACCCCAGACTGCCTGCAGCAAGAATCCCGTTAGGTTGGTTTAGCCAGAATCTCCCTCACCCTTGATGCTTCCATTTAGGAATTTTCCACCCTCTCACTCTCACCCTGCTCCTGAGCCTTAAATCACCACTGGCCCGTGCAGTATGAGGAACTGAGTCCTGTCCTGTACTAAGTCTCCTCCCTATTCAATATTCTGCTACTCCTCTACCACAATAGTCCTGGATGAAAACTATATTTATTGTTTAACAACTTTTTTTTTTTTTTTTTTGAGACAGAGTCTCGCTCTGTTGCCCAGGCTGGAGTGCAGTGGCGCAATCTTGGCTCACTGCAACCTCCGCCTCATGGGTTCAAGTGATTCTCCTGCCTCCACCTTCCGAGTAGCTAGGACTACAGGAGCCTGTCACACCTGGCTAATTTTTGTGTTTTTAGTAGAGATGTGGTTTCACCAAGTTGGCCAGGCTGGTTTTGAACTCCTGACCTTGGGTGATCCACCCGCCTCACCCTCCCAAAATGCAGGGATTAGAGGCGTGAGCCACCGCACCTGGCCTATTGCTTTAACTTCTGTTCAGCTCTGGTCACCCCACAGCCCAGCACAGAGCAGGTGCCTGTAATCCCAGCTGGAGAGCGTGTCTGAGTATCAAACAGCTATTCCTCAGTCTTGAGGAAGGTACAGACCCGATTTGAAAAGAAAAACAACTTCTCTGGGACCCCCGTTTGAATAGCTGACTTGAAAGGGCTGAGCTCTTACTCTATGTAATTGTCTTCCAAGTGCAAATTAACTCTACTAAAGGAATCCTTGGTCCCCATAACCATTTAGACACAATCGAGACAGAGAATTTCAATGTTCTTGGCAAGCTCCTGCAAGCCCGAGGCTGAGCTTCATGGCAGCAGAGTGAAGATAAGCTTGTTATCAGCTCACTGAGTTAGAACTAGAACCGGAAACATCCTGTCACCCTGCCAGCCACACAGAATGCCCTGGAAGGCTGTGGGTGTGGCTGGCATGAGCATCCTGGCCAGGCCTGGTGCAGCCTTCTGGGTAAAGGAGGCGCTGACGTATGTGGCCTGTACTGGACAGATGTGGGAGCCACCGCCCTCTCACTTCGCCCTCCTTCCCAAGGATGGCTGGCAGGGGTTGCCAGCGTCCGGGTGGGCTGTGTCCAGACACTGGCCACCCCTGGAGCGGGCGGCTGCTCTCCCCACTCAGCGGCCCCCTGCCTGAAATAGATGCTTCCAGTTTTCTCCTGTGACTTCGATCTTTCTGAAAAGAGCCTCAGACACAGACGTGCACACACAGCCATCTCTAACAATCGATGTATGGCTGGATTTCCCTTCCTCCTGGGACCGCCCTGATCCCAGGTGGGGAGACTCTGCTTCTAGGGCCGCCTAGCCCAAGTCCCATCCCGTCCACCCGCCACTTCCCTGCTCTTGACCTCAGCCCGCCTCCCGCTGGGCTCCGTTCTCAGGGCAGCACCTAGAGTTTGGTGGGAGGCTGGCCGGCGCCTGTGCCCGGACACGGAGCCCACTCTCTGTCCTTCCCCTTCCAGAGTCCCCAAGGATGAGAACGGAGGCTGTCACTTTCTCCCCTAGGAGATGGGTGTGGTCTATGGGAGAGGCTGCCCCGTGCGAGTGCTGAACCCTGGCTGTTGGGATCACGGGTTATTGTGGGTTGAAAAGTGTTACCCCCAAAGCTATGCCCATGTCCTAACCCCCAGAGCCTGCGAGCGTGACCTTATTTGGAAACAGGGTCTTCGTAGATGTAATCAAGTTAAGATGAGGTCACTGGGGTAGATCCTAATCCAGTCATTGGTGTTCTCAAACAAGAGGACAATGTGGACACGCATGGTGGGAAGGAGGCCAGCTGAACACCGATGCAGAGACGGGGGCTGCTGCTGCAAGCCAAGGGTTGCTAGGGGTTGCCAGCAGCCACCGGGAGCGGGAAGAAGCTGGAGAAGTAGGCAAGGATCCTCCCCCAGGGCCTTCCGGGAGAGCATGGCCCTGCTGACAACCCCGACTTCAGACTGCTGGCCCCCAAACTATCAGGGACCACGCCTCTGTTGTTCTAGCCACAGGGTCTGCGGGACGCTGTGACAGCAGCCCCAGGAAATGGATTCCCAGGCACAGCTGTGCACACGGGGGCGCTCGACGTGAAAGCTCACGCTGACCACGCGGGCCCTGAGACCACGGTCCGACTTACGTAGGTACTTATCACAGGCTGCAAGCACCGCAGCCCCCAGTGACCTGTGCAGCGGAGCAAAGGATTCCACGCCGACTTAGCCAAAGGCATCCCTTCCAGACATGGACGAGGTGCAGCGGCCTCGTGCGAGTCATTTCAAGTTTCTTCTGCCTCTCTCACCCCAAGTCCACAGTCACACTGGTCCCCCTAGTGAACGGCCCTTAAAAATAAGCTCCCGATGGCCCAGAAAGGTGCTCCTCTGTATTTAGGAAATGGAGCTGCCTGCTTCCTCTTCGGTGACGGGACGTCGATGAGGACGGCCTCATGACATTTGCGAAGCGAGGTTGCTTCCGCCGTCCTCTCCTTTGGTGCTCGAGGCAGTGTGGCCAGGGACAGGCAGGGGCCGTGGCTCCCCTCTCAGAAGCTGGACTCAATTGGGAAGTGACCCGAGGTCCCTGGCCAGGGACTGGGGAGCTTGAGTGGGACACCTGGGTCCCAGAGCTCTGTCCCTGGGATGGGACGAATGTATTAGGACCTCGAAGGAATGTTCAGCCCTATTGGAATTCATGCCTCTTGGAGGTGAGACCTTTTCCACAGTTAACACCGACACAGGAGCTCGAGGAAACAGAGCTGCATTTTAGGCGTGATTCTCACTACACCTCCATGTTTGGGTTTTCCACCAGGCAAGGGCTTGCGAAAGACACAGCGAAGCTCCGGTTCACTCGCAGCCACTGCCTCTGGGGGGCTTGGTGGGCTCTGTCAGGGCTCTGTCCAGTGCTGGCCGAGGCCTCCCCATGCACAGGGCACTGTCCTGCAGCCTCCCCAGCTCCCCAGAAAAACCGCACTGGCTTGGCCGCCACCCCGGAAGCCAGGAAGCCAAGAGCAGCTCAGGCCTACCAGCCCCCACCAGACTCCCCTCTTCCTACTCCTGCCCAGGGTTCCTGTATCCCTGGAAAGGGAGGCACCATCAACCCACCCCCCTATGCCCACTCAGCAGCCCAGGTGCTCTGCTGCAGACCCACTCCCAGTAGCACCTCTGGGAGGGGATAGATCCCTGCCACGAATGACCTCGGCCCCCTTACAGCCCTTTTCCCGTGTCAGTTAGGCAGAGGAGAACTTCCCTACCTGCAGGGTAGGCAGGAGCACAGCTGGTCTTGGAGCAGACGCCACCCCTCCCCTGCTGGAGCCTGCTGCATGCGTACCCCCAGGTGGGCTGGGGCAGGGGATGGTCTTCGGTTTTTGGCAAATGCTGCATTCTACACCCTGGACCCTGCTTCTCACTATACCAGGGTCCTTCTATTCAAGACTAAGGTCTAGCCCACTGCCACGGCCGCTCGGTGAAAATCTCATCTGCTGGATCTGCTGGCAAGGCCTCAGTTCAGGAGGAAAAACCACGTCCACGGGGTCGGCTCGCATTTGGTCCCGGATTCTCGTGGGTCGGTGGGTTAAGAACTAAGAGATGTTGTTAGCGAAGGTCCCAAGTGAGGGAGAACCCTGGGGAGGGGCACGGTGCTGAAGCGGGTATACCCTGTAGGCTCAGCGCCCAAACCTCCCTTCAGACCTGGGCCACAGGGCTCTCTCAGGCAGTCAGCGGGTGGATCTCAGGGCAGGACAAGTTCCAGGAGGGCCCAGAGGTGGTGGAAATGTGAGTCCAGCCTCAGGGCCTCCATGGAGCCGGTCTGAGAAACATCGAGGTGTGGATGGATGGTTACAGAGAGGAACTTGTCTAGCCTCATGAGCAGACACGTGTGGACCCAAACAGCGCTCTCCGGGAGGGTCCAGGGACACTGAGAAGGTGATGCCCCTGAGGGCCGAGCGGGGAGGGCTGAGGGGCTGGAGTGCCCGCGGACCCCCTCCCACCCCCTCCGAGACCTCATCCCTGCACTTTGCTGGGGGCTTCACCGGGGTCTGCATTTTCACATGTGCCCACTCTGCCTGTGTCTGCCGCAGCAAATGTTCTTTTTGAGGGAGAAAACCAACACATACAGAAACTTCCCCTGATTTTGCCTACGATGTGGCTCTTTCCGCTTCAAAGACGTGTCTGAGGCTCTTTCCCCAGGCCTTGAGAGGGAGGCCGGAGCCTCTGCTCTGCGCCCTGCCCATTGCCCCTCCCTCTCCCTCCCAACCCCTCTCACACCTCCACCCAGCCAGTCTGACCCTAAGCTGCGTGGACGGGGAGTGGAGCCCTACCTCTTATTTTAAATTTGTGGGCAGAATTCTCAAAACATTCCTACCGCATGCAGAATGTCACACCTGACTTTTGCCCCAGCATCTGGGCTCTGATGGCGACCGCCTGCCTGTTATCTCCCGCCGGCCTTGGCGGCCCTGGTGTGACGCTTTGCCATGGCCTGCGTTCCAGGCATGTGTCTGCTTCCTCAGGCTGACTCAGTGGTTTTTTTCACTCAAATTCCCAAGCCTCCACTAAGCAGGGGCGTGAATAGAGCTTTAATTCCACAATGATGCACTAGCTACGTCTTTGTACTAAGACACTAAAATAAATACGCTCCATCAACATGAAGCATAGCCCTATATCCCACTCTGCCTCAGCTGCGGGCCCCACCTGGGGACGTGGCGTCTCTGCTCGTCCACCTGGCCCCTGGCCTGGAGAGACTCGAAACCCCCGCAGGCCTGGACTCTGGGTTCTGTAGCAGGCACAGTCAGGAGTGCTGGCCTGGGACCCGGCCATATGGCCTTGAGGCTGGAGGGCTGGGGAGCGAGACTCTCTATGCACCAAGCCTGTGCTGCCAGCTTCCCAGCCTGAGGCAGGGGGGAGCCTGTGGGGGTGTGGGCTTCCTCCCTCCTGGGGTCTTTACATTTTATTGGAGAGCATGGATGAAACCTAAATGCGGTGAGTAATTCCAGGCAGTACCCGAGACTACGTTTACCAGTGACAATGCCTGAGGTCAGGGTGATTCCCAGGAGGGCTGCATGGAGGAGGAGGCCTTGACCTCGGCTTTGAAGAATAATATGAGTAGGTGAGGTGACAGTTGGAAGGGGCAGCCAGCATTTCCCAGGTACAGCCAGGCTGCCTGCGAACAAACGCAGACAGGCGAACAGATAGGGTGGGCCTCTCCTGGGAGGAGAGAAGTTGAGAGAATGCCCGGGCGCCTCCAGCCCAGGCCAAGCCTCGGGAGGTTGGGACTCCTGGTGCCCAGCAGGGCCCTGGAACACTCGTGCGCCAAGCTCAGGGAGATTTATAGCTCAGTTTAGTTCCTGTATGTCCCATGTCATGGCGAGTCATTTATCGAGTGCTTCAACTTGACAACAACTGAAAAATTAATCCCAACAGCAAGCGATTAACTCTGCAAGGGGATCAGATGCCTCATTTCCCAGGCTCTAATCTCCAGGCATTCGTCTATGAAGCGATTTGTCACTTTCTACCCAAGATGACACAGGCGGAGGCTGATCCTGGGCAAGCCGCGGGCCACCATGGGCTGCCTCTGGGGCTCGTCGCTGGGCGTCATTAAACCTGTGGCTTGAGGGTTCTCCGCGGCGCAGGTGGCCAGCGACGGACACAGCCTGGGGCGCAAGGGAGTCGCCGTGTCCAGCTGCATCGGGACGTTTTCCTTACACGCGTGTCTCAGGATGAAGGGTGACTCTGGTGCTCACCTGGCCTCTAAGCTGGACCCAGTTCCGGAAGCCTCTAGTCGTCAGCTCGGGCTGCCCTAACAGAGCACACAGACAGGGCAGCTTAAACCACAGACAGGCTGGAGGCTGAGGTCTGAGAGCAAGGTATCTCAGCGTTGGCTCCTCCTGAGGCCTTTCTCCTTGGATGGCCGCCTTCCCCCGTGTCCTCATGTGGTCATCCCTCTGGGCATGTCTGTGTCCTAATCCCCTCTTAAGGACACAGTGATATCGGATTAAGGCCCCCTCTAATGGCCTCATTTGACTTTAATAATCTCCTTTATTTTTTTTTGAGACAGTCTTGCTCTGTCACCAGGCTGGAGTGCAGTGGCGCGATCTTGTCTCACTGCAATCTCCGTCTCCCGGGTTCAAGCAATTCTCCTGCCTCAGCCTCCTGAGTAGTTGGGACTACAGCTGCCCACCACCACGCCACGCTAATTTTTTTGTAATTTTAGTAGAGACGGGGTATCACCACGTTGGTCTGGCTGGTCTTGAACTCCTGACCTCAAATGCTTCGCCCACCTTGGCCTCCTAAAGTGCTGGGATTACAGGCTTGAGCCACCTCGCCCGGCCTGATCTTAATTATCTCTTTAAAGACCGTCTTCAAATACAGTTACATTCTGAAGTACTGGGGATTGGAACATAAATGCATGGATTTTTGAGGGACACAACTCAGCTGTGACGATCCCCAGTGGCCCCCTGCCATCCTGACTGCCGGTCCCAGCTCCTGTCCTGACAGCTCGGTCAATGGAACACTCAGCCACGTGAGGTGCAGGAGTGCAGTGGGATGCACGTCGATTCAGGGTCAGGAGCCTGGCACCCAGGCCCTTTCGCCAAGGGCCGTGCAATCGTCAGCAAGACGCTTGTCCTCTCTGGGGGAACATGCAGCAGAACAAGACAATGTCAGAGGTTTGCTTCTGCCCTGCCGCTTGAGCTTCCAGTGATGATCTGCGTGACACAGGGTTGAAGTCAGGATGTGTGATACATCCCTATATTAGTTAACACCCCCTCAGTGAATAAGAGCCCAGTCACTCCTCATCCAGGTGGGGTCGGGATAAGCTCACTTCCAATGGGTGATTCAGGGGTCCCCGCGTGTGCTGCAGAAGAGGCTACAGGCCTGGTGGACAGGAAGCCAGCAGCAATCTGAATAAAGTCATGAAAGAGAACTCGAAATGGCCTGGGGTCGCTGACTGGACTGGCTGCAGGAAGTCCCCGCTGGGGGCGACAACCTTGCTTTGCCTTCTCCTTTGTGGGGAGCAGATGGTAGGAACAGCCTGTGCTGATAGGGGAGGAACTCCCGAGTCCAGCCCCTGTCCCCAGAAAACACCACATCTGCAACCCTCCCCTTCTGATAAGAAATTACAGGCACCTCCTTGACCCTCCAACCACTTCTAGAACATTCCATTCCCCTCCTAAGAGCCTGGTTTTGATGAGCCCCCAAGGGGGTCCAGTCTCAGATGGCCTCAAAAGTCAATGCGTGCTCAGATGATCACCCACAGTGCAGCTTCAGGGAGGGTTCCAGAGCGGCCTCTTTTCCACCTGTTCTGTCCTCTCGGATAACGGGTTCCCTTGTAATCCTGGATTCTACCATGAGTCAAAGCTTGCAAGGACCTACCTGATCATATTTTGATGAAGACTATATTTTGGAACATTTTTGGATTTACAGAAAAATTGCACAGAAAGTTCAGTTCCCAGATTCCCTCTCCTCCCCACCTCCCCCAGGCTCCTCTGTTAGTAACACACCTTGCATGAATAGGCTGTTATTTGTTGCAATTAATGAACCGATACTGACACATTATAATTAACTAAATCCACAGTCATCAGAGGGTTCCCTCTGGGCACTGTATATTCCTTGGTTGTAACGTATCTATAACACCCTGTTCCCCCACTCCAGTGCCATACAGAAGAGCGCCACTGCCCAACAATGGCTGTGCCCCGTCTTTCACCCCTCCCTGTCCCCAATCCCTGGTAACTGCTGATTTTTCACTATCTCCATCTTTTTTTTTTTTTGAGAATGTCATATACAGGCACACCTCACTTCATTGCACTTCACAAACACTGCATTTTTTTTTTTTTTTAACAAATTGAAGGCCTGCAGCCACCCCGCATAGAGTCAGCCCATCAGCACCATTTTCCCAACAGCATGTGCTCACTTTGCATCTCTGGGTCACATGTTGGATAATTCTCACAATATTCCAAACTTTCTGTCTGTTATCATGATCTGTGATCTATACTTTTTGATGCTACTATTGGATTTTTTTGGGGGGTGCCAGAAAACACTCAAATAAGACGGTGAATTTAATCAACAAATATTGTGTGTTCTGACTGCTCCACCAACCGTCCACTCCTCCATCTCTCTCCCTCTGCGCAGGCCTCCTTATTCCCTTGAGACACAACACCATTGAAATGAGGCCAGTTAAGAACCCTACAATGGCCTCTAAGTGTTCAAGTGAAAGGAAGAGTCACACATCTTTCACTTTAAATCAAAAGCTAGAAACAATTAAGCTTAGGGAGGAAGGCATGTTGAAAGCTGAGACAGGCTGAAAGCTAGGCTTTTTGTGCCAAAGACAGCCAAGTTGTGAATGTAAAGGAAAAGATCTAGAAAGAAATTAAAAGTGCTACTCTGGGCTGGGTGGGGTGGCTCACGCCTGTAATGTCAGCACTTTGGGAGGCCAAGGTGGGCGGATCACTTGAGCCCTCGAGTTTGAGACCCCATCTATATGAAAAATAACAAATAAATAAATTAGCCGGACATGGTGGCATGTGCTTGTAGTCCCAGCTACTCCAGAGGCTGAGGCAGTGGATCACTTCAGCGCAGGGGTTTGAGGCTGCAGTGAGCTATGAGCATGCCACTGCATTCCAGCCTGGGTGAAAGAGTGAGACCCTGTTTCAAAAGAACAACAACAAAAAAGCGCTACTCCAGTGAACATACAAATTATCAGAAAGTGAAGCATCCTCATTGCTGAAATGGAGAAAGTTTCAGTGGTCTGGATAGAAAATCAAGCCGGTCACAACATTCCCTTAAACCAAAGCCTAATCCACAGCAAGGCCCTAACTCTCTTCAAGTCTATGAAGGCTGAGAGAGGTGAGGAAGCTGCAGAACAAAAGTCTGAAGCTAGCAAGGGTGATTCATGAGGTTGAAGGAAAGAAGCCATATCCATAAAATAAAAGTGCAAGGTGAAGCAGCAAGAGCTGATGGAGAAGCTGCAGCAAGTTCTCCAGAAGATCTAGCTGAGATCATTGACAAAGGTGGCTACACTGAACAACAGGTTTTCAATGTAGCCTGTTTAGGTTAGCTCCTTTTGCTTAATGATACGGATTTAAGTTTCCTCCATATCTTTTGTGACTCAATATGCCTCATTTCTTTTTTATGGCTCGATAGCCATTTCTTTTCATTGCTGAATACTATTCCATTGTCTGAATATATCACAGTTTGTTTGACAACTCACCTACTGAAGGACATCCAGGCTGCATCCAGTTTTTGGCAATAAAGCTGCTATAAGCACTTACGCGCAGCCTGATCGTATTGATTTTCTCTCTTTCTCTTTCTCTCTCTCTCTCTATGTCTCTATCTTTCCTTTTTTTTTTTTTTTTTTTTGTCTTGCTCTGTTGCCCAGGCTGGGTTGCCAGATGCAGGCATAGTTCACTGCAGCCTCAAACTCCTGGGCTCAAGTGATCCTCCTGCCTTAGCCTCCTGACTAGCTGGGACTACAGGCACCCACCGCCATGCCCAGCTAATTTTTTTCTTTTTTTTTTTTTTGAGACAGGGTCTCACTCTGTCACCCAGGCTGGAGTGCAGTGGTGTGAAATCAGCTCATTGTAGTCTCAGCCTCCCAGGATCAAGCAATTCTCCTGCCTCAGCCTCCTGAGTTTCTGGGATTACAGGCATGTGCTACCACGTCCGGCTAATTTTTGTATTTTTAGTAGAGACGGGGTTTCTCCATGTTGACCAGGCTGGTCTCTAACTCCTGGCCTCAAGTGATCCGCCCGCCTTGGCCTCCTAAAGTGAGCCATCGCTCCTGGCCTCATTTTTTCTCATTTTTAATTTTTTTTTGGTAGAGATGGAGTCTTGCTGTGTTGCCCAGGCTGGTCTCAAATTCCTGGGCTCAAGTGATCCTCCTGTCCTTGGCCTCCCAAAGTGCTGGGATTATAGGCGTGAGTCACCACACCTGGCCGAGCCTGATTGTATTTTTACAAAGCCAGGGACATAATTGTCGTGGCACTGCTGGTGTGACTCAGAAGGACCCAACCACTTCCATATTTCAAGTGCTCACCACACACCAGGCATTGCACTAAAAGCCTCATTCATTCATTCATTCATTCATTCACCTCTTCACTCAATATTTACCAAGTGCCTCCTAGATGCAGGCTCTGTCCTGGGTGCTGGGAATGAAGCTATCAACTGGCCTCAGGATCTCACGAATTACAGACAAAAAGTAAGCAAGCAAACAGATGATCACATGTGAGTTCCAGGGCGGGGACTGAACCCAGGCCAGCCCACCCTGAGGCTCTTGCTGCTAACCACCACCTCTTCCTAAGAAGGGACTCACATGGAGGGCGTTCCACATGGAAGCTTCCAGACACATGTTCTGGATGCTCAGCAGTGGGGGAGGAGCCCAGATGGAGTTGGCCGTCCTGGCTCTGAGGCTGGATGTGACCCTTGGGAGGCTCATTCCAGAGCTTGATGTCGGTCTTGCTGCTAAAGCCGGGAGCAGGGAGCAGGCCGGCAGCACCGTGGGGCCAGGGCAAGAACTGACAGTGGGGCCTGGCGGAGCTGTGGGTGGGGGGCCCTCACAGCTGTGTCCCCCAAGATTCCCACAGTCTGGAAGGACAAGCAGAAAGCCCCCTGACCTGGGCTTTCCTGTGCAAAGGCCCAAGTGGTTCCAGAGATCCCCAGTGATCCCGAGGAGGCTGGGCCTGCACGTTTCCAACAGGCAAGCGGCTTTCTTCATGCACACAGCTGACCAGTGCGTCTGAGCCCACCTGGACCCTGCAGCTGGGCTTTCTGCAGCCACAGCTCCCAGGCGTGCCGAGCCGGGGCTGAGTCACTGCTACTATTTGAACACTTTCCCCTTCAAAATGACAGCCTTTGGCAAATATGTTAAATACCAATTGAGAACAAATGCCACCAGGAACTCTGATCATCCTTCATCTGCTGAGCAAGGAAATGCCAGGGGAGAAGGGAGAGGGGGAGAGGAGGCGAGACTGTGAGGGGGCCTGGGGTCCATGCTCTCCGGCTGTTCTGTGGCAGGGGTCCAGCTGCCCACCAAGGAGGCCTGGGTCTTTCTGGGGATTCTCGGAGAGGTTCTTTCCATCTGGAGGTGTGTGAGGGGCAGCCCCCCGGCCCCCCGACTGGAGGCTCATTCACCTGCCCACTGGGGCTTGGGTAGGAGCGTCAGGCCATGGGCTTGTGGGCTTGATGTCATGTGGGGGACACCCGTACCTGCCCTCTGGACAATGCCACGGGGGCTCTCAGCAGGAAGGGAGCAGCCGGCTTTCCCCTGCGTCAGCATCAGGCTCAGCCCATTCGGTGTGCACAACCCAGCCCAGTCGTGCCTGTCACCGCCACAGAGCTGGCCTTCAAGACAGTGCCTGGACAAAGCTTCGGAGCTCAGGCTGGAGCCAGCCTGCCAGGGTTCCAAGCCTGGATCTGCCAGCTCTCACTTGGATGGTGTTAGACAAGTGGCTTACCCTCTCTGTGCCTCAGTTTCCTCGTCTGTAACACAGAGGCAATATCAGTGCTCCCCCATGGGGAGGCTAGCTGGGTCCCTGAAGCCACGTGGGGAGGTAGTCAGTCCAGGGCCTGATGCACCTTGGGCCTCTGAGTTTTGCAGAGAGCCAGATTCTACACTGGGCACCGGGTGAGTGAACCGAAAGAGACAAGACTGTGCACCCCTGAGCGGGAGGCGACCAGAAAGACACACTGACGGCCCAGAGCGCAGGGATGAGGCAGCTACAGGAGAGCACAGGAGGGCTCCGGCTTCCTGGAGGATGTGAAAGAAAACAGCAGCACAGCTGCCGCATGGAGAGAAAGCAGCCCCCGTCGGAGTCGGCCTGCCACGTGTCTGCGCATGGAAGAGAGATGTGCTCAGGGCGATGTGCACACATATGCCTCTTAATAACAATTTCCTCATTTCGGAGACTCTTAATAACAATTTTCTCATTTCACAGACGCTATATATTTTTTTCTAAGATGGAGACTCCTTCTGTCATCCAGGCTGGAGTGCAGTGGTGTGATCTCGGCTCACTGCAACCTCTGCCTCCCAGGTTCAAGCTATTCTCCTGCCTCAGCCTCCTGAGTAGCTGGGATTACAGGCACCTGCCACCACACCCGGCTAATCTTTTATATTTTTAGTAGAGATGGGGGTTTCACCATGTTGGCCAGGCTGGTCTTGAACTCCTGACCTCAAGTGATCCACCTGCCTTGGCCTCTCAAAGTGCTGGCATTACAGGCGTGAGCGATCACACCTGGCCCATAGACCCTATTTTTTTTTAGAACACTTTTAGCTTTCCCAAAAGAAACCAATGCAGAGAGCATTCAGAGAGTTTCCACACACCACGCTTCTTTTTCTTACACAAATAGCAACACAGTTAACAGTCTGTCTGCTCCTGGCTTTTTTCACCTCAAATCACTTACTTAGGAGATCATTCCCTAGCAGGACACCCAGAGCCGCCTCAGCTTTCTGACAGTGGCACGGTACTCCTCACACTGGGCACTCCATGGCTTACCTGGCCCACACTCTCCTGGGGACACACCTGGACAAGTGGAGCTGTGGGATGAAGTCCTGTTAGCACAGAGGCTGGGCCAGAGGGCATCTGCATTGATCATTTTCATAGGAATTGATGAGCTGCCCCGCAAGGAGGACGTGCAACGTAACCTCTCCCCAAAACAGAAGACAGTGCGCCCTGCTCAGTCCACTCCTGCCCAAACGGTAGATGATCAGACTCCAAAATAAGAGCCCTCACACAAAACAGCCCTTTTCTCTTCCCGTCCCAGACAACCCACATTCTGGGGGTTGCTTTATTTATTTATTTATTTTGAGATGGAGTCTCACTCTGTTGCCCAGGCTGGAGTACAGTGGCATGATCTCGGCTCACTGCAGCCTCCGCCTCCCGGGTTCAAGTGATTCTCCTGCCTCAGCCTCCCGAGTAGCTGGGATTACAGGCACCCACCACCACGCCAAGCTAATTTTTGGATTTTTAGTAGAGATGGGGTTTCGCCATGTTGACCAGGCTGGTCTCGAACTCCTGACCTCAAGTGACCTGCCCGCCTCAGCCTCCCAAAGTGCTGGGATTACAGGCATGAACCACCGTGCTCGGCTTGGGGTTGCATTTCAAGTGGAGCAGAATGTCCTGGATCCTCTGGACACCCCGGTGAGTAATTCTATGTACTAGCAAAAAATGATCACAAACAGAAATTCAAAAATACCTCTACATATCTTCAAAACATACAAACTAGGAATAAATAGAACAAAAGATTTGCCAAGACCTGTACAGCAAAAGCATTAAACACGGCTGAGAGAAATGGAAGATCTCAATAAATGGAGAGGTTTTAGATCATGTGGCAGGAGACTCAATCTCTCCCAATTGGTCTAGAGTCAATGTAATTCCTGTCACATCCCCAGTAGGGTTTTTTTTTTTTTTTTGGTAGAAAAGGACAAGCTGATTGTAAAATTCACGTGGAAATGCAAAATATCTAGAATAAGCAAAACAACTGTAAAAAAGGACAAAGTTGGAGGACTAACTTGACCTGATTCCAAGACTTTTTTTTGTTTGTTTGTTTGTTTTGAGACTGGGTCTTGCTCTGTCACCCAGGCTGGAGTGCAGTGGCACGATCTCGGCTCACTGTGACCTCCAACTCCCAGGTTCAAGTGATTCTCTGGCCTCAGCCTCCTGAGCAGATGGGATTACAGGCACCTGCCACCACACCCAGCTAGTTTTTGTAATTTTAGTAGAGACGGGTTTCACCATGTTGAACCAGGCTGGTCTCAAACTCCTCAGGTGATTTGCCTGCCTCGGCCTCCCAAAGTGCTGGGATTACAGGCGTGAGCCACAGTGCCCAGCCCACTTACTATAAAGATACAGTAATCAAGACAGTGGCATCAAGCTAGACAAATAGATAATGGAACAGAATAGAGAGCACAGAGACAGCCCCCCACACACGTGAAGAACGGGTTTTTGATAAAGGGCAAAGGCAATTGAACGGAGTAGGAATCTGCAGGATTCTTCCTCTCTCATTTCTGCTGTTGGTTATGTGTGTCTTCTCTTTTTTCCTTCTGGATCAGCCTGGCTAGAGGTTTCTGTTTTTTTGACACATGGTCTCACTCCATCACCCAGGCTGGAGTGCACTGGTGTGTTCATAGCTCACTGCAGCCTTGACCTTTGAGGCTCAATCAATTTTCCTGCCTCAGCCTCCTGAGTAACTGGGACTACAGACATGTGCCACCATGCATGGCTAATTTTTGTATTTTAGTAGAGACAAGGTTTTGCCACGTTGCTCAGGCTGTTCTCAAACTCCTGAGCTCAAGTGATCTGCCCAGCTTGGCCTCCCAAAGTGCATCGATTTTATCGATGTTGCCAAAGAACCAGCTTTTGGTTGCTCCATTTTCCTTGATTGTTTTTCTATTTTCTATGTCATTGATTGCTGTGATCTTAATTACTTCTTCTGCTTACTTGTAGTTGCTGAGACAGGGTCTTACTCTGTTGCCCAGACTGGAGTGCCGTGGTGCAGTCATAGCTCACTGTAGCTTCGAACTTCCGGGCTCAAGTGATGTTCCCACTTTAGCCTTCAGAGTAGCCAGGACTGCAGATGTGCACCATCACACCCAGCTAGTTTTTAACTTTTTGTAGAGATGGGGGGGTCTCACTATGTTGCCCAGGCTGGTCTTGAACTCCTGGCCTCAGGTGATCCTCTCACCTTGGTCTCCCAAAGTGTTGGGATTATAGGCATGAGCCACCACACTCGGCCTTACTTTGGTTTTAATTTACTCTTTTATTTTTAGCTTCTAAAGGTAGAAGCTGAAGCAGTGATCTGAGGCCTTTCTTCTTTTCTAGTATAGACATTTTGTGCCAGAAATGTTCCCTTACAGACACTTTAGAGTCATTCCACACATTTTGATATGTTGTACTTTCATTTTCATTTGGTTCCAATATTTTCTAATTTCCCATTTGATTTCTACTTTGATCCCGGTGTTATTTAAAATAATACTATTTACTTTCCTAATATCTGGGGGATTTTCTAGAGATCTTTCTCTTACTGGTTTCTAATATGATTCCGTTTTTGTTAGAGTACACATCTGTATGACTTGAATAGTTCTGAATTTATTGAGACTTGTTTTATGGACTAAAATGTGGTTTATCTTAATAACCCTTCCAAGTACACTTAAAAACAAAGCATAGAGGATTCTTTCCACAACTGTCAGTTAAGTCAAGCTGGTTGATGGGTTTGTTCATGGTTTCCTACATCCTGGCTGACTTTCAGTACACTTCCATCAGTTACAGAAGAAGTGATTATACTTGTAGTTTTATCTATTTTTCCTTGCAGGTCTATTTTTTGCTTCAAGTATTTTGAGGCTCTGTTATTAGGTACATAAATGTTTAGTGTTTTTAATGTCCTTCCATAGAACTGACACTTTTACCATAATGACATAACCTTCTTTAATACTGTTAACATTCTTTGTTCTAAAATCTATTTTGATACTAATATCGTCATCCCAGTTTTCTTGGGATTAGTGTTAATGTGGTATATGCCTTTCCACCTTCTTACTTTTAACACTTTTGCGTCTTTATAATTAAAGTGAGTGCTCCTTGGAGGTGAGCATGTATGCAACTTGAAAAATCTGCCCTTAAAATAAGGGTGTTTATATCATCTACATTTAATGTGTGATTATTGATAGGAAGTTTAACTTTGTCCTCTTTCCATTTTGCTTTTCATTTGTCCCTTGTATATTTTGTCCACCCCCGCCAATTCTCTCATTTTCTGCCTTCTTTTGGGTTGATAATTTGTTTGTTTGTTTGTTTTGAGACAGAGTCTCACTCTGTCACCAGGGTAAAGTGCAGTGGCACGATCTCGGCTCACTGCAACCTCCACCACCTGGGTTCAAGCGATTCTCCTGCCTCAGTCTCCTGAATAGCTGGGATTACAGGCACCCACCACCGCGCCTGGCTAATTTTTGTATTTTTAGTAGAGATGGGGTTTCACCATGTTGGCCAGGATGGACTCGATCTCTTGATCTTGTGATCCGCCCACCCTGGCCTCCCAAAGTGCTGGGATTACAGGTGTGAGCCACTGTGCCTGGCTGGGTTGATAATTTTTTATGATTCCATTTTATTTCCTGTATCACCTTATCAGCTATTATTCTTTGTTATTTCAGCAGTTGCTTTAGAATTTATATTTATAGTAGACACCCTTAACTTATCACTGCTTATAATCAAGTGATGTTCTACCACTTCGTGTACAATACAAGAACTTACAACAGTACACTTCCACTCTTCCCCTCCTAGACTTTGTGCCATTGTTATCACACCTACGATCTTTCCATGTTGTAATCCCCAAGCTACATTTATTCTTCTGGTTAAAGACAGTTATCTTTTGAAAGAATTAAACAAAACAAATTTTACATATATAGCCATGCAACTAAGTCCTTCATTCCTTGGTGTATTTCCATCTGTGGTCACTATTTTTTTATTTTTTGAGATGGATTTTTGCTTTTGTTGCCCAGGCTAGAGTGCAATGGTGTGATCTTGGCTCACCACAACCTCCGCCTCCCAGATTCAAGCTATTCTCCTGCCTCAGCCACCTGAGTAGTTGGGATTACAGGCGCACGCCACCACACCTGGCTAATTTTGTATTTTTAGTAGAGATGGGGTTTCTCCATGTTGGCCAGGCTGGTCTTGAACTCCCGACCTCTCAGGCACTTTCTTTTTATCTGAAAGACAACCTTTCACATTCTTTATAGTGTACCTGCTGGTGATGAATGATTAAACCTTTTGTATTTTTCAAAAGTATTTTACCTTTGTTGAAATAATTCTGTTTGAATAATTCTGTTTGAATTCTGTTGAAATAACTCTGTTGAATAATTCTATTTTTTCTTCTCTTTCAATACTGTAAAGGTATTTGTTCACGATCTGCTCACTGGCATTGCTTCTGACACTATGCCTGCTGTCATCTTTCTCTTTCTTCTTCATGTGTCACGTGTCCTTTTATCCCCATGTGGCTGCTTTTAACATATTTGTCCTTATCTCTAATTTGGAGCAATTTGAATCCTATATTCCTGGGTGTGTTTTTGTTTGTTTTTCTCTCATGTGTCTTGTGCTTGGAGTCTATTGAGCTGCTTGGGTCTGTGAGTTCATTGTTTACTTCACATTTGGAAAAAGTTCCATCATTGTTTCTTCAAATATTTTTCTTTTCTTTTTTTTTTTTTGAGATGGAGTCTCACCCTGTTGCCCAGGCTGGAGTGCAGTGGTGCAATCTCAGCTCATTGTAACCTCCGCCTCCCGGGTTCAAAAGATTCTCCTGACTCAGTCTCCCAAATAGCTGGGATTACAGGCACCCATCACCATGCCCAGCCAACTTTTCATATTTTTAGTAGAGATAGGGTTTCACCATGTTGGCCAGGCTGGTCTCAAACTCCTGACCTCAACTGATCTGCCCGCCTCAGCCTCCCAGAGTGCTGGGATTACAGGCATGAGCCACCGCACCCAGCCTTCAAATATTTTTTCTGCCTTCCCCCTACAATCGTCCCTCTTCAGGGACTCTACTTACATGTCTATTGGGCTGCTGGAAGCTGTCTTGCAGCTCACTGACTGATGTTCTTTTAAAAAGAATTCTTTTTTTTTTCTCTGTGTTTCACTCAGGATAGTTTCTATTGAGACTTCTCTGAGTTCACTATTCCTTTTTAATGTTTAATCTACCCTCGATCTCATCATGTGTATCTGTCATCTCAGACACTGTGCTTTTCATCACTGGAAGTTTGATTTGGGTTAAAATGTAAAGAACTGCTTTATGTTAAAATACACACAACAAAATTTATCATATTAACCATTTAAAAATGGACATTCCAGTGGGCTTTCAAAATATCTTCTGTGTCTATATTTAACTTTTTGGACATATGGAACACAGTTTTAATGATTCTTTTAATATCCTTGTCTGCTAACTCTAACATCTGTGTTAATCCCCAGTCAATTTTGATAATGGATTTTTCTCCTCCTTACGGGCTGTATTTTCCTGCTTCTTTGCAAGACTGGGAATTTCTGAATGGATGCCAGACATCACGAATTGTACTTGTTGGGGGTGCTGGGTAGTTCTGTATTCTGGTCTTGAGCTTTGTTCTGGGTGTAGTTAAGTCACCTGGAAGCAGTCTGATCCATCTATCCATCCATCCATCCATCCATCCATTTATTTATTTTTGAGATGGAGTCTTGCTCTGCTGCCAAGGCTGGAGTGCAGTGGTGCAATCTCGGCTCACCGCAACCTCCGCCTCCTGGGTTCAAGCAATTCTTCCTGCCTCAGCCTCCCAAATATCTGAGATTACAGGTGCCCGCCACCATGCCCGGCTAATTTTTGTATTTTTGTAGTAGAGATGGGGTTTCACCATGTTAGCCAGGTTGGTCTCGAACTACTGACCTTATGATCCACCCACCTCAGCCCCCCAAAGCGCTGGGATTACAGGCGTGAGCCACCACGCCTGGCCTCAATATCTTCAATGTGGATGTTCTTCCAGTCTCTGCCTGAGTTCCCTCTCCCTGCCCCACAGCCTGGAAACGCTCAGTGCAAGAAGCTGGGGCAAGTGTAGGGCTCATCCCATCTGTTTCTCATGCTTTAGTGATCACTATCATTTATTACCTGGTGTCTGGTTGTAAAACCTATTGCTTTATGTATTTTATCTTTTCTTTTGGTCGTTTCATGAGGAAAGGTAAATCCAGTCTCTGTTTCCCCATCTTGGCCACAAGTAGAAGTTGAAGCAGAAGTAGGCATTATTATTATTTTTTTAATTTTCAAGTTTCTTTTCCAATGGAAAATTGCAAACATAAAGCAATATAAAGAGGAATACTGTATTAGTCTATTTTCAAGCTGCTGATAAAGACATACCCAAGACTGGGTAATTTATATAGAAAAAAAGGTTTAATGGACTCACAGTTCCATGTGGCTGGGGAGGCCTCACAATCATGGCAGAAGGGAAAGGGCACGTTCTACATGGCAGCAGCCAAGAGAAAGGGGTTTCCCCTTATAAAATCATCAGATCTCATGAGACTTGTTCACTACTACAAGAACAGTATGGGGGAGAATGACCCCATGATTCAGTTATCTCCCACCGGGTCCCTCCCACAATACGTGGGAATTATGGGAGCTACAATTCAAGATGAGATTTGGGTGGGGACACAGCCAAGCCATATCAAATACCATGATGAGCTCCATGGTCTACCCTGAAGCTTCTGCCGTCGTCCATCTCATAGCATTATTTTTAATAAGACAAAGACCACACTTCCCTGACTTTACACCACCTCGCTTCTCAGGGATGCTGTTAAGAGCTGACCACAAACGAGAGTAGAAAAGTGACGCTGCACCCTCCCAGGACAGGGATAATCCCTTCATCAAATCCAGGACTGGGACCACAGTCCCTAGTCCCCAGGCTCACTCGCAGAAGCATGGCTCCCACCATCTGAACCCCAACATGGATGCCAAGACTTTCCACTCTGAGTCCTTCTGAAGTTTGCAGTCACAATTGACAAGATATGGGTGACTATTGATCCTGGAAAGGAAGAAATTATAGTGTTTCTGAGAGTGAAACTTACCCCACCCTGCCCTTCCCCTCCCGTGTTTGATGGCGAGTATGCCCTGAGCAGCTATCCTGGCTTGCACAGATACTACCAGAGCAGACAGGGGTGATTAACAAGTAATTCATTTAGTCTCCATCATAACCACTTAGCAATCCATTTCCTCTCTATTTCCTGTTCAGAGACCTTTGGATGTCCCAATCTGAATAATTGATTGGAGCAGGAAAGCCTCAGGCTTTTGAAGTCCCTCATTAATTACCTGGACAGGAAGAAGGAAGAATCTCTACTCAGCCACAAAGCGGCTAAACACGATCAAGGAAACTGTACCCGGCTTTGATGGTCCCCTCCGTTAGCCAGAGGCACCATTTCCCCTCGAGGCTGGAGGAATGCTTCTGGAACCCTCTGAGCTGCTGCTGAATGCCACCACCATTGTTATTGGGTGGTGCCACCATCTACTCTAAGTCAAACACACCGGGCTATGATTGATGGAGAGGTGTCTGCAGAGCGTCTGTTATGAAGCTGTGATCGGCTAAATTGTGTCCCTCTTAACTCCTATGCTGAAGTCCTAACCTCCAGTACTCAAGGGTGTGACTCTATACAGAGACAGGGCCTGTACAGAGGTAATTAAGTTAAAAGGACATCATGAGGATGAGCCTTAATCCCGTCTGACTGGTGTCATTATAAGAGCTGAAGATGAGGCTGGGGGTGGTGCCTCATGCCTATAATCCCAGCACTTTGGGAGGCCGAGGTGGGTGGATCATGAGGTCAGGAGTTTGAGACCAGCCTGGCCAAAATGGTGAAATCCCGTCTCTACTGAAAATACAAAAATTAGCCGGGTGTGGTGGCGGGTGCCTGTAATCCCAGATACTCGGGAGGCTGAGGCAGGAGAATTGCTTGAACCCGGGAGGCGGAGGTTGCAGTGAGCCAAGGTTGCGCTACCGCACTCCAGCCTGGGTGACAGAGCAAGACTCTGTCTCACAAAAGAAAAAAAAAAAGAACTGGAGATGAGGACACAGACACACCTAGACACATAGACGGACAACTACGGGAGGACCCAGGGAGAAGGCAGCGCCTACAAGCCACGGAAGGAGGACCCAGACCCTGAGACACCTTGATCTTGGACTTCTGTACTCCAGAACTGTGAGAGTCAACATCTACTGTCCCAGCCACTCTGTCTGTGGTGCTTTGCTGGGGCAGCCCGAGCTAAGACAGACGCCACACCCTGGAACAGCTGCAGGGCTGGGAGGGAAGCTGCAGACACTCGTATGTATTTGTCCAACCCAAACACGTCAAATGGACTGAGCTATTCAAACCAAAACTCAGCGAGGAGACGGGCAACAAAAGAGTTAATGGGGAGACTGGATGTGAAATGGGTCTGGGCCATCAGCTGATGGCCAGTACTGGAGGCCGGGTACAAAACGGCAGTGAGGCCAGCAGCAGGATGGTGGAGTCTGGCTCCGATTCTGCCTGCAATGGATCCAGTGAAGGGATCAGGGAAAAGCATCCAACAAGGATAACCTAGAAAGCAGGCCCTCAGGCGGCTGTAGCTGCTGCCTCTTCCACCAGACTTAACAGCTGGGGAGGCTGGAGCCAGGGATCCTTCAAGGGGTGGCGCAGTCTCCAGCACCAGGAAGAATCTTCACTTCCTCTTTGAAACCACCCTGGAAGTGAGCTTAGGGACAGAGCTCAGGCAAGGCAGTGCCTCACTCGGTGGGTGAAGCCTCCTTCCCTCTCTCACAGCTCCCTGAAAGCTCCTTGCAGAGAACTCTGTTTAATAACCCCAGAAAAGCATTAAAAGCGAGTCTGAAGAACTCATGTAATGGATTCTTGGAGGCGGCTGCGATCCTCGGAGCTCCATGAAGCTGGGGAACTTATTCTTGGTGGAGCCTCCAGCTGGAGAGAAACTGTTTGAATTTCCCCAAAGCCAATTTGAGTTGTTGTTCCTCCTGGGAGGATGCATCTCCCAGCACCTCCCCTCTCCCATGTGAGCAGCGGATTCCTGCGCCCCGCCCACTTCCTCCCGGCCGGGAGCTGTTCTTTTCAGCAAAGCCACGAGTAGCAGGCAGGGGGGCCCCAGGCCAGGCATGGTCCATCTGGGAGGAGCCGGGTTCTGGGAGCAATTCTGCAAGATAAACCACCCTCTGGAGGGTGTGGCTCCAAGACTTTGATTCTTTGAGCCACCATGGCTAGACAGCCCCCTCCTTCCTTTCTGACAGAGGACTTGAGCCCTTGGCACTGCAACCCAGCTGTTTATAGACGGCTGAGAAGCCTGCCTCTGTCCAGCAAGAGTGCAGCTGTGTGGCAGTGGACTCAGCATCCACGTCCCAGCGACTGCTCACGTTCTCTGAAGATGCTGGAGGCTGCCCATGTGCCCTTTCCCCATTTTCAGGCATGCAGCATGCAGGCCCCACTCCCGCCACTGGACTTACAGTGAACGGAGCCAGGAAGGCGAATCTGCCCTGACTTGCCCTGGATTCTGCAGGAAGGCCCCACCTGAACCACCTCAGTCCCACGGAGAGGGGGATCCTGTGTCCTCTCAGCGCCAGTTGGACTGAGGACAGTCCCAAACCCCCAAGCTGTCCCGAGCCCAAGTGCATAGTGACCCCAGGGGAGGCTGGTGGCTAAGCCATGCCGCTGGGATCCTGGGGGGTCAGGCTCGGGAGTGCCTGGGGTGATCCTGCTCATGGCCCTGGTGGACGCATCTTGCCCTGGTTTCCAGGTGCGGTGGAGCGGGGAGCTCCGGGGCTGGCAGAGTGAGCAGGGTCTGGGTCCGGAGGGAGAAGGCGGCTCCTAGGCTGCTGTGCTGGGCAGAGGGTGGACGGTGGGGTTGACCCACGATGAGGCCCCAGGAAGAGAGGCATGTGTGACGCTGCTGGCCGCTTCCCCATCTTACCTCTGCTGGTGCCGCAGCCCTTTCCTTTCTGTGGCCCCTCCCCACGTGGAGGATACTGAGGAGGCTAGGACAGCCCTCGGGCTCAGGAGTGCCCAGTGACCCAGTCCTGGCCAATCAGGGGTTCCCGTTTCCCAGGCCACAGTGATTGATTGAGGGATGGTCATCCAGGCCAATCAGAATCCTGCCTGGAGTTTTCCTCTACATCTACTGGGGAAGATGCTCTCCTGTCCCTGGGGGGCTGTGATGCTGGCAGATGTGTGAGCAGGGAGGGGGTTCCTCAGCCCGGGAAAAGGCTGAGGCCGGCACAAAGAAGCAAGGGCAGGAGGTCAGTACGAGGAGACGGGGACGACGGTACAGAGCGAGACAGAGACACTCACTGAGACAGAGACACAGAGACATACAGAGAGAGAGAGAAGGGAGTGAGAGACAGAGACAGGCCCCCAGCACCATTGTGGACTCCTGCCTCCAGCTGTTGAGTACCCCCCTGCACATTATTCACCTATGAAACTTGAGCTGTTCGGTTTGGCCTCATGAGCTGTCGCTACCTGACTGTTTTTTGACCTATAAAAATGGCAGCTTCACAAGGCTTGACTGAACGACAAGAGGAAACTTCTATGGCTTGCCGCCGAGAGTCCTGGAGAAAGTAGGTTTCGCCGGTGGCCACGCTGACCCGCAGGAGCCCTGCCCCTTTGAAGCCCTTCCTTCTTTTAGATCTGCCGGGTTTACAAGGGGCCCAGGTCGCTCCTGTTCTTGATGACTAATTTTCTAAAAATGGTGTTTCTAATTCCTGATGGTAGAACTTCAGGCCCCAGTGCCTCCCTAGGGTGCACGCGTGGGTGCCCCTGACGCAGGATGGATACTGTCTGACTCTCTTTAGGAGCTGTGGTCAAAGGTACCCCTGCTTGCTGCAGGACCAGGACCGGGGTCCCATTGCCAGGCTCCCCAGGGAGGCCCTGCCCTGAAAGGGGCCCTGGGCAGCCCGCACCGTGAACTCCTCCTTTGGACAGGGCTAGCTCCTCACCTGCTCTGCTGCAGGCCCGGGGATGCCTCCACAGCTGTGGCCTCCAGTGGTGTGTGTGGGCTGCAGCTTCAGACAGGGTCACCCTCCAGGATCACTGCAGCCCAGCTGGCTCCATGAGAGGGAGCGCCAAGCGGCTGGAGGATATGGGTGTACCTGAGTGGGGAGTGGGGAATGAGGTGCCATAGACTGAGGCCCTCTGGGAATCAGTGCCCACTCGCACCCGGGGCCCACGCCCACCAGGGCCTCACACTGAGCTCCCTGTGGAGCTATGGGTGCAGTTCCAGGGACATACACTGCTTGTCACCCAACTGGAAATATGGGTGGGGCTCTGAGAGTGGACAGGTTTCATAAATCTTGTAGTTATCTCATGCATAACATAACTATGCTGCATCTTGTGGGTCAAAGCACTCCTGTGCGGTGGTGTTCGTGGGTGTTAGCATTTCTTCCTTCTGAAGCAATCCAGGAGGCTCAGAAAACCACAGCAGCTGGGTCCTGGAGGTGGATTCTAGGGAATGACTCTCCCTGGCTTCCCCCAAGGCCTCTCTGACCCTGTCCAGCCTCTCCCCCACTCCCTGGAGGTCAGGACTGTCCACCCTGGGGTCAAGGCCGGGCTCTGCGTCTGCACCCGTGTTTGTGACTCTCCACTGCCCTGCAGAAGACGGCATTTAATCCTCCCAGCTGCAGGCTAAGGACAGTGTTGTGAGCATGAAGTAAGCATCAAATACCTTGTGGGTATTCACCTGAGAGACTGAGTGACTTCCAGTGATCCACAGCCCAAAAATGGAAGGGCAGAGAATCAATGCCAGGCTCTCAGCTAGGCCACTGGGCCCAGCCAGGCCTTCTGCAGAGAAAGGGCATGGTAGCAGGTCCTGGATACTTGGATATCATTGTGCTACTTTTTCTTTGAAATAAAATGTTCATTTTCTAATATAAAAGTCTAGATGCTACCCTCTACCATGTGCCCCTCCCCAGCAATAGCTGGCTGAGCCGGAGTGGCCCCCTGACCCCACAGGCTAATACAGTGACCTTGGGTCTAGGAAGGAGAGGTGAGCTGAGCCTAGCAAATTCTGTCCTTGGGGCAGAACCAGGGGATCCGGGTGTCTGTGCAGGGAGCTCAGTTGGAGGCCCCTAAAGGCAAGGGCTGAGGTCGATACTAGAGGAGTCGGCAAAGGAGGGTGGTGCATGCAGGGAGAAGTGATGAGCCCTGATGAGGGGGAGGGGTGCGGCAGCAGGGGGCCCCAAGGAGGAGTGGAGGTTAGGGGAGAGGGAACCAGAGAGCGAGAGAGGAGGAGGAGGGGGAGAGCTGGGTGCTGTGGGCTGAATGTCCGTGTCTCTGTAACATTCCTGGGTTGGACCCTAACCTCCAATGGCATGGTGTTGGGGGTGAGGCCTCTGGGAGGAGACTGAGACCTTGTGATGGGATCAGTAGCCTTACAAAAGGGACCCCAGAGAGCGCGCCTCCACTTTCTTCCTCTGCCACGTGAGCACGGCGTGAGAAGGCGGCCATCTCCACACCAGGGACAGGCCCTCGCCAGAACCCGGCCCTGCCGGCATCCTGCTCTCAGGCTTCAGCCTCCAGAACTGGGAGAAAATCAACCCCTGTTGGTTTTTGAGATGGAGTCTCACTCTGTCTCCCGGGCTGGAGTGCAGTGGTGCGATCTCGGCTCACTGCAATCTCCGCCTCCGGGTTCAAGGGATTCTCCTGCCTCAGCCTCCTGAGTAGCTGGGATTACAGGTCTCCACCACCACGCCCGGCTAATTTTTATATTTTTAGTAGAGATGGGGTTTTGCCATGTTGACCAGGCTGGTCTTGAACTCCTGACCTCAAGTGATCCTCGTCTCGGCCTCCCAAAGTGCTTGAATTACAGCCGTAAGCCACCATGCCTGGTCACCCCTGCTGTTTTGAAGCCCCTCCGTCTAGGGTATTTTGCCCTCGTGGGTTTAGCTGATTCAGACAGAAGGGAAGGGAAGGAAACTAAGGGAAGAGAGAGAAGAGGGAAACAAGGAGAGAAAGCCCCTCTGTTCCCCACAACGTTCCAGTTCTGGCTTCACAGAAGAAGATACAGGGATGGTTGGTAAGAATAAGAAAAGATGCCCAACATCAGGGGTCTCCAGGGAAATGTGAGCTAAAGTCACAATGAGACGCCACCTCACACTGTTTCAAATGAAAAAGATGACACACACCAAGTGCCAGTGAGGCCCAGGAGAGGCTGGACCCCCACACGTGGCTGGCAGGGATGCAAGATGGTGCAGCTGCTTTGGAAGACAGCTTGGCCATCTCAAAGTTACACATCCATCTACCACGTGACCCAGCCTTTCCTCTTCTGAGTATCCAAGAGAAATGAAGGCACCTAACCACCGCAAGTCTAGTGTGTGGACATTCACAGCAACTTCATGCGTGGTAGGTCGGAGTGGTTGCAACCAAACGCCCATTGACCGTGACTGGTCACCAAATCGTGGGCCATCGACAAGATGACGGCCCATCACTCAGCAACGCGAAGGAATGGGCTGCCAGAACACACCCCCCTCGGAATAATCACGCTGCCTGAGAGGAACCAACCCAAAAAATAGCATCAGTTGCGTGACTCCATTTTATGTGAAGTTCTAGAGGGTGCAGGCTGCTGTGATGTGACGGAGCTGGGTGGTCACTGCAGCGGTGGGGGCGGGGCGGGGCGGTGATGTGATGGAGCTGGGCGGTCACTGCAGCAGTGGGGGTGGGGCGGGACTGTGATGTGATGGAGCTGGGCGGTCACTGCAGTGGTGGGGGTGGGGCAGGGCTGTGATGTGAGCTGGGCGGTCACTGCAGCAGTGGGGGTGGGGCGGGGCTGTGATGTGATGGAGCTGGGCGGTCACTGCAGTGCTGGGGGCGGGGCGGGGCTGTGATGTGATGGAGCTGGGCGGTCACTGCAGCGGTGGGGGTGGGGCGGGGCTGTGATGTGATGGAGCTGGGCGGTCACTGCAGTGGTGGGGGCGGGGCGGGGCTGTGATGTGATGGAGCTGGGTGGTCACTGCAGTGGTGGGGGCGGGGCGGGGCTGTGATGTGATGGAGCTGGGTGGTCACTGCAGCGGTGGGGGCGGGGCGGGGCGGGGCTGTGATGTGATGGAGCTGGGTGGTCACTGCAGCGGTGGGGGCGGGGCGGGGCGGGGCTGTGATGTGATGGAGCTGGGTGGTCACTGCAGCGGTGGGGGTGGGGCGGGGCTGTGATGTGATGGAGCTGGGCGGTCACTGCAGCAGTGGGGGCGGGGCGGGGCTGTGATGTGATGGAGCTGGGCGGTCACTGCAGTGGTGGGGGTGGGGCGGGGCTGTGATGTGATGGAGCTGGGCGGTCACTGCAGCGGTGGGGGTGGGGCGGGGCTGTGATGTGATGGAGCTGGGCGGTCACTGCAGTGGTGGGGGTGGGGCGGGGCGGGGCTGTGATGTGATGGAGCTGGGCGGTCACTGCAGCGGTGGGGGTGGGGTAGGGCTGTGATGTGACGGAGCTGGGCGGTCACTGCAGTGGTGGGGGTGGGGTGGGGCTGTGATGTGAGCTGGGCGGTCACTGCAGCGGTGGGGGCGGGGTGGGGCTGTGATGTGAGCTGGGCGGTCACTGCAGTGGGGGGCGGGGCAGGGCTGTGATGTGACGGAGCTGGGCGGTCACTGCAGCGGTGGGGGTGGGGTGGGGCTGTGATGTGATGGAGCTGGGCGGTCACTGCAGTGGTGGGGGTGGGGCGGGGGCGGGAGCAAGCCAGCTGGTGGATGGACTTGTCACCTTGACCTTGGCGATGGTTTCCCAAGAATACACACATGCGAAAACTTATAGAATTGCGCACTTTAAATGTGGGAACTTGACTGGACGTTGATTATGCCCAAATAAAGCTTTTAGAAAGTATATCATGATATGGCCCATACCACAGGAGAGGCTGCCCCATGTGTCTGTGTGTGTGGGGCGGGGGGGCAGGGCGTGGCATTTGATATAAAGAAAATAGAAGAAAACAGGAGTTACTGAGACCAAGACATGAAGATGACCCCAGTGGCCCCTCCTACATTGACCAGATTAAGCTTCAGGTTCTGGGAGAGAGCTGGAGTCCACCTCCCACGCAAGCCCCTGGCTGCCCCTGAGGGTGAGGAGGGGAAATGGGGCGCCAGCTGATGCCCCAAGCCCCCAACCCCACACCTCACTTCAGCCAACGGCCACTTTCATGTTCTGTCTGACTCAGAGTCTGCAAAGTACTTCTCACACCGAAGACTTCAGGACACATCTACCATCCCGGTGACAGCAGAGCCCGCTGGAGTCCCTGAAAGGCCTGGGCTGATGATGTCGTCTTGGGCTCCACACCCTGCCCCAGGGGCGGATGGCACTAGGCCAGTTTCTCTCCAGCCACCAAGACTCATGCTCCTGGCCCCCAGCCCCGGTCCTTCTCCAAACATGGACACTTCTCAGGAAGTCTAGTCTCCTCCTGCCAGCGCCGAGGGGCGGCCAAGCCCCCAGTGTGGTGCTGATGGAGAACTCGGCCAGTTCCTCCTGTCTATGACCACAGGGCTCACAGCACTCATGGCGGCCCCTGCCCAATCTCTCTTAGACTCTGCCTCAGTTTACCCTGCTGATCAATCTCCAGATGGGTCGACACAGACTGCGGAGGTGTGGCCCAAAGCCAACCCGTGCTTGTTTGGGGCCTTTCTTCTGAGCTTCCCCACACACCCCACAGCCTGCTGGGAACACATACCACAGGGCACTAAATTCCCCACCTCCCCCACTGGGAGAGGCAACATCAGGGTAGGGGGTGGGGGTCTTTGGAGGCAGGATAACAGGCTGGCTTGATGCCTGCTTCTGCTCCATCCCAGCACTGCAACTGTGACTGATCACCTAATGTCTCCCATTCATTCATTCATTCAGTCATTCTTTCACTCATTCATCTGACTCTGGGGCCATGGCTCCTCCCATTTTCACACATTTGCACTTTGCCAGGGGACTTCTAGTAACTGTCCCTTTGCCCATGAGGGTGGCGTGCCCTGAAGGGTCCCCTCTCCTTCTCTGACTCTGCATGCAGCCCTGGGGCTCCACCATGGAGCAGGAAGAGAAGGAGGGGCTGGCTCTGATGGGATCCATTGTGCACTGGGAACCACGCCGTTCTGCAGCATGGAGCACAGACCGGGGGTCTCAGTCTATGAACTGGGGGATTACGTCACATGTTTGCCGTAGTGCCAGGACACCCAGGACATGGAAGCCCCTCTGAAACCATTATGGTTGGCAGCCTTACAAAACTCTGACCCCAAACCTCCCTGCCCGGCAAGTTTTCTTTGCTTGCCTTCCCTGTCCTCTTCATTTTGCCGTGACACCCGGAGGCTGAGTAGAGAGGCCCCGCTATGAGTCCCACGTGCCCTGCAGGCCCCGCCCCGCCCAGCCATCCCCATCCGCACACTCACACACAGGAAGCCACACACACAAAGGACACATTTCTGTTTCAAAGCCTTCATTGCAGCTGATCCTCTGCAGTGCATTCAAGCCAGGCCCTCCTTGCTCCCTGCTCCAGGTGGGGACAAGGACAGCACACTGAGTGGGAAGGACACTGGGGTCCAAGCCAAGCCAACCAGGCAGGCAGCAGAGGAATGGTCACCCAACGGTGACTGTCAAAGTACAAAGGCCGGCCAGGCACGGTAGCTCACACCTGTAATCCCAGCACTTTGGGAGGCCGAGGTGGGCAGATCACCTGAGGTCAGGAGATTGAGACCAGCCTGGCCAACATGGCAAAAACCCATCTCTACTAAAAACACACAAAAAATCAGCTGGGCATGGTGGTGGGCGCCTGTAATCCCAGCTACTTAGGAGGCTGAGTCAGGGGAATTGCTTGAACCCGGGAGACAGAGGTTGCAGTGAGCTGAGATTGCGCCACTGCACTCCAGCCTGGGCAACAGAGTGAGACTCTGTCTCAAAAAAAAAAAAAAAAAGTACAAAGGCCAACAGAGTCAGCCCCAAAGCGGGGACACAGAGTGCCCTGGGGTGGGGAGGAGACACCAGGCTTATCTTTATCGTTCCCTCTGCCTCCACCTTTGGTGTTTCCACATGTGTTTTGCAATGTGTGTGCGCTTTACAGAGCGCAAGTAAATCGACACTCAGGTGGTGGGTGGGGGCGCAGGATGAGACGTGCGGAGACTCTAGGGCTGTGAGGTGGCTGCTGACGGGCTTCTGCATAGCCCCAGCCTGTGGTGGGTGATGGGGTGGCGAACTTCGGGGGTGGGCTGGACAGAGTGGAGGACACTGAACTCCTGTGAGGCTCCTTGGAGCTAGGCTGGGGCCCTGGTAGGTTTTAATTCCTTACCACAGAATCCCCCAGGCCGTGCTGCAGCCTGGCAGTGTCAGGGGCTCAGTAATTATTTGTTGGTGGAGTCACCTGAGCACTGAGAGTCAGGAGAGAGCTTTGGTGTGCTGCATGTCCCGTTTCCACAGAGTAGAAATGCATTCCCCCTACCCCCCACCAGAGCATCTCATGGGCTTAAATTCCGGCAGGCAGACTCTTGGAATCTGAGCACCAGGCCATTTGTGTCTACAGGGAACTACCTGTCCCTCAGCACTTCTTACGAGCCCTTTGTTGTCACAGATGCTGGGATGCAGACAAGGAAAGGAGAGGCTGGGGGTATGGGGGTACAGGGGCACAGAAGCTGCAGGGGAAGATGTGGTGTGGAGCCCTCCTGCGAGGGACAGCAGGCAGCTGCTGCAGACCCCATGCACCTCCCGGGGAGACAGCCGTGCCAGCAGAGAGCACCGGACTCAGAGTCAAAAAACCCACACTCAGGCCTGTAATCCCAGAACTTTGGAAGGCTGAGGCAGGCGGATCACGAGGTCAGGAGATCGAGACCATTCTGGCTAACATGGTGAAACCCTGTCTCTACTAAAAAAATACAAAAATTAGCCGGGCATGGTGGCAGGCGCCTGTAGTCCCAGCTACTCGGGAGGCTGAGGCAGGAGAATGGCATGAACCTGGGAGGTGGAGCTTGCAGTGAGCCAGTATTGTGGCACTGCACTGCAGCCTCGGTGACAGAGCGAGACTCCATCTCAAAAAACAAACAAAAAACCCCACACTCCCAGCCCTAACTCTGCCCTTACCAGCCTGAAGAAACTACCTGGCTCTCCCAGGGCCTCCGTTTCCCCATCAGTAAGACTGGGATGCCCAGGGCTGCTGTGAGACAATGAAAGTCCCTGCAAACAGGTTTCATCATCCCCTTATCCCTCACTTTTCTCCCCTACTAAATAGGGCAGTAGTGCCGCCAATCCCGAGGGACTGTGAGGGGGCCAGGAGTCAGCACCAAGGACAGAGCAGGCAGGTGGTAAATGCCTGGTGAGTGCTAGTGGCTCTCTAGAAATAATGAGTATCACGTAGTTAGCGGAAGGGATGGCCAGGACACTGTGGGAGCCCAGAAGAGCGCCCGTCCTGCACCTGCCACGGAGGCCACGCCGCTGCCTCCCTCCCTGGGCATGAGCTCCCCCAGTGTCCCCAGCCCCACGTCACCACACACCAGCCTCTTCCCTCAGTCTGGATACGGTGACACAGACGTGACACCGTGGAGCCCAGACACCCCCAGGAGGACTCGTGATCCCCGTGCGGTGAGAGGAAGGAAGAGTGACTCAGAGCTGCATCTTTCTGGAAAGCATGATAAGGGATCATCAGTGTCAAAACCCCGAGCTCTGGGCAGGGGCCATGATTTCTCCAGCGACCCCAAGACCACCAGGAATGACCCAACCGTGTGGAGAGTGAGGAGGGCTGCGGCCACGCCTGTCTCCTTGGTGGAGCCGCTTCATGGCACCCACAGACCATGAGACATCTCTGGGCTGGGGAAAGTCACATGATTCCCAGAGCCTCGATTCCACTGCAAATGGGGACCAAAAGCCACAGGCGGGTTTGCAGAATTAAGCCAGGTAACAGGCGTGGGGTCCTGGCCAGTGACCATCCCCAGGCCCACAGGCACTGCTGCTATTCCTCTTGCAGGGGAATCATCCTTTCCTGACGTGCACAAAATAGATGAGGCAACAGATTGATTTGAGGGACCAGGACTGGTTTCCCGCCCAGGCCCACCTCCACCTGAGCATTCAGGCACTGGACTCGTGGCTCCTTGCCCTGGCTGCACTGCACCCCACAGCCAGGTGGGCTGATAAACGGAGGCAAACTGTGTGTTACCATTCCTGTGTAAAAGTCCCGACCCCCACAACCTCAGAACGTGACTGTATTTGCAGATAGGGCCTGGAAAGAGCTGATTAAATTAAAATGAGGCCATTAGGATGGGCCCTAATCTAGTAGGACTGGTGTCCTTTAAGGAGACGAGGACACTGACACACTGGTGGGGATGACCTGTGAGGGGACAGGGAGAAGGCAGCTGAATGCGAGCCCAGGAGAGAGGCCTCAGGAGGAACCAGCCCTGTTCCATCTTGATCTCCCACTCCAACCTCCAGAATGTGAGCCCACAAACGTCCCCTGTAAGCCGCCCAGTCTGTGGGGCATTGTGGTCAGCCCGAGCTGACTCAGACACACGAAGACACACTGACTTAGTATGGTGCCATGGCATCTCATACACTGCACTCTTGCCATTGCACAGACAGGGAAGTGGCCTACAGACACGGCGCCTGTCCAACGTAGGACTCGAACCCCAGCAGGATGCCTGCAGGGCACACTGTACTTCCCAGAACCACAACAGGCTGCAAGAAACAGAGACTCCTGCTCCCCCAGCACGGGAGGAATGCAGATTGCTTTTGAACTTTTATTCCAGCCGTACAAGAGTGGGTTTCAGGAACGGCACCTTCCCTGCTCACCTGAGGATGGTGATGTTGTTGGCGCAGAAGGCAAGATCTCAGGGAAGACAGGCACATAACAGGAAGCACAGCCTTCCCATCCTGGACCACAGCATCGCAGGGCCCAAGTGCTCGTGGCCATGACGGGCTCTGGAGGCCCACGTCCTTTATTTGCACCATTCTGGTACTGACAGTGGTTCCTCCCCCGTGGAGTAGACAGCGTGTCCCCGAGAAGGTAGGGGGCCCTGGGGCACGTCTCACAGGCAGAACCTTCATCTCACACCATCATGAACCAGCCAGGTGCGCGGCCTCATGCTTGGTGACATCGAATCTGCTAATTTACATGAATTGGAGCAACAGGATGGCCCGTGGAAGATTTTAGCCCAGTTCAGAGATAACCAAGAGATTGGTTTTCTTCTCAAAGGGGGATGATTGCTCTTTCCTTGGAAATGTTACTTATTTGTGATGGTTTAGATGTCAGGGATGCAATGAGCCCAGAGACCATCTGCCGGGTCACTCTCAGCCCCTCCCTGGCCTCCTCACAGGATGGGCAGCCTCCCCTTACGGCCCATTCCCACACACTGCAGCACCAGCCGGGCTGCCCCGTCTGCCCTCTCTCCAGCTGTTGCTGAATACAGGGACGTGGGAACCTGAACACAGAGGAGCATGAATGCAGGTAAGAACGAGGCCTGTGCTGGATCCAGGGGAGTAGGAACACAGGGCTACACACCCTAGGCCCTACTCTGATTTATTAAATTAGGTCTTGCTCAGACTCCAGGCCCAGCCCACCCCTGGCAAGGTGGCCAAGGGCATGGATGCGTCCCCAGTCCAACCCTGCCCTGTGCTGGGCGTGGGGCATCATATTTCTCAAGAAAATCATTTCCAGCCAGTGAGCTCACTGGGCTACCTTAGCATCTACATGAAACACAGATCAAAGTCCCTCACAGGAGCATGAGGTATCCCCAAAAAGGCCCAGCTGTGGGACAGGACAGTGGTGGCTGCCTCTGAGGACAGCCAGAAGAGGCTGCAGCTGGCACTACATCCCTTCCCCTCCTTCTGCCCAGAAAGTGGGGCTCACAGGCCACCCCTAAGGCAGAGCCCAGTCCTGGGTGATGGTATGAATGTAAGACAGGCATGGATGGAGCTGGGCCCCAGGTGGCGTCTCCAGGGCCTGGGCCGGATCCCAGGACCCCAGGTGTCCCCGGGACCTGTCCTGTGCAGGTCAGCCCGCTATGGTCAGCAAAGCCACAGCTGCAAGATGTCCCTGGGACCTGTGTGACCATAAGCGGCAAAAGGGACTTTGCAGATGTGATGAAGACCTGGAGATGGCCCTGATGTTCAGCGTCATCACAAGGGTCCTGATCAGGGGAGGAGGAGCCGGGAGGATCTGATGAAGACCTGGAGATGGCCGTGACGTTCAGCGTCATCACAAGGGTCCTGATAAGTGGAGGAGGAGCCGGGAGGACAGAGCTGCAGAGGTGAGGATGGAAGCAGAGGTTGGAGGGATAAACTGCTGGCTGGGGATGGAGGAGGGGCCACAAGCCAAGGAACACAGGCGGCCTCTAGAAGGTGGAAAAGGCAAGGAAACAGGCTCTCCTGGAGCCTCCAGCAGAAACCAGCCCTGACCACATCTTGACTTTAGCCCAGTGAGCCCCACGTTGGACTTCTGGCTTCCACAACGCTAAGATAATAAACGTGTTGTTGGAAGCCACAAGGTTCGTGGTGGCTTGCTGCCACTGCCTCAGCCACAGGAAGTGCACAGCTGACTTCTACAAGGCTGAGAACATCAGAAAGCCATGGATATCCACCGGGCTGTTGCAAAGGGGCACTTTGCAGACCAGCCCCTCCCTTTTGTTCATTAATAAACAGGGGCGGGGGTGGCTGGGCTGAGGCGAGGTGTAGCCTTACTGGCTACATTTTGCAACTGAAGATCCTGTAATGAGCTACAAAGTGAGAGCTCAACCCTGTACCCCAAATGGCCCCAGTGTCCAGGGGGCCACCAGCAGGGCGCCTCTGAACATCCCTTTGTCACTGCAGACTGTGGCAGCCTCCAGAATGCTCAATCGTGTCCCTTACCCTCCTGCAGGATGAAATTGGACCACCAATGAGCGGCGCGGGCCTGGAGCCTGGGCTGCTGGGGACCTGGCCTTGTCTGGGCAGTCTGGGTCTGCTCGGTGTTGCCAGAAGAAATCGTGGGCACCTGGTGGCACCTACGGGGGCTCAAGATGAAGGAGGAGGGAGTGGTGTTTTGCCAGGATCAAGGACAGCACCGTGGCACTGGCTCAGCAGTTACAGGAGCTACTTCCTCCCACTCTTCAGGCCTGAGGCCACTTCCCCACTGCTGGCTGCCCAGCCAGAGCCAGGGCTGGGGCAGGCGGGAACAGCGAGGCCAGCAGGCCACGGGCCACAACTTCATGCCACCCTGAGACCACAAAGCCTGTGCTGCTCTCAAAGGCTAGAGCCAGTTTGGCTGGGGGGGACCCTGGGGGGCTCACCTGCTGTTCCCTCTGTGGGTCCCGGGATGCTGCAGCACACACGTGTGAGTATACACCCCACACCCCTCTGTCACTCTGCCCTGACCCGGAGCCCACCAAGTCCAGGGGCTCTCAAAGTTCTGCCTCTTCCCCATCATCAGCACCTAAGTGTTCGTCACTGTGAGGCCTTCCGAGGAGCCACCAGGGAGGGGGGACGCCAGATCTAGGGACAAGAGGCACCTGGACCGAGAATAGATAAAGGTTCAGGGCACTCCCTTGTCCAGAAATCACCGTGAGGATCTCCCTCAGCGACGATGGCAAAAGTAAGTCTAGCGTTTGAAGGGCAAGGGAAGAAAAGCTCTTGTAGTCACTGAAATAAAACCACAAACCCGACTGGCTGTTCCAGTACCTTAGGAAAGTCCTCTGCCTTCCTCAAAGATGGCGTCTTCCTATCTGAATGTCGTATTCTGTGTTATATTAAGGTTGTTGGTGCTTCAATTGTTGTTACTGTTTTTTTTTTTTTTTTTTTTTTTTTACTTCTCACCAACACCATAACTCACTGTACTTTAAAGCTAGCTAGGCCAGGTGCAGTGGCTCATGCCTGTAATCCCAGCCCTTTGAGAGGCTGAAGAGAGCAGATCACTGGAGGTTGGGAGTTTGAGACCAGTCTGGCCAACATGGCGAAACCCCATCTCTACTAAAAATACAAAAATTAACCGGGCGTGGTGGCATGTGCCTATAATCCCAGCTACTCGGGAAGCTGAGGCAGGAGAATTGCTTGAACCCGGGAGGCGGAGGTTGCAGTGAGCTGAGATCGTGCCACTGCACTCCAGCCTGGGTGACTGAGCGAGACTCTGTCAATCAATCAATCAATCAATCAATCAGTCAATCAATCAATCAAGCTAGCTAGCTGAAGGCAAAGACTGAAGTTGGGGCCTGGTGCACGTAGCAGCATTCCATGAGTATAGAGAGTCCAGCCCTGGAACTGGAGGAACTCATCCCAAGCCTCACTCTGCCAGCTCTGAGCTGTGTGAGTGGTATGGCCCCTGGGAAGCCACTTAATCCCTTTGGACTACGATTTAATGTCCTGTAAAGCAAAGCTCCTGATCTCTCTTGGGCACACGAGGGTTGGGGCCGTAAATGTTTGCCGGCTCTGCCCCGAGCCTGATGCCCACAGAGGCCACCCTGCCTCCCCTAGGAGCTGCTGGTCAATGGGAGGGGACAGATCCTGGGCCAGGCCCAGTCTCCTTTCCCTGCCAAAGAGCTGAGGCCAGAGAAGGGGTTGGCCTGGGGAGACAGCAGACAGACCCAGGGCGGAGAGTCAAAGGTGCCATCAGTCAGAGAAGGCCCTGGAAAGAAAGCACAGAGAGGCTCCACCCCAGGGGGCTAATGCCGCCATCCTCATGATGAGAAGGGGCCTGGCATGGGCACCAGCTGAAAGGACCACCTAACTGTCCCCACACATCCGGGGCCTCCAAGCCCCTAACTCTATTACTGCTGACTGAATGCCGTGGAGGCCGCCAGCCCCGGCTGGATCCAATTAGCTCGTGCACACGTCTGCAAGTGATGGGAGGGCTGGGGCGAGATGCTCTCTGCTCGGCCTGCTCAGCAGATGGGACCCCCTCGGCTTCCCTGTGGAGTCCCTCAGCCAGTGTGTCCCTGAGCTCCCTACAGAGGTGGCAGGCAGCAGATAGAAGCTCAGGTCCATATCTCTCTGACCAGTACGTGCAGGCTGGGGCGGCAGGAGGATGTGCAAACCTCTCCCCTGGTTCACTGAGGGTGGCCCTGGAGCAATGGGCCTTCACAGGTCCTGGTGGGCACCCAGTCGGGTGTGGGGATGCAAGGTCTCACTTCCGATGCTGTTGGGGTCCCTGAAGGGGCCTTATCCCAGAGATGACAGCCAAAAACACAGCGTGTCACAGGCAGCATCTGTGTGTGCTACGGTGGTGTTCTAGAAGCTGGCAGAGCTTCAGAACCGCCTGGGGGGCTTTGGACAAATGCAGACCCTGGGCCTCCCCGCCGCCGGCAATCTGAGTCAGCCAGTCTGGGCTGGGGATGGGGATGGGGTCCACGTGTCTGATGAGCAGGACCCGCAGGTGTTGGTGAGGTCTGAGAAGCCCCAGGAATCACTGGCAGGGCCTGCTGTGCAGCTCACTCTCCTGAGGCTTGCAGCAGCCTCATGGGGCCAGGGTGCTGCCCTGTGGCTGGGGGTGCAGCTCAGTGCTCCGACGGCCACATGGAGTGGGGGACAGACGGAAGATTGGGGGAGAATCTGCATGGTGCCTGGCCCTGGGGCAGGGGCACTGGGCTGTGGCTGAGAACATGTAAGAGAGCTGTGGAGGCCAGAGAGGGGATGCCTTCATCTACCTAGGGGCTCAGGTATGGCTCCACAGATGGGGGATTCCCAGGCTGACTCCGGAAGGCCTAGCAGCATGTCCCCAACTGATGCAAGAGGTGGGGGGAGGCCCTGCTGGCAGAGGGAGCATGTGGTGAGAAGGTGACCTGGAGGGCAAGGGTACATGGCCAGGATAGAGCCAGAAGATTCAGCTGCAGAACAGGGGCCAGCATGTGGCGGCAGCATCCACAGTGCCCTGATCTTCGGGGCTATGGCACAGGCAGAGGAAGTCCAATTCTGCCCTGCGCCTACAGCACAGCAAGAGCTTGGTGAATACCGGCAGGTGCAATTTTCATGAGCTCTGATTCTTGCAAGGGGCTGGCTGACTTCTGGCTCCAAGGAGGGCAGTGCCAGGAAAGCACAGCTAAATGCCAGCTGCCCAGATGGCATGGAAAACATGCACTCTGGGTCACCAAATCCCAAATTCACTGGGGTTGAGCCCCCTCCATCTTGAGTGGCTCAGGATAAAACCTGGAGCCCGTCCACCCCACACTCACTGTCAAGAGCCTCCTAATGATCCATCGAGGCTGTGTGTCCCCTCTGCAGTCTTTTGTCCACCCAGCGGCCAGAGCGACCCTCCGCAACCCAACAAGATCTCACCACCACCCCACGGTATAACGCCTGCGGGCTGCCCGCTCCTCACAGGTAAAAGCCAGCATGGCCCAGTGGCCCACAGCGTTCCCATGGCCTGGCCCAGCCACGCCTCCCCTCTCTCCCCTGCCACTCTCTGCAGCTTGCTCAGCCCAGCTGCACAGCCCTCCTGCTTCCCTCCAACCTCCAGGCATGGCCTGACCACCGTGCATGACTCTGCAGCCACCCCAAGCATGCTCCTCAAGGTCTTATCCCTGGCCAACCCCCAGAACCATTCAATTATCGGCCGTGATGGCTGCCTGTGACTCGGGTCTACCTGCCAGCGCTTTGGCTCCACTCTGCCCTTGATGTGTCCCCGGCTCTGAGAGTGGGGCCTGGCTCAAGGGCACACTTGCAGGTCCGGTGAGTCTGAAGGTAGGAGGTAGTTACTAAGCCAGGCATCCTGGCACTTGAATCACGTGCAGGGCTGAGTCTGTGTTCTGATCCCGTGTGACAGGCCTATCATCGGTGTCTTTTATTTTCTCTTTCTGATGCTCTGGCATCCAGGGTTTTGCTGACCCTGGAGGGACGGCGCCTCGAGAGTCAGGCAATTCCTAGAGAAAGTAAACAGCTCACCTGAGAGCCGGACTTTCAAATGCCAACCAACCAAAACAGAGGCCACCCCACCCCTCCTCTATCCGGGTCCCATGCTCCCAGCCACTATCCCTGCCCTCATTACCCCAGGGCTGGGTACCAGACAGCCAGGGACAGGCCCTAGGCCCCAGAGCTCTGAAATGATTCCAGCTGCCAACCCTAAACCCACTTACACTGCCTGCTTTGTCTGCTCCTTCCTGCAGAAATCATGATAAAGCTCCTGTCCACATTTCCCCCCTCTCTCCCTCTGCCTCCTAATGGACCTTGTGCTTCCCTGAATGGCCCCCAAGGCATGGCCTCCCCTACCTCCTGGGAACAGTGAGTTAGCAGCTGTCCCCCTGATCCGTTGGTCTCGCCATACCTGAATAAGAATAAAACCTACATTAAAACATTGGGGTACACAGGACCTGCCTGACAAAGGATCCAGGAAAGCAAGTCTCTGAAGGCAATTGTTTTGTGTCGTTCCACTACATGTTCTGAAAAGAGTGGCAGTACTGGCACAGTCTGGTGCATGCTGTTGCCTGAGATCGTCAGCAGAGACGCAGAGGGCTAAGGGCTGGAGGACAAGCCCCTGAGCTCCGTGACTACCACCCCAGGGGCTTGGATGCACTGGATTTTGTGTGGAGGGCATGGTGAATACCACCTCGCAGCCCCTCTGAGCTGGCACAGCTCAGGCCACAGCACGCCCACTCTGGCTCAAGGGAAATGGTGCCATGCTCTGTGCCCTGGGAGACCGACTGACTCGAGGGTGGGCTCCTGATCACAGGTGGTCCATCCACTGGCTGGCAGGGGCTAAAGCCAAGAGCTGATGCAAAGGGCACTGCCAACGGGGCAGGGATGACCAGTAGAGCCAGCTGGACGGGCTGCTTTTTGAAGCAGAGAATTTGGGACCAGTGACAATAGAACAGACTGGCAGAGTGGGACAGGGCTAGCATGGAGGAAGGGGAAGCAGCCAGTCGGTAAAGCTGCCCCAGGTCCTCACAGCTCTAAGTCCCAGGCCACACTGCCCTGCAATACTCTCCAATTTCACCTGGCATTTAACACAAATTGACCAGAATCATTCCCTGTTCTTTGTTCCTAATAAGGGCAGGATTGCTTTTATCCATCCATCCATTCATCCATCCATCCACCCGCCCACCCACCCACTCATTCATCCATGTATTCACCTATTCATCCATCTCTCCTTTCATGTATCCATCTACCCATCTATCCCTCCATCCATTCATCCACCCACCCAACTACCCACTAATCTATCCATTTGCCTACCCATTCACCCACCCATTCGTCCATCCAACTAGCCATCCATCCATCCATGCATTCACCCATCCTCCATCTATCCATCCACTTAACTACCCAACCACTCATCTATCCATCTGCTCACCCACCCATGCATTTGTCCATCCAATAAGCCATTCATCCATCCATGCATCCACCCATCCTCCCTCCATCCATCCACCCACCCATCCTTCATCCATCCATCCATCCATCCATCCATCCATCCATCCAACAGCTATTTGAACTGTTTAATGACAACCTCCCACAGGGAGACAGCTGGGAAAAAGACAGATTCAACCCTGACCTTGTGGAGTTTGCAACCGGCAGGTGACAACTGAACAAGTAGCCGTAAGTGTGGTGAAGTTTCTTGGAGAATCGCACAGGTGCCTGCCCTGGGTTGTGTAATACGGTGGAGGCTATTCTAATTAGGGGGAAGGTGAGGAAAGGCTTCTCTAGGATGTAACTGTCAGGACTGAATGGCGCCCAGGAGTCAGCAAGGGAGGGAGGAGTGCCTGAGGCAAGAGAGCTGTGAGGTGGGCAGTGGGGGCAGATCAGGAAGATGGGAATGGGGCGCCTCCTCAGGGACCCTCTGGAGGAATCTTTAAAAGCTGGGCGCAAGGATCACTTGCGCCTTAGAAGGCTTGCTGTGGGCAGGGGTGGCAGGTGTGAATGAGGGAGGTGCTGGGGCTGGGGTCACCTATTGGCTTCTCTTAAGGTGTGGCCGGGCCTAGTGGCACAGAGGGCCCCAGGGCACTGCGTGGCTTGTCACTCAGAGCTGGGCAGCCTGGGTATACCGTTCTTCACAGGCACCTTGGAAGCTAACTCCGAGGAGGCCCCTGCATGGCCGGCCAAGGGACACACACTGGGACGCAGACTCTCAGTACAGATCGCCAGCCTCTGGCACCGTCGCCATGGAAACCAACTGGCAATGAGAAATTTAGCAATTTGAAAAAAGCATTTCCTTCCCTTATTTATATCTCTTGACCCTTATCCTAGGGGAATGGCGAGGGAAGCACAGCTCGCAGCTGGAGCCGGGAGTGGGCAGGTGTCTCGAGGGTACTGCTCCCCGGAACGGGGAAGGCTGCCAGTACCTCACCCCCCCAGAGTGGGCAGAGCCTAGAGATGCCGTCCCAGAATACGTTGCTCCTGGGAAAGATGAAAATAACGCAGAAAAGGCAAAGTCTCCCTCTTCCCTCCCCCACCTCACTCCTCTCCCAGGGATGACCTCAAACGTCACTCCGAGGATTGTTATTCCAGGTCTTTCTCTATGCACCGCTGGGCACACGCAGGAATACAGACACATGCCAGTGCTCTTGTTGAACAAAATGGGGTCATGCACTAGCCCATGGCTACTCTGCAGCCCACTCCCTTTGCTGAGGGCCTGTGTTGCTCTCCTGACCACAACACTAGGGTTGTTGCATTGCTTCCACCACCGTAGAGTTCCACGGTGAGCTGGGCCGTGCTTTATGAAAGCAGTTCTCTCAGATGTCCAGGGATGCCACGCCACATGAATCACCAAGAAACAAAGCAATGCACTTGCCAGTCCCTCCTCTAAATGCTTTCTCTAAAGGCAACCTGGCCAACAGGAACCCTAACTAGACAGGCCCTAATGGGGCAGAGGGGAGAAGCGGGGAGAGCGATCTGGAGAAAGGAGCCTGTCGCAGCGCCACGGGAACATCTGTAAACGTGAGAGTCAGGGAAAAACGAAATTGGTCTGGGGCATTCTATGCAGCCATCAAAGGCATGGATGACAGTGCTTACTGACAGGAAAAAATATTCCCCACATGTTCAGAAAAAAAGGGTAGATTACAAAAAGGTATGGAACAGCGAGTCCGACCTTCAGAGAAAAGGTGTAAAAAAGATGCAGAGGCATATCTTGTTTTATTACCCCTTGCTTTATTGTGCTTTGGGGATACTGCATTTGTTACAAACTGAGGGTTTGTGGCAACCCATTGTTGAGCACGTCCAGTTTTTTTTTTTTTTTTTTTAGAGATAGGGTCTTGCTCTGTCACCCAGGCTGGAGTACAGGGGCGAGATCATAGCTCATCGCAGCCTCAAACTCTTGGCCTCAAGTGAACCTCCCACCTTGGCCTCCCCAAGTGCTGGGATTCTGGGTGTGAGCCACTGTGCCTGGCCTGAGGCAAGTAAATCTGTTGGGACCATTTTTCCAATAGCATGTGCTCACTTCATGTCTGTGTGTCACATTTTGACAATTCTTGTAACATTTCAAACTTTTTCAGTATTAGGATATCTGTCATGGTGATCTGAGATGACTGATCTTTGATGCTTCTATTGTAATTGTTTTGGGGTGCCATGAACTGTACCCATATAAGACAGAGAAACTAACTGATAAATGTTGCGTGTTCTGGCTGATCTACCACCTGGCTGGTCCATCATCTCTCCCCATCTCCTTGGGCCTCCCTATTCCTTGAGACACAACAATATAGAAATTAGGCCGATTATAGCTCTTATTTCACATGCCAAGGGAATAAAAAAAGAAATAAGGCCAATTAATGATCCTACAATGTCCTCTCACTGTTCAAGTGAAAGGAAGAGTCACTCATCTCTCACTTTGGATCAAAAACTAGAAATGATTAAGCTTAGTGAGGAAGGCATGTCAAAAGCTGAGATAGGCTGAAAGCTGAGACAGGCCTCTTACACCAGTTAGCCAAGCTGTGAATACAAAGAAAAAGCTCTTGAAAGAAATTAAAAGTGCTACTGCAGTGAACACACAACTGATAAGAAACTGGAACAGCCATATCACTGATATGGAGAAAGTTTTAACTGGTTTGGATAGAAAATCAAATTGGCCACAACATTCCCTTAAGCCAAAGCCTAATCTAGAGCAAGGCCCTAACTCTCTGCAATTCTATGAAGACTGAGGAGCTGAGGAAGTTGCAGGAAAAAAGTTGGAAGCTAGCAACTTCCATCAAGTTTAAGAAAAGAAGCTGTGTCTGTAACATAAACATGCAAGCAAAGCAGCAAGTGCTGATGGAGAAGCTGCAGCAAGTTTTCCAGAGGATCTAGTTAACTTCATTGATGAAGGTGGCTACACTAAACAACAGATTTTCAATTAAGACAAGACAGCCTTCTTTCTTTGAGATGGAGTCTCACTCTGTCACCCAGGCTGGAGTGCAGTGGCGTGATCTCAGCTCACTGCAAGCTCCATCTCCCGGGTTCACACCATTCTCCTGCCTCAGCCTCCCAAGTAGCTGGGACTACAGGTGCCCGCCACCACACCCAGCTAATTTTTTGTATTTTTAGTAGAGACGGGGTTTCACTGTGTTAGCCAGGATGGTCTTGATCTCCTGACCGCATGACCTTCCCACCTAGGCCTCCCAAAGTGCTGGGATTACAGGCATGAGCCACTGCGCCTGGCCAAGACAGGCTTCTATTGGAAGAAGATGCCATCTAGGATTTTCATAGCTAGAGAGGAGAAATCTATGTCTGGTTTCAAAGCTTCAAAGGACAAGCTGACTCCCTTGTGAGGGGCTAGTACAGCTGGTGACTTTAAGTTGAAGCTGGTGCTCATTTCCCATTCTGAAAATCCTAGGGCCTTAGGAATTATGTGAAACCTACTCTGCCTGTGCTCTATAAATTGATCAACAAAGCCTGGATGACAGCATGTCTGTTTACAGCATGGCTTACTGAATATTTTAAGCCCATTGTTGAGATTTACTGCTCAGAAAAAAGAGATTCCATTCCAAATGTTACTGCTCATTGACAATGAACCTGGTCACCCAAGGTCTCTGCCGGAGATGTAAAAGGAGATTAATGCTGTTGTCATGCCTGCTGACCCAACAGTCATTTGCAATCTATGGATCAAGGAATAATTTTGACTTTCAAGCCTTCACATTTAAGAAATACATTTTGTAAGGCTATAGCTGCCATAGATAGTGATTCCTCTGACAGATCTCGGCAAAGTCAATTGAAAATCTTCTGGAAAGGATTCACCATTCTAGATGCCATTAAGAACATTTGTGATTCATGGGAGGAGGCCAGTATGTCAACATGAGCAGGAGTTGAGAAGAAGTTGATCCCATCCCTCATGGATGACTTTGAGGGGTGCAGGGGAAGAGGTCACTGCAGATGTGGTGTAAACAGCAAGAGAACTAGAATTAGAAGTGGAGCTGGCTGGGCTCACGCCTGTAATCCCAGCACTTTGGGAGGCCGAGGCAGGTGGATCACGAGGTCAGGAGATCGAGACCATCCTGGCTAACACGGTGAAACCCCATCTCTACTAAAAATACAAAAAAAATTTAGCCAGATGTGGTGGTGGGCGCATGTAGTCTCAGCTACTTGGGAGGCTGAGGCAGAAGAACAGCGTGAACCTGGGAGGCAGAGCTTGCAGTGAGCTGAGATCTGAGATTGCACCACTGCACTCCAGCCTGGACAACAGAGCGAGACTCTGTCTAAACAAACAAACAAACAAACAAACAAAACAGAAGTGGAGCTGAAGATGGGACTTAAATGCTGCAATCTCATGAGAAAACTTGAATGGATGAGGAGTTGCTTCTTAGGGACAAGCAACGAAAGTGATTTCTCGAGATGGAATCTACTGCTGGTAAAGATGCTGTGAACATTGTTAAAATGATAACAAAGGATTGAGAATATTCCATAAGCCTAGTTGATAAAGCAGCAGCAGGGTTTCAGAGAAAAGACTCAAATTCTGAGAATTTCTGCTGTGGGTAAAATGCTATCAAACGGCATTGCATGCTACAGAGACACCTTTCATGAAAGGAAAAGTCAATTGATGTGGCAAACTTCATTGTTGTCTTATTTTCAGAAATTGCCACAGTCACCCCAGCCTTCGGCAACCACGGCTCTCATCAGTCAGCAGCCATCAACATTGAAGTGAGACTCTCCAACAGCAAAAGTATTATGACTTGCCGAAGGCTCTGATGATTGCTAGCATTTCTCAGCAATAAGGTATTTTAAATTAAGATATGCACACTGCTTAGACATGATGCTATTGCACACTTAACAGACTACAGGATAAACATAACTTTTCTAAGCACTGGGAGACCAAAAAAAGTGTGCATCTCGCTTTAATGTGGTATTTGCTTTCCTGTGGTGGTCTGGGGCTGAACCCGCAAATATTCCCAAGGTCGGTCTGTGCAGAAAACAAGAGCTGAGAGGCATCCTGGAGTTAAAGAGGCTTCTCTTGGGGCCAAGACTTTCGTGCCTGGCGGATTCATTGCTCTTATAATTGGTATCCCTCTCCTCAATAGATGTTATTTTTTAAAAAAGGAAAAGACAAAGAAATGGAGGGAAAGGGAAGGTCTAGAAATGGGTCAGAAAAAGGAAGGTAGAGGCCAGGCATGATGGCTCACGTTTGTCATCCCAGCACTTTGGGAGGCTGAAGTGGGCGGATCACTGGACCTCACTTGAGGTCAGGAGTTCAAGACCAACCTGGCCAACATGTTGAAACCCTGTCTCTACTGAAAATACAAAAATTAGCTGGGCGTGGTGGTGAGTGCCGGTGATTCCAGCTACTAGGGAGATTGAGGCAGGAGAATCGCTTGAATCTGGGAGGCAGAGGTTGCAGTGAGCAGGATCATGCCACTGCACTCCAGTCTGGGCTACAGAGAGAGACTCTGTCTCAAATAAAAAAAAAAAAAAGAAAAAGAAAAAAAAAAAGAAGGTAGAAAAGAAAGAACCAAAATATAGAAGAAGGAGCCAGAATCCACAGAGACAATTTGTGCAGATAAATTAGAGGAGTAAGCGCATTGCCCTGGACTCAAATGCTGTCAACTTCTGGAGATACAACATTTGCTTTTCTTAAAAAAAAAAAAAAAAAAAGAAAAGAAAAAAAAGCAACATCATAGCTCCATTTTTGTCTTCTCCAAGGAAACATAACACATTTCAACAACTTAAAAAGGGACAGGAAGACCATGTGAAAACATCCTGAAATAGTGTTTTCTCTCAAGGGCAGACCTGAGCTACACTGTTCTCCTGAAACATTTTTTAAAATGCAGAGATGTGGGCCGGGCGCGGTGGCTCACGCCTGTAATCCCAGCACTTTGGGAGGCCAAGGAGGGTGGATCACTTGAGGTTAGGAGTTCGAGACCAGCCTGGCCAAAAGGGTGAAACCCCTTCTCTACTAAAAATACAAAAAAATGAGCTGGGTGTGGTGGTGTGTGCCTGTAGTCCCAGCTACTCGGGAGACTGAGGCAGGAGAACCGCTGAAACCGGGAGGCAGAGGTTGCAGTGAGCTGAGATGGCACCATCCAAGATCGCACCATTGCACTCCAGCCTGGGCGACAGAGCGAGACTCCGTCTAAAAAAAATAAAAATAAAATAAAATAAAAATAATAAAAAAAATAACAAGCAGAGATGTGGAGACTACATTTAAACAGGGCATGTAGGAAGACCAGTCCCTGTCAAACCTCCAATGCTCTCCTGTGTCTCAGGCTGTGAACTGACGTGTGCCGACCACCGGCCTCCTCACTCCAACTGCTCCGTCTTCCCTCTGCACGCAGGGGACAGGGGAAAGACAGAGGCAGCTGTCGCTGGTCCCCCAAGGGACAGCCAGGGCTGGTGAGGACTGGGTCCTGCCTGGGGAGGCTGGCACTGTCTTTGGGTCAGTCCAAGAGGAGATACAGTCTGCTCCCACTCGGAGTGAGAGGCAGGACTTCTGCTGACTCGGGTGGGGCTTCCACGCAGGCTTTTGGGTGGGACGTGGCCACCGATCTGATGCAGCCAACACAGACCCAAGCAGCACACACCCAGCTCTGCATCCCAGCACACTCCCTCCAGCCACGGCCAGGGGAGTCTCTCTGAAGGCTGTGTGGCATCTTGGTGCCTCCCCTTCTGCCAAGGGGGGTCTCGGGCAGCCTCGGTCCCTCTGTCTGCACCCCCAGTTGAGGGCGAATGTGTGCAGCACTGGTCCTGGCCTGCTTCACCTCTTAGAACAAGGGCTGTGTGGTTAGGCCAACTCCCTCCTCCAGCCCCCTCCCATTTCTGTCCATCATCTAAGCAACAGTGGCTGCGTCTGCCCTTTTGCTATGGCCCAAGGCAGCTGGGGATTCCCACCCATGCTCCTTTAGCCCTGCAACCCATGCCCCTCTGCATGCACCTTCAGGGACCCAATGTCCAGCAGAGGGACACCCAGACATCCCCACCTCGCCTGGGGTAGCACTCAGGGTTTCCAGCCTCCTCAGCCCTGCCCCCAGGCCTGTCACCTACGTGATGCAACCCCAAGATGTCCAGCAAACGCTCGCCGAAAGGAGGGACTCACGAAGGGAGCCTGCAACTGTCAGAGGGGTGGGTCCCAGCCCCGGCCTCTTGTGGCAAACTCCCCACGTCTGTCTGTCTGGCCCCATAGCTCGGGGAAGGCCTGTGGCTGCCCCTGCTGCCTGTCAAAGCCCTCCCCGCACCATTTCCAACATGAACGCACACTGTCCCAGCACGCATAGGACTTTGGTGGCATTTTTGGCTAGGTGTGGCTCCTCTACTTATTTTATTATATTCTATAATTTCTCAGCAGTCTCCACGCAGTTCTGAGAACTCTTGCCACGTTGAGAAAAATCTAACCTACAGCCTGTTTTTAAATGAATGTTGCATTTAACAGTGAATGAAGGTAGGATATAGTAATTAAATATTTACTAATCTGAACATTCTTGCTGCCTTTTTTTATTCTGGGGCTGTGAAACGTTGTTTCTAGATCTGGATCCCGGAATGCTCAAGCGCTCTTACACCAAAGTGGTCCTGGAGGAGGCTGGTGCTGTTTCATCAGACTGAGCCTCAGTTTCTCCGCCTGGGCATGGTGGCTGCCTCGCCTGCCTGCCCCACGGGACGTCTGAGCAGGTGCATCAGAAAATACTAGAGTGGTAGGAAGGCACCTCCCACACCTACAACACCCCCAGGGAGCTCTGTCCACAACCAACTCCTGTTGAATGAATGAATGGAGTGAAGAGTGAGCTAAAGCGCATTCAGTGTCAGGAGGCCTGGGGCAGAGTTGGGCAGGTTACATTTCTGACTTTGTGGGCAAACGGAGTGTCCACCTTGTCCAGCGACAAGGACTCCAATCCGGATCCCTTTGGCCTCAGCTGGAGGAACCTATGCAACTGTTATCATTAGTTCCTTCGTTCATTCGTTCATTCATTCATTCATTCATTCAATGAATTGCTATAGTCCAGATGCTGTTCTAGGCTCTGGTGATACAATAGTGACTGATGTGCATGTGGGACCTGCTGGTGTCAGACGCTGAGTGAACCCACGTGGAGGGTGTGAGGAAGGGATACAAGTGCCAGGGAGGGGCTTGCAGAAAGAGGGGTGGACCAGATGTCCTCCAGGGCCTCTTCCTAGGCACCGCCGCGTTGGAGCTGCCCGATTCATAAATCGCTGCTTGCTCACATCAATTCTTTAAAATTTTATTGTGCCTCAGCTGACTTTATAAACAATGCCCATCCACAGATGAATGAGTCAACAGCTGTGGTCTACCCACACCATTGGATATGATTTGGCCACAAAAAGGACCGCAGCTCTGACACGCTGGGGCGTGGGGGATGCTCAGCGACTTCATGCCAAACACGAAAAATCGTGTTACGCGAGTCCACACACGGTCGCCCTCGGTGCACTCCGGAGATTGGTCCCAGGACCCCGGCACAGACCCAAATCCAAGAATATTCAAAAGTCGCACAGTCGGCCCTGAGGAACCCATATGTATGAAAAGCCGGCCTGCTTTCTACGTGGGGCGGGTTCTGCATTCCACGAATACTGTATTTTTGACCCATGTTTGGTTGGAAAAAATCTGCATGAAGTCAACCCAAGGAGCTTGAGTACCAACAGTATATGAAAAGCCTGGAATAGACACACTTTTAGAGGAGAAGTAGCTTGGTGGTTGCCAGGCTGAGGGCGGGCGGGGGCAAGGGGGCGCAGGTGCTTACTGGGTCCAGGGTTTCATTCTAAGGTGAGGAAAATGACTGGGAACTGGATAAAAGTTGTGGTGGAACAACACTGTGAACCTCGAAATGTCACTGATTGTACACACTGAGGGAATGAATGGAGTGAAGAGTGAGCTAATGGGCGTTCAGTGCCCATTGCCTAAGCAACAGTGGCTGCGTCTGCCCTTTTGCTATGGCCCAAGGCAGCTGCGGATTCCCACCCATGCTCCTTCAGCCCTGCAGCCATGTCCCTCTGCATGCACCTTCAGGGACCCCATGTTCATGGTTCATTTTACCTCAGTAAAATTTCAAAAAAAGTGACCTTGAACAAACGATGAGAGAAGGGTTCAGGGCCGGGAGCCGGGTCTCTCTGAGCCCATTTCCTGGCGGGCTCCACATCTGGGTAGGCCTCATTCTTCCCCACTCCCCAAGGTGGTTTCTGCAGCCTGCAGGACCCCCACCTCTCAGCCCTCACCTGCCAATGGGCCCGAGGCTTGCTCTCTGCCAGGGTACAGGAAAAACCCAGGCTGGCCCCTCGCATCGGCCACCGGATGGAGTGGGGGTGGCCCTCCAGGCAGCTTTGGCCAGGAGGGCAGTTTGAAGGGTGCAGCCTGGCTGGCCACCCCGGCCCCCTCTCAGGAAGCCCCAGTGCCAGCACCACCCTCCACGCACCCCCTCGCAGCCAGCCGAGGCCGCTGCGTTTGTTAAAAATACATAGCACCATCTGCAGCAACTTGGAATTTAATAAATTTATTTATAAAGCGACTCAGGCTTCTTTTAAAGTCGAGCTTTTATCCCTGAGATGAGGCTCCTGAGGCCTACGAGGCTCACCCAGCTTGGCTCACTCTCTCTGAAAACCACACACTGGCCAAGACAACCCTCTGCGAAGGCGGCGGTGAACTGTGGCCTGGAGCCCAGCCTACAGCCCCTGTCACAGGAGAGGTGAGGGAAAGTTGAGAACCACAGGGCTTCCGTGGCTCAGGTTCCCCTGGACCGTGTTGAATGGCATCTGCACAAAATTCATGTCTACCCAGAAGGGGCTTGCCAGCCCTTCCCCAGCTGCTGGGAGGCCCCACCGCCCCGGGTAGTGGTGGAAGAGTGAGGATCACCCAGATGTGGACTCCACCAGGAAATGACTCAGAGAGACCCAGCTCCCAACCACAAAGCCCTTCTCTCAAACTGCAGATTGTGGCCTGATTTGGACACGGGATCCTTGCAGATTTAGTTAAGGTAAGGTCATGCTGGATTAGGGTAGGACTTTATTCCAGTGACTGGTGTCCTTGTAAGAGAAAACAGAGCGGGGTTTCAGCCGCAAACACAGAGGAGAACATCGTGAGGATGAAGCAGAGATTGCAGCGACCATCTCCACGCCAAGGCATCAGGGGCACCTCGCCAGGATACGGGAAAGGCAAGAAGGCCCCTCCCCAAGAGCCTCCAGAGGGAGCCCACCCAGCTGACACCTTGGTTTCAGAATTCTGGCCTCTAGAGCTGCAGGAGGATCAATCTCTGCTGTGCTGAGCTGTCCTGTGTGTGGTGATTTGTTTGGCAGCCCAGGCGAGCCCCCTTCCCCACCTGCTCTGTGGGGCACCTGGGCCGGGGCTGGGCCAGAGCCCGGACGCTTCCCAGTGCCATGGTGCCTCCTACTGACTTCAATTCCCACAGGCAGACCTGGCACCTGGGAACCAAGAGGGGAGGGGCATGGGCGCCAGTTCCAGAAGGAGCCACAGGCACCGGGCAGAAACTGTCCAGGGTATTTCCAAGGGACAGGCCAGGGTGGGTGGGGCAAAGGGAAAGATCTCCGAGGACCCCCTACCCGGGTTCTATGGTTCTGGGGTTGGAAGGGGCATCAGGGTCCTGGTCTGGGACTCACTCCCCCCAGGCCTTGCTATGCCAAGAGGACTGCAGGACTTTCCTGAAGTAGAAACCGCTGAGGACAGAATCCCGACGTGGGGGGCGGCGGGCCCAGAAGGGCAACTGCCAGGACAGCGGGGCCAGCACAGCGCAGGGGCTGGCGGCTGCCCCTTCCCTCGGGCCTTCCTTCCTTCCTGCCTGCCTTCCCTGGGCTGCTGCAAGGCTCACCTTCCAGATCACAACAGTCCGCTCTCTCCGGGGTCACGGGCACTTTGGTGGGGTACACTCAGGGGCTGTCTGGAGCTGTGCTCTCCCCCAGTGTGAGGAATCATGGAGGCTTCTCGGAGGAGAACAGAGGACAGTGCATTGGGCTGTGGCACAGTATGGGCACAGGCTCAGAGGCAAGGGGCCTTTCCCATGACTGAGGTATCCTATGGTCTATATTTGTTTTGCAAGTGTAGACATCCTCAGATCCTATGAACAAAGCTGCATACTTGTGCACTGGTGCTCGGGGGTGACTGGTCTATATCTATTTTGCAAGCGTAGACATCCTCAGATCTTACGAACAAAGCTGCATACTTGTGCACCGGTGCTTGGGGGTGACTGGTCTATATCTATTTTGCAAGTGCAGACATCCTCAGACCCTATGAACAAAGCTGCATACTTGTGCACCGGTGCTCGGGGGGTGACTGTTCCCTCCAGACTCAGGGGCGTGGCAGCACAGGGGAGCAGGTTTCGCACAAAATGGGCACAAGGTCATCAAGTCCATGATTACTCCTGGCACTCATGCCAGACTCAGCACCCGCCGCCAGGGGAAACTCCTCCCTGTCCCTCATTCTCTCTCCACCCACTGCCCCTCTGCCTCCTTTGAGCTACTCCCTTCTACTACCCAGGCACCCCATAATAACCGTGGAGATCCCAAGGAGCAGCAAGTACTTAGTAGACACAGGAAACCTGGAGGAGCCCTGGGAAGGGGTTGCCTCTTTACCACACCATGGATTCAGGGCTCACAGGGAAAGCCCCCTGAGAGGCGGCCAGTGGATCTGGTGGCTGTAAGATAAGAGGGTAGAGAGGATAGAGAGGGTAGAGAGGATAAGAGATTTTTCTTTACCTGGCAGACTTCTGAGCAGGCACATCAGAAAATACCAGAGTGATGGGCCAGGTGCAGTGGCTCACGCCTGTAATCCCAGCACTTTGGGAGGCCGAGGTGGATGGATCACCTGAGGTCAGGAGTTCGAGACCAGTCTGGCCAACATGGCGAAACCTCGTCCCTACTAAAAATACAAAAATTAGCTGGGCATAATGGTGGGCACCTGTAATCCCAGCTACTTGGGAGGCTGAGGAAGGAAAATCGCTTGAACCCAGGAAGCGGAGGTTGCAGTGAGCTGAGATCGCACCACTGCACTCGAACCTGTGCGACAAAGCAAGACTCCATCTCAAAACAACCAACCAACCAACCAACCAACCAACAAACACCAAAGTGGCAGGATCCAGACCCCTTCAGACTCCACCTGAGATGCAACCCCCAAGGTAGGCCTTGCGGGCACCCTTGCACCAACCAAGTCTGACAGCAGCTCCCGGAAGCTGTGCTTCGTCTGTGCACAGCACACAGGGCAATGCTGTCTGCTAACTGCCCCTCCGGACACTCAGGGGTGGGGTGGGCTGCAGAACTCTGGCCATGCGCTGGAGTCCAGAGCCAGCAAGGGAACGTGCCGTGGACAGGGTCCCATAGAGGGGCAGATGGAGCCCGTTTGCAGCTGCAGGCGATGGGGCGGGACGAATGACTGGATGTTCAATACATGTTTGTCGAATGACCTCAGGGCCACACGAGTTGGGCTAGAGAGAAGGGTATTGGAAGGTGGAGAAGAATAGAGGAAGAGGCTGGAAATGGAGGCTTGGCAGGGAGCCCTTGACTATCTGGGAAGGAGCTGAAAATGGATCTGAAGTTAGCACAAATGACATAAGAAAAAATAAAACCTCGAAGAGTTCTGTAACCTTGAAAGAGATTGAACCAGAAGTTGCAAATCTTTTCATAAAGAAAACATGAGGCCCAGGTGGCTTTCTGAGCAGGGTCAAGCCATTGCAGAAGGAACACATAATTCGAACCCGAACATGTCTTCTGGAGAAAAAGAGAGAACGCTCCCCAGCTTCTTGGGAGACTGGCAAGAGCTTGACTCTGGTTGGAAAAGAATGGCCTCAGAAAGGAAAATTACAGGCAAATCTCACTCAAGACTTTGGATGCAAAAATCCTAAACACAATATTAGCAAATGGAACTTGGCAACATATTAAAAAGATGACTACATCATGACAAGTTGGGTTTATCTTAGGAAGCTAAGACTGATCTAATAGAAACATCAATTAATACAATTCATTAGCAAAGGAGAAAAGCTGTGTAATTTTTGCAAGTGATACAAAAAAGGACTTGAGGAAATTAATTATCTGCTTGCAATTAAATAAAAATCTCTCGCACACTAGGAAAAGAGTACTTTAACCTGATAAGTTGCATGTCAAAAACAACAACAACAACAACAACAACACCCAAAAAACTAGAGTCAACAGAAATTTTGAAAGCTTTTTTTTAAAGATCAAGAACAAAGCAGGTATTCCCACTATTCCCACTTCTATTCAGCATTTTATTGCAGGTCCTAGCTAGCGGAGAAAAAAAGAGAAAGGAAGAAGAAAGATAATCAGTCGATAAAAGATGAGAATTAATAAGAGAATTCAGCAAAGTGGCTGGATAAAATAAAAATCAATATACCAAAGCCAGCCATATTTCTATATTTCAGCAAGAATCAGCAAATGCAATTCTGAAAAATATATCATGAAGTGACATCAGTGAAACTACCTAAGAATAAATCTAAAAAAGGTTTTGCAGAAGCTCTTTGTGGAGACACTTAAAAAACCAGTTTGAAAGAGAAATGTAGGCAGGGCGCAGTGGCTCACGTCTGTAATCCCAGCACTTTGGGAGGCCGAGGCGGGTGGATCATGAGGTCAGGAGTTCGAGACCAGCTTGGTCAACACAGTGAAACCCGACTCTACTAAAAATACAAAAAAATTGGCTGGGCATGGTGGCGGGCACCCGTATTTCCAGCTACTCAGGAGGCTGAGGCAGGAGAATTGCTTGAACCTGGGAGGAAGAGGTTGCAGTGAGCTGAGATTGTGCCATTGCACTCCAGCCTGGGTTACAGTGTGAGATTCTAAAAGAAGAAAAGACAAAAGAAAAGAAAGAAGAAGGGAGAAGGAAGGAAAGAAGGAAGGAAGGAAGGAGAGGAAAGAAGAAAGAAAGAAAAAGAAAGAAGAAAGAAAGAAAGAAAAAATGAAAGAAAGAAAATGTATTGTGTTCTTGAAGAGGAAGACAACATTGTGAAGGTGTTAATTTTTCCCAAATTGGTCTGTTCCAGGTCAATGCAATTCTAACCAAAATCCCAATAGGGTTTGTTGTTGCTGTTGCTGTTTTGTTTTGGTGTAACTTGATAAGCTGATTTTTAAATGAATATGGAGCAGGCGCGGTGGCTCACACCTGTAATCCCAGCCATTTGAGAGGCTGAGGCGGGTGGATCACTTGAGGTCAGGAGTTTGAGACCAACCTGACCAACATGGCGAAACCCCATCTCTACTAAAAACACAAAAATTAGCTGGGCGTGGTGGTGCAAACCTGTAATCCAAGCTACTCAGGAAGCTGAGGTATGAGAATCGCTTGAACCCGGGAGGAGGAGGTGTCAGTGAGCTGAGATTGTGCCACTGCACTCCAGCCTGGGTGACAGAGCAGGACTCTGTCTCAAAAAAAAAAAAAAAAGAAAGAAAGAAAAAGAAAAAGAAAAAAGAAAGAAAATGCATATGGAAATGTAAAGAGCCAACGATTGCTCAAATAATCCTAAAAAGACAAAAGGTGGGTAGTTTGGGGGTGAAGGAGAGAAACATTCAGAGGTAATGAAGGTGGTGCTCAGATAGACAAATGGACCAACGGACAGCCACGCCACAGACCTGCATCCATGTGGAAGTTTGGTTTATGACGCCTCCAGCATGGAAGATCTTGGAGAAAAGTGCTTTATTCCACCAATGATGCTGGAAGGATGGGGTGTCCTCAGGGGAAAAAGTGAAATTGGATCCATGCCTCACATAACACACACACACACACAATCTGAATTCTTGGATTAAGGACTTACATATGAAAGGCAAACATTAAACTCCTAGAAAATAAGATTGGGAAACAGCTTTACAAACTCTTGGGAGAAGATCATTTCTTAAATAAGACACAAAAATCACAAACTCTGAAGGAAAGTTTGATAAATTTATCTACATTAAATTAGAAATGACTTGTCATAAAAGAATGAAAAGACAAGCTAAAGATTAGTAAACAGAATCTATCTATCTATCTATCTATCTATCTATCTATCTATCTATCTATCTATCTAATCTATGACAGAGTCTTGCTCTGATGCCCAGGCTGAGTGCAGCGGTGTAATCTCAGCTCACTGCAATCTCTGCCTCCTGGGTTTAAGTGATTCTCATGCCTCAGCCTCCTGAGTAGCTGGGACTAAAGGTGCGTGCCACCACACCCAGCTAATTTTTTTTTTTTTTTTTTTTTTGAGACAGAGTCTTGCTCTGTCACCAGGCTGGAGTATACTGGCGTGATCTCGGCTCACTGCAACCTTTGCCTCCTGGGTTCAAGTGATTCTCCTGCCTCAGCCTTCTGAGTAGCTGGGACTACAGGCGCGTGCCGCCACGCCCAGCTAATTTTTGTATTTTTAGTAGAGACAGGGCTTCACCATGTTGGCCAGGATGGTCTTATCTCTTGACCTTGTGATCCGCCTGCCTCGGCCTCCCAAAGTGCTGGGATTAGAGATGTGCAACCGCACCTGGCCAATCTTTGTATTTTTAGTGGAGACAGGGTTTCACCATGTTGGCCAGGCTTGTCTCAAACTGCTGACCTCAGGTGATCCACCTGCCTTGGCCTCCCAAAGTGCTGAGATTACAGGCGTGAACCACCGCGCCCGGCCAGTAAAGAGAATATATAAAGAACACAAATCAATCCGGAAAGGATGAAGAACTCAGTAGAAAACTGGCAGAAGATGAGAATAAGAATTTCCCAGCAAAGGCACCACAAACAGTCCAGAAACATACAAAAAGATGCTCAAGTCCATTAGTAATCAGGAAATGCACACTCAGATGCCAATGAAAAACTATTAAGTACCCCCCAGATTGACAAAAGCTGCCAGGTCCAAACCAGAACAGGTGCAGCTGCAGCATGCAGCCAGGAGACCTGCCACCCAGGTGGCTGGAACGCAGCTGATACAGTTTGGATATTTGACCCTGTCCAAATCTCATGTTGAAATCTAATTCCCAATGTTGGAGGTGGGGCCTGGCGGGAGGTGTCTGGGTCTCGGGGCGGGTCCCTCGTGGCTTTGTACTGTCCTTGCAATAGTGAGTGAGTTCTCGGAAGCTCTGGTTAAGTGCGTGGCAGCTCCCCCTGCTTGCTTTCGCTCTTGCTTCTGCTGTGTGAACTGCCTACTCCCATTTCACCTTCTACCATGAGTAAAAGCTCCCTGAGCCCTCCCCAGAAGCAGATACAGGCACTATGCTTCTTGTACAGCCAGCAAAACCATGAGCCAATTACACCTCTTTTCTTATAAATTACCTAGTCATAGATATTTCTTTATAGCAACACAAGAAGGGCCTAATGCAACTCCCTGCAGAGAGGTCTCAGCCCCCATGTGGTAGAGCTGAACAGTTGCCTCCTAGTGATCTAGCAGCTGCTCTCCTAATACCTGCACTTGGGCATCAGGAGAATGCACAGGAGTGCTCAGAGCTCCTCTGTTTACAGCCCCCCAGTCCAGGAGAGAGTCACACGTCCCTCAGCAAGAGGACAGACACATCAGCGATGGGACGGGCCACAACACCAGACCCCAAATTCCCACCTCCACGAGGCTCTGGAAACAAAAACATTTCATCCTCTTCTTTTCGGTAATTACACTGGTGACAACACCTGTATTTATTTTCTGCATTTATCCCACTGAATAGTTGGACATTTTGATGCAAAAAATCAGCATGCTTGATTACATGACATGATTGGACTGGAATTATATATAAAATACATAAAATGTTACATCCTCTGAAATTTATTTTATAGTATAAATTGTATAACATTACATTTTATAATATTAAACAAATACATGCATGATGTATGTTTATTCTGAAATGCACGTGGCCCCACAGGCTTTGGATAGTGACTAAGAAGCTGTCTATCACATGATAGAGTCCTATACAGGTGGGAAAATGAATAAACGAGACACACACGCCGGGGAGGGAGAACCCCAGAGCATGCTGCTGGCTCATGGCAGAGGTTGGCAAAGAATGCAGGCGGCAAATGTTCATTTACAGAAAGCAGGAAAGCAGGTAAACGTTAGCTTTGTTTAGTGATATCAACACAGGTGGTAAAACCCCCAGGAAAATCCTGAGGAAGCGGTGGTGGGGGACCACTCACAGCCCTACTGGCTCTGCACGGTGTCCCTTGGCTCAGGCCAGCACCTCCATGATGCTTCCATGACATGGGGAGAAACCGCCAACCATGGGCCATGTACACCAGATGGGTCCAGGCCCGGACGGCAGTTGAGCCCGAGGCTCAGGCCCCATGAGCAGTTCTGGGCAGGAAGCTTGGCCGCCGTCCTGAGACCAACACCAAGCCACAGCCATCACCGTTCCTCCTCCAGGCTTTCCCTCCTCCTCTGGGGCAGCAGCCCATCTTCCCAGCTGCCTGAAGGAGAAAGGCATATCCCGGGTGTCCTTCCACATCCTGATCCTGTCCAGCAGCTGGTCCACAGCTGCGGTAAACCCAGAGTCCAGCAGAGCCTTTGCTCAGTAGGCACATAAATCATTCTTGGGCAGATGAGCCACTAATAATACGTCACCGACACCAAGGAACAGAGGGTTGAGTGACTTGCTTCAGGCCACACAGCTAGTGAGGTACTGAGCTGGGACCTCGGAGAAGGTGCCTCCTCCATGCTAGGCAGCCCTCTCCTGGGCCAGTCCTGCTCCCCACTCCCAAGAGCCTTGGTGCTTTCACAAAAACTCAAGAGGCGCCAGGAGAATCCCACGGTCCCCCCTCTCAGCTTAATTGGCAGGCAAGGAAATGTCCGTGGAGCCCTCCACTCATCGGGATCCATCCCCTGCCCAGGGGACAGGCAGAGACCTGCCCGATGCTCTGGTGGTGGCTGAGCAGATGGTGCTTGGCACCCAGAAGAGGGGTTAGGAGAGCAGAATGACCCGGTAAGATTATTTATGCAAATATTTAACCACAGGCACTGCAGCAATGCAAAAATAACATCGAGGGGCCCATGAAACGTTAGCTTCCTGCCGCTCCAAGTGCCTGTGTGCAGAGCCGGCAGCAAGCCAGAGGGGATGGGAGGAGAGTCTGGGGAGGAGAAGGTGCCTTGGAGGGAGCAGCCGGGATGGAGGGACAGCCCCTCCGTCTGCGCAGGCCCAGCTGCTCAGGGAGAGACTCCCTTCTCCTCCCTCCTTTAATAAACACCCATGAATGGCTCTCTCACCCATGGTGGGGCGTTTCCATGGTGAGCAAAACTGGGAGACACAGGTGAGCGGAGCAAGAGCACGAGTGTGAAGCTGGATGCCCGTGAGGGGCTACCCTGCGCCCCCTGCTTCTCCCAGCCTCTCTGGCAGATCTGCACATGGCAGATGGGAACTGTGGGTCACACAGCTACCTGGGGGACCCTCCGGACCCCTCTGCCCTCTGAATGGTCGGGACAGTGAGTCCAGGAGGGCCAGGGGGTGGCCTGGGAGAGGTGGTGCTGGTGCTCTGGGCTGCAGTGGGCGCTATGATCATGCCAGTTTATAGACAAAGACGCTTGGCTCGGGGAGGGCAGGCGCCTGACCCGAGACCCCCCGGTGAGTGGTTACTGCGTAGAGACAATGAGGACCGCACTGAAAGCAGTGGCAACAAAGCTTCCCCAATGTCATATATGATGCGTTGATATACTACACATGTACACATACAACATGCATTCTACATACAGCATAGCCGCATACCACAAGCAGACACAGTGCTTTTCATCAACGAAACCACTGAGGTCTCACAACGGCCCCTGAAGGGGGTCAGTCATACGATCCTCACCCCATTTCACAGATGACAAACTGAGGCACAGAAGGGCTGAGGGTGGCAATGGGACGGAAGCCCCGGTGGCCTGGCTCTGGCCCCCTCCAAATCTGTCTGCACTGGCTACACAAGAGTGCTGGACACAGGGCAATGGGGTGTGGGCAGCGTGTGAGTCACAAGGCAGGCTCCATGGTTTCAGGGCCCGTCAGGATTCACCAGCAGCAGCACCAGGCTCTACAGTCGGGACCAGATGGACCTTGGGCAGGCAGCCTGGGGCAGGGCCAGGGGTCTGCAGCAGCCCTCCGAGGATGGGAGGCTCTGAGAATCCGCAGTGAAGGGCAGGGCTTGAGCCTGGGATGGCGCTTTTTAACAGGGCCACGTGTCTTTGTACATTAAAAAAAAAGCCCCCTGTCTGCCAATTCTTAAAGTAAACATGCCTCTTCTGGAAGATGCTCTCCCTGCTAGGCCTGGCCACTCCATCGTTGTGAGCCCCGGAGGTGGGAACACCCAGAGTGAGAAGTGAAGCCTCCCGCAGCCCAGCCCAGAGACAGCCTGGCTGGCCACGCCCAGAAGGCAGCAAGCGGGTGAGCCCAAGACAGAAGCACCCTCAGTGGCTGGGAAAGGGCCCTTGGCAGGAAGCCCCCCGTGACCACTCATGTTTAGGTTGGACACTCCACACTTGCACTTTCCTAATGTAGCTGGTCTCTCACCCTCCAGCGATTAGCACGCTGGGACCACAGAGCCATGTGAGCTCCTGCAGATTTCTTAATGGCTGGCTGCCTCCGGTGGCCTTATTTTTAGCAATTTCCACTCTAATGACTGCTCAGTGAAGCTCAGATGTATCAGGCACACGGGGAGCATGTCCATAGCGAACTCTCTCCAAGGAGGCGGAGGGGGACGAGCAACGCAGAGCTCAACTGCACGTTTCCCTGGACTCATTGCACAAATTGAGTTACAGATGCAGATTTCCCACCAATTTCTTGATGTTTTCCTCCTGGAGCCAGAGCAAAGAAAACCCGAGGAAACTGCACGGCAACAGGCCCCAGGATGGCAGGCGGGCTGGCAGCAAGACCACTTTCTTATCTAGAGCTGGATTTAGGGGCCTGAAGCCAGCGTCCTCGCACAATTTTAAATGACCCTTCTAGAACAACCTATTATTCCCCCCCTCCTTGGGGTAAAAAGATGGCATGAAGTACCCTCAGTTAAGAACCTTGGGGAAAAATAACCATCCGAGGGTCGGGCTCCCCAGACAGACGACAGCAGATCGGGGCTGCTTCTTGAGGGCTCCGCTGCCAGGAAGTGTGCTTGGCAGGGGGCAGCTGGAGGGTCGTCCTGAGCCACCCCAATACCAGCAAAGACCCCACTCAAAAATCAGCCCAACCCATGTCTGGAAATCAGCTCTTCTGGCTCCATTGCCCATCCTTCCCCCACCTTTTCCACTGAAGAGACTCCTACTCACTCTTTAAAAATCCTAGCATGAGCAGGCTTGGTGGCTCCTACCTTTGATCCCAATGCTATGGGAGGCTGAGGTGGGAGGATCGCTTGAGGCCACGCGTTTGAGACCAGCCTGGGCAATCTAGCAAGATCCCATCTCTACAAAAAATAAAAAATTAACAGGGTGTGGTTGCACATGCCATCATATGGCCCTGGGGGTGTGGGGGTGTCACATGATTGTGCCACTGAACTCCAGCATGAACCACAGAGTGAGACCTTGACTCGAAAAAAAAAAAAAAAAAAAAAAAAGGCCCTAGCTTGTATCCTCAGCCTTACTGTGCAGACTTCAGAGTTTGAATCAGCAGGTCTTTTGTGGGGGGCCAAGTCCTGCAGTACAATTACCCCTCAGACTCCCCTCCTGGGCACCTGTGTCTTTGAGGGCCTGTGGTCATCCTCACCATTTCTGTAATTTCTAGGTCCTGGCTTGGGGTTAGGAGCTGCCCAGGTGCAAGATGGAATGGACCGTCTGCTCCCTGGGCCTCAGGTGCTTCTCCAGTCCTGATTCCTGTTACTGGGTCAAACCGCAGCAGGAAGATACCGAAGGGAGGTGCGCTAGGCGATGTCTCTGAGCAACCTTGTTCTTCGGCTGTTTTCATCCTTCAATGCAAAGCCCTTAAATCTCTGCACAGCCCTGGAGAAGGACGAGGCTTGGGACCTGAGTTCCCAGTCATGTTGTCTGTGTCTGCAGCTCCTAGACAGGTGCCTGGAGGGGCAGGCCAGCAAGAGGTGCCCACCCCACTTGACCCCTCCACATAGCCGGGGTCAGTAGAAGTCCCAAATCCACACTAGGATCTGAGGCCTCAGCCCTCCTCTGTGGCCCCTCAGAGGGGGGTGGCTTTCCTGGAAACATCTGCCTTCCTCCCCGGGCACCAACAGGAATATGTGCGTTTTCAGGTCTGGGAAGAATGTGGCTCCGGGGTCTGGGTAACGCAGATTGCCCAGGTCACATACCCTGGGTCCTAGGGGAATTTTAACAGATGAACTGGTTTCCAGGCTAAACTCTGAGCCCGGCCTCCGTGGAAGGTCAGAGGTGACCAGCTGGCAGATTCTAAGGACCTGGCCACTCTCCGGCTCCTCTCTCCCTATGTGCCTGCCCCATGCCCAGCTCCCCAACCAAGTACATGCTTGGCCAGGTCTTCCCAGAAGTCAGAGGTGACCAACTGGGTCCTGGTCACCATCACACCCCACTCCTTGCCCTCAGGTGCCCATTCCGTGCCCAGCACCTCCATGCAAACACTGGCTCTAGGGTGTGTGCCAGCATTTACTCCCTGGGCCCACAGATCCAGGGACTTCTTCAAAAATGCCTGTGGCCACCAGGAAACAGAGCAGATCAGCTTGGAAGAAGGACTGGCCTCCCTGTATACCCCTGGCTTGTCCAAGGAGAACAAGGGCAACTCCCAACTCCCCGCACCACAGGGCCCCCAGGACACGCCACCATCCTGTGAGCAGGCAGTGGCCAGCTCTGCTCTGTGTTGAAGCAGCAGCACCGCCTAACGTCAGCCTGGCTGGCCAGTTCCGAGTTGCGGTTAAGCGGGAGAGGCCCCAGCCCAGGCGGTGGCCAGAAAGAGACTACTGAGTATTCTTTCTCTTGGACAACATTTAGCCCCCCTTTCAGAAAGAAGAATCTGGTTCCAGCTCCATCCTTGCGTTCCTGTGGGGCAGCGTGAGCAGCTGCTCATTTCCACACTTGACTGACCAGAGAGGCTGAGTGGCTTGTCCAGAGTCACACAGAAAAGGCAGTGCCAGGGCTCCTGACCACTGCCTAACATGTCCGATTCCTGCTGCCTTTGCCAGATAAAGGTAAATGTGCCAGCTGCTCTTGTGGGAAACTGGAATCTGACCCTAATTTGCAAGAGATTTTTCTTTTTCTTTGTTTTCTTTTAGAGACAGGGTTTTGCCATGTAGCCCAGCCTGAGCTCAAGCGATCCCCCTGCCTTGGCCTCCCAAAGTGCTGGGATTGTGGGTGCGAACCACCTCACCCAGCCACAAGGGATATTTCTTTCCTCTTTGTGAAAAGAGCTACTATTTTCAGCTACTGACTGGGCTACAGGAGGAGCTCCCTAGTTGAACAGGTAGGGGGCCTGCAGGCTTCCAAGGGCACCTGGCGATGGGAACTTTTTCTCTCGAACACCCCAGCTCCTGATGAGGGATCATGGGGCCTGGAGGGTAGGTCTGCACCTCTGAGTTCTGGGACCTGGGCTAAGTCACCCAGCCTTTCTCTGAGCCTCAGCTTCTTCATCTGTAAAATGGGGTCATGTAAAGGCTGTGCAGGTGGGCAGGACACAGCACCCAGCAGCAGGGAGCCACTGAGAGCCGCTGTCCCTCCTCCTCTTGGCCGAGCCTGGGCCCCATCAGCCGCAGAAGCACTGCTTCCTCAGGGCCTCTCTCCTTGCTTCACCCACCTCGACACGGGGGTGAGGGCCACGGGCTCCCGGAAACCCATGCACAGCCGAAAGCTCGTGCTATTTAGTCTCATCTGTGTGCAGCCGATGAGAGAACTTGATCTCAAATTACAAACCTCTCAGCTAAACGCGGTCTATTACGCAAAACCTCATTCCAGTGGCTATAAATAACCCTCACAACACAGTCCCCAGGAACTCTCTGGAAAGATGCGGCACGGTTTTGAATAACTAGATAATGGAAACACAAACCGATGCTAATTAATTTCACTGCCCAGAGAGAGCTTGCTCCTCGCTTAGCCATGGTCAGTGGGGCTCAATCAAGAAAACCCTGGGATGAAACGAGAGATGTCTCAAGGGAAACCTGTTGGCAGGAGGGCCCAGCCACGTGGAGCCACAGCAAGTGTCCGCGTTGTTTGTTCATGGACCTGTGGCACTGGGGGACCCAGAGAGGTCCTGGCCGGCTCCTACCTCTCAAAGCCCTGCTTGGACAATGCTGCTCAGAGGCAAGGCTCCAGGAGGGCCCACCCAACAGAGGGCTAGGTCTGGCGGCAGATGGTTAGTTTCACAGTGAAAGAAGAGGAATCCAAGGACTCCTGCTGCAGGGTCACGGGAGTCCCCAGGAGGTGGCTTTATCTGTTCAAATTAGAGACCCTCAGAGAGATGATGACCTGGTGTGTGAAGAAACCAGCATGGGTCACGGGAAGCATTCAGAAGTTCCTCAGTAAGTTAAACACCCAGCCACCATGTGACCCAGTAATTCCACCACACAGGGAGGCAAAAACAAGCACGCACAGCCATGCTCGGAGCAGCCCCATCCGTGATGGCCGAGAGGCGGTGGAAACAGCCCCAACGCACATCCACTGGTGAATGAATACACAAAACGTGGCACGTACAAATGATGCCGGATATATGATAGAGAGAATGGAAGAGATACATAATATATCTATATTGTATATTGTATATACTGTATACTGTATATTGTATACACTGTATACTGTATGTTGTATACACTGTATACTGTATGTTGTATACACTGTATATTGTATGTTGTATATACTGTATACTGTATGTTGTATATACTGTGTATTGTATATTGCATATGTATATAGATACACATAATATATCTATATTGTATATTGTATATACTGCATACTATATATTGTATATACTGCATGCTGTATATTGTATATACTGTATACTGTATATTGTATATACTGTATATTGTACATTGTATATACTGTATACTGTATATTGTATATACTGTATATTGTATGTTGTATATACTGTATACTGTATGTTGTATATACTGCATATTGTATATTGTACATGTATATAGATACATATATCTATATTGTATACTGTATATATTGTACACTGTATATTGTATATACTGTATACTGTATATACTGTATACTGTATATACTGTGTACTGTATATACTGTATATTGTATATACTTTATATTGTATATACTGTGTACTGTATATACTGTGTACTGTATATTGTATATACTGTATATTGTATATGTATATAGATACACATAATATATCTATATTGTATATTGTATATACTGTATACTATATATTGTATATACTGTATACTGTATGTTGTATATACTGTATATTGTATGTTGTATATACTGTATATTGTATGTTGTATATACTGTATATTGTATATTGTACATGTATATAGATACATATATCTATATTGTATACTGTATATACTGTATACACTGTATATTGTATATACTGTATATTGTATATACTGTGTACTGTATATTGTATATACTGTATATTGTATATTGTATATGCTATATATTGTATATTGTATATACTGTATATTGTATATCATATACACTGTATATTGTATATTGTATATACTGTATATTGTATATACTGTATATTGTATATGTATATAGATACATATATCTATATTGTATATTGTATATACTGTATATTGTATGTTGTATATACTGTATATTGTATATGTATATGCATATAGATACACATAATATATCTATATCTATATAATATACACATAATTGTATATTATGGAATATTATTTGGGCATGAAAAGGAATGAAACACACATCCACACTACAACACGGATAAACCTTGCAAACATGACGCCGAGTGAAAGAAGCCAGGCGTAAAAGGCACATTCTGTGATTTTATTTATAGGAAATATACAGAATCGGTGCATCCATAGAGACAGAAAGCTCACTGGGGATGGCCAGGGGCCGGGGAGGGGTGAGGGGAGTGGCTGCCAGGAGGTGCGGAGGTTCCTTTTGGGGTGGTTAACTAGCTCTTGGTGGTGGTCACACAGCCTAGTGACTGTACTAAATGCCACTGAATTATTCCCCCTTTAAATGGTTAAAATGGCACATTTTACATTACATGTATTTGACCACAAGGAAAAGAAAACAGTTATGGGACCAATGGGAGCTTTGGTGCCCCTAAAATTCCATCAGCATTCCTGTTCTTAGGCTTGTTCACCTCTTAATACGAGGCGTGCAAACTCAGCTCTGAGTCCTCTCTTGCTGCTCAGCTGCAAAAAAATGAATTATTGCCTGGTTTTATGAGTCTAATGTTGTGACCTGCTCCTGCCACTGATACCAAGGCCAGGAGGTCTGTCAGTCAGGGTGGCACATGACACGCCTGTGCCCCCTGGCCAGTCCCACTGTCCCGGATCTCAGCTTCTCCCGTGCAAACTCAGAAGCTAGAAACAGGCTGCTGGCCTTTGTTCTTCTCTCCCTGAATCCAAGGATGATGGTTTTCCAAGCAGGCTACATTTGTAAAGTAATCCTTGACTCTCCATTTTATATTAATGAAAGACAAACAGAACTGACAGCCAGAGCTGCTGATCGGCTCCAGTGGATGGGACAGGCCTGGAGAGTTCCGTGGGGCAGCCAACACAATGCCAGCCCAGAGCACAGAGTGCGGCACGGGGCTGGCGTGCAGGAAAACCAGGCACCCCTGCCGGCCCCTCTGGGCTTTCTGCATATTTTAACCAGCTCTCAGAGCCCACAGACTCCATTCCAGGGCCTGTGGGGATCCACAGGACTCATGCCAAGAATGACGGAAATCTTTCTGAGCTCAAAACTCTCTGAATTTGAAAAACAAATGGTCCTTTGAAGAACGCTGCTTCCATATGGAACCATGGGGCACGGTGATCAGAAGAGCTCCAGCCTCTTTAAAAACCAGCAAATGATGCATCCTGATCCCTTTGAACGTCCAGAAAAAGGCTGAACCTAGAGCCATAGTGACTAAGAGGCAAATGCAGCCTTTCAAAATCTCCACAACCCAAGAATTGCCTTTTCACATGTGAAGCCAACGCTTCAGAATGCAAGAAAAGTGGCAGCTTTCAAAAGGAGTTTGGAGGTTCTCAGATTTAAGCGCAAATGCCACTTCCTGGGGCTGGTGCTAAAACTGCAGGAAAAGGCTGGTTGGCAGAAGCTCACAAAGGGGAGTTTATCAGTGTTGCAAAGGGCATGTTCACGGATGCCTATTGGGGTTGGCCTTGTTCTCTGCGGGGATGGTGAGGCGGGGCCAGCAGCCTGCAGGGCTGTGGCATTACCCGTTCCTCGACAGTTCCCTCAACTCATCGTCACTCCAGCCAAGCCCTGGGCTGCTCCCCACCTGCCCTGCTTCCCCATCTTGCCTGCATTGCCCCGTGGCAGCCCTGGGTACTTGGTCACCACCCCACGACCCACATCCTATCCTTCAGTGACTGCCTCACCTCTGGGCTGTTTGGAAGGACAGAGTGACATGGGACAGAGACAGAGGGTTTCTGGTTTAAGGGCCACTTCTGCATTTATCATTCCATTCTTTATTTTGGGTCTAATTCAAACCATGATTTCAAAAAGTCTAAGAATGTACAAAGGGAAGGGACCCACTGGCCCCAGGGCAAGATAGGAGGGTGTCCTGGTGGAGGTGTTGTCTGAGACTCCTTCACTCCTCTAGCCATTTAGGAAGAATTTCTAGGTAGTCATGCACCCAGGATGGGCCTTCCAGCATGAATGGGGGAGTTTAGGAAACTGCCTTCGTTTCTACTGAAAATGGAGAAAAAAGGCAATTTTCAGTTCTTGCAGCACTCAGCAGTGTGAAACTGGGCTGCTGCTGAAAGGGAACAAGAAGCCTCCTTCCAAATTTACTTGCCATGGGAGGTGGGGAGGTGGGGTGGGGGGTGGGGGGTGGGGGCGTGAACACTGGGAAGGCATCACAGAAGGGGAGCGTCCTGAGCGACCTGCCCAAGATCCAGGAAGGAGGCGGCGTCCGGGTGTGACACAGGCCCAGGAGGGGAGCTGGATGGGGTGGTGGGGAAGTTGCCTGAAACTCCTGCCTGGGAACCGGGGCTCTGTGCTGGTGGTGGGGCCCCTGTGGGGATGTGTGTTCTCACAGAGAGGCTTTAATAAGGGTGTTGAAGGCGTCCTGCTGCTGAGTATGGGAACTCACATGTGCCGGGTGGGAGAGAATCAGGGCTGGGCTGATCAGGGAAACGCAGAGGGCAAAGGAAGCCTACCTGTAGCCCCCATCTCTGACAGAGGCAAGATGAACGAGCACCTGCCATTTACCTGATAGCAGCTGCATCTCTCGCCAGGTACAGCTGCAGGCGAAGGCACGAAAGGTTGGGTTTCTCTACATACGTATGTGCACGTATACATACACATATGCATGCGTGCATACATATTCTTCGGGGTGTTTTGCCTTCTTCGTACAATTACGAATATCTTTAGATCCATGCATACTTTCTGATGGAACTTCATCCCTGAAGTATGCATACTGTACGGGCAAGGTTAAACGAAACTCCACGAAGAAAAATGCAAAATGCTCAACACTCCAGAAGCCCCCAGCGGTCCCCAGCAGCCACCCTCCTCCCTGCAGAGGTACCTGGGGTCTGCGCGTGGAATTCCCACGCTCTGGCTCTTCTCTCCAGCACTCACTGTCACCTGCTCACTTCCTTAAACAATACATGGATTCCCTTTGCCTTTTTTCAAATTTTACAGATATCATTTTGCCCTTTTTTTTTTCTTTGGAACTTTCCATATACAATATCAGACTCTATGTATTCCTCTGTGGCCTCCACGTTCGCCTCCACAGCACGTCTTGAGATTCACGCGCCTTGATGAATGCAGTTGGCATCCATTCATTCTCCCACCGCCGCACTGTACTCCACGTGTGAGCAACTCACGGCATCCGGATCCTTTCTTGTTCACAGGCACCTGCATCATTTCCAGCGTCTTGCTGTTAAGAACAGAGGTGCTTGGAAACTTCTCGTTTGTGTCTCCTAGCCCATGTGGGAGAATGCATCAGGGGTGTGTGCCATGGAGTCACATGCTGGTTTGCGCAGCAGGTGCGTCTTTCATGTTAGTGGGCAATGACTACTGTTTTCTAAAGAGGTTGCAAAATTTGGGAATTTTTTCATGTTTTTCTTTTTTTCTTTTTTTTTTTTTTTTGAGATGGAGTCTCACTCTGTCGCCAGGCTGGAGTACAGTGGCGTGATCTCGGCTCACTGCCAGCTCCGCCTCCCGGGTTCATGCCATTCTCCTGCCTCAGCCTCCCGAGTAGGTGGGACTACAGGCGCCCGTTGCCACGTCCAGCTAATTTTTTGTATTTTTAGTAGAGATGGGGTTTCACCGTGTTAGCTAGGATGGTCTCGATCTCCTGACCTCATGATCCGCCTGCCTCGGCCTCCCAAAGTGCTGGGATTACAGGCGTGAGCCACCACACCTAGCCATGTTTTTCTTTTTTTAAAAACAAAGTGTAGAAACTCAAAAGGCTCTGGAAGGCCTGGCCATGTGCAGCAGTGTTATGAGTTAAACTGTGTCCCCCAAAAAAGAGGTGTGGAAGTCCTCACCCCAGGACCTCAGGATGTGACCTTATTTGGAAGGAGGGTCATTACAGATGTAATTAAGATATCAATTAATGTGACATCATAGGGGAGTAGGTTGGGCCCTACATCCAATGACTGCTGTCCTTGTAAGAAGAGGGGAACTTGTTTGTGTCTTTTTTTTTTTTTTTTGAGATGGAGTCTCACACTGTCACCCAGGCTGGAGTGTAGTGGCACAATCTCAGCTCACTGCAACCTCGGCCTCCCGGGTTCAAGCAATTCTCCTGCCTCTGCCTCCCAAGTAGCTGGGATTACAGGCACGCACCACCATGCCCAGCTAATTTTTGCATTTTTAGTAGAGACAAGGTCTTACTACGTCAGCCAAGCTGGTCTCCAATTCCTGACCTCAAATTATCTGCCCACTTCTGCCTCCCAAAGTGCTGGGATCACGGGTATGAGCCATTGCGCCCAACCAGAAGAGGGGAGTTTGGACACAGACACACAGGGAGCCCACCACGTGACAATAAAGGCCGAGACTGGAGCCAGGCAGCACAAGCCAGGGAAGGCCAAGGAGTGTCGGCATCACCAGAAGCCGGAAGAGGCCAGGAAGGGCCTCCTGGAGCCTCTGGAGGGAGCGCTGCCCTGCTGACACCCTGACCTTTGTCTTCCAGCATCCAATGACACAGTAAAAGTTTGCTGTTTTAAGCCAGACAGTCTGTGGTTTTTTTTTTTTTTTTTTTGAGACAGAGTCTCCCTTTGTTACCAGGGCTGGAGTGCAGTGGCATGATCTCAGCTCACTGCAACCTCCGCCTCCCAGGTTCTAAGAGATTCTCCTGCCTCAGCCTCCAGAGTAGCGGGGATTGCAGGCGTGCCCCACCACGCCTGGCTAATTTTGCATTTTTTAAGTAGAGACGGGGTTTCGCCACATGGGCTAGGCTGGTCTCGAACTCTTGACCTCAGGTGACCCACCTGCCTCGGCCTCCCAAAATGCTGGGATTGCAGGCGTGAGCCACCATGTCCAGCCCAACCTGTGGTTTCTTAGCAGCCCTAAGAAATAAGTACAAGCAGCATTCCAGGCCCTTCCTTCATCCCATCCTCCAGTCTTTGTCTCAGTGACCAAATAGGCCTTGGGTCTGTTGCTGTGAGAGCAAGGATGACCAAGCCCTTCTGCAGATCTCCAAGAGTCTGTGTGCTCCTCTGAGCCTGGGGTGAGCCTCTGAGCCCTTCTCAACACAGGGCTGCAGGCCTCCCCTCCCCACTAACTTAACACTTGGGAGCACTGGATATCCCCATGGCCGTGTTAGAGGCTTTTGGAGAGGGAAGAGGAAGTGGGCAGCTATGCTGCTCCTGGCTGGGGGGCTGTGGTCCCAGAGCCTTGCTTTAATGGGTTAACTGGAAAGACAAAAGGAAGGAAAGAAGAGAAACCTGCTTAGATTGGATTCACCCCATGCACAGAACCCATTCGTGGATATGCCATCTGCAATGCTTCATGGAAGGGGTCTCCCGACGGCAGAGGGTGATCATGAACTCAACACTCAGCCTCCCTCTGAACCAAGAGCTGTTGGGGAATGAGTGGGGGGTGGAGAACAGTGGGTGGGCCTAGAAGGAGAAGCTGAACATTGCCTAAACACCTGTGCCTAATGCAGCCCACACCCTGCTCCTCCTGATGGACTCTGTGATGAAGGCCTGACACCTGGTGTGGGACTGTCCTCTAGGTGACCTTGGACGAGCCCAGTTCTCCCCTCTCTTTTGCTTTCAGTTCTTAAGAATAACCATAGAATGTGCTAGAAATGCAACACCCCGAGAGAGGGAGGGCTGACTGGAATAGCCTGAGCTCTGTCCCAGTCTTCCCCGGAAACATGATGTCCATCAACACTTTAGCCCAGAAGTCATGTGGCCCCGGGGTATAAAACCCAGGAGGAGCTGCTTTCCAGGGTCCCTTAGCTGCGGCGCAAGGGGGCACATGCAGTCAAGACTCCAGTCAGCTTTCCTGAGCCTTACAGGCTGGCTCGGCCGAATCCCAGCCTTCTATTGTCCCTTGCTGCATATCTGTAAGCAACAAACCATTTCATGGAACTCGCTGTGTGGGCAGCTGGTTCACCACGCTAGGACAAGGTGGTAAGCTGTGCATGATGAACCTGCTCCACACCTTGGGGCAGAGCTGTCTGGCCATTCAGTCCAATCCTGGGGTTTGGTAGTAGAAGGAAGCCCACCCACCCACAGGTCTAAGCCACCTTGGCCAGTATTGGCTTTGTTGGCAACAAGGGAGGAACTTGCTCTCTGCAGCTCTTACATCCTCAGTCTGTCTCTTTGTTGGTTAGTGGTGAGGTGAGGGTGGGCACCAGCATTTACTGGGGCCGCTCAGACCCCAGCTGTCCCTGAGAGGGCTGCTGAGGAAGGAGTGGCAGACAGCATGGATGCTGAGACCAGAGCCTGCCTCTGGGAAACGGACAGAGGCCTTGGACCCCATCCTCCCTTCACTGTCCTTGCCATTAGGATGCCCTTCCTTGCATTCGGGGCCTCAGCGGCTCATCAGGATGGGGGCACATGAGATTGCCATTCTTGTAGGTTGACAATAGTTCAATATTTGCTAGTTTGACATGGCGCAACTGAACGGACCCCACGGCCGACTGCTCCTTGCTCCGATAAGTAGCTATTGAGCTGAAGGTCCCCGAGAAGTCCCAATGAGCAGAAGGCCAGGCCCTGCGCCTGTTGGCGACCCCACACTGGGCTGTCGGAACTGGCTCCAGGCACCCCGAGAGGAGGCCCTCCCCAGCCTGGGAGGGGCCTGGATGGCGCCTCTGAGTTGGGGCCTACAATGAGACCAGAGGGTGAGCCGAGCAGAGGATGTGAATTCGAGTGCTAGGACCGCCCGAGGAGGGCGCTGGGTGGTACTGGGGAGGCAGAGACAACTCAGGAGGCTGAAAGTCCAGGGATGAGTGAGGCGGGGCCAGGCCACAAGGACAGAGGAGGCACTGTTTCCCATGGGCCCTGGAACCGGGTCCCTGGTGCCCCGTGCTGGGTCCTGAGCAAGTTCTCCAGAGGGTTAAAACATTCACACCTGAGAAGGAAGGCAGGGTGGGGTGTAAGGGGCTCTGAGGCCCCCGGAGGCTGCTGAGTGAAGGCTGGGAGTGCCAGAAGGGAGTACTTCCAGGCTGGGGCGGCCCAGAGCCTCTCCCTGGGCCAGGGGACTCCTGCCAGGCTGGCTCCTGACCAGGCCCCAGGCGACGGGAGCCTTTGGGGCGTCCCCCGACAGGGACCACTGAGGAAGGGGAGATGGCAAATGCCCCGCAAAGGGCCACAGGGTGCAGCAGCCAGGGGCAGAGCTGTGTGTGCTCCTGTGTGTGTGTCTATGATAGTGTGTGTGTATGTGTGTGAGACAGTGTCTGAGAGTGTGTTGTGTGTCACTGTGTGTCACTGTGTGTCTATGAGTGTGTCTATGAGTGTGTGTGTAGGTGTGGCAGTGTCTGAGTGTATATGTGTGTGTCTATGAGACTGTATGTGTGTGAGTGTGACTGAGAGTGTGCTAGTGTATGTGTCACTGAAAGGCTGTGTGTGTGAGCTGTCTCTGTGTGTCAGTGTCTATGAATGTGTGAGTGTGACAGTGTCTGAGTGTGTTGTGTGTGTGTGCATGTGTGTCAATGTCTATGATGGTGTATGTTTGTCAGTGCCTGAGTATGTGTGTGTGTGTATGTGAGTGTGTAGTGTATGTACGTGTATGTTAAAACCCTTTAAAAATGTAAAAATCTTCCTCAGAAACTCAGTCAAGGATGGAATGTGGCCCCCAGGCCAGAGTTCACCCAGCCCTGCCATAAAAGAAAGAAATGCGAGGAAGGGAGTGGGGAGGTGGAGCAGATTTGTCAAAATAGGGGCAGTCAGAACCTCCGCAGAGCTGGTTGTGGGCTTCAGAGCAGAGCTAGGGGGCAGATGCAGCAAGAGCTGGTTGTGGGCTTCAGAGCAGAGCTAGGGGGCAGATGCAGCTGTTGCCACAGGAAGCACAGGAGCCCTCAGAACCCCACGGGACCTACAAAGCCTAGAGCAAGCTCGAGTTCAGAGTTAACGGGAGAAGAAGGTGGCCGGAATGAGGGGAAAGAGGCTTTCATGATCAAGGTGGAGTTTACCCCAGGTGCATATGACCAAAACTCTGAAAAACAGTATTTTTTTGAATAAATGTCTACCATGCCAAGCATGTAAGAAATGTTTGATTCAGGCTGGGCGCAGTGGCTCACGCTTGGAATCCCAGCACTATGGGGGGCGAGGCAGGTGGATCACTTGAAGTTAGGAGTTTGAGAGCAGCCTGGCCAACATGGTGAAACCCCATCTCTACTAAAAATACAAAAATTAGCCAGACGTGGTGGCACGCCTGTAATCCCAGCTACTCGGGAGGCTGAAGCAGGAGAATCATTTGAACCCAGGAGGTAGAGGTTGCAGTGAGCCAAGATCACACCACTGCACTCCAGCCTGGGCAACAGAGTAAGACTCGGTCTCAGAAAAAAAAAAAAAAAAAAAGAAATGTTTGATTCTGATGTGATTCACGCAGGGGTGATTTCAGAAGGTCAGAATGAACACACTGAGAGGGAAAAGTCTTTGAACAAAAGGACAAAAGTCTCCAGAGTTAACTGCCATTTATGTCTAGCCTAACCATCCGAGGAAGGAACGTTCTAGAATCCCAGGGCCACCCCGCCCTAGGTTCCAATGAATGGCCCCTGGCTCCGCCCACAGCCAGGCCTGGCCTCGCCTGCAGGTGATGTGCATGGCTGGGATTCAGTAATTAAGTCATAAAACACAAGGCTGGCTACTTAGAGCACAATTACGAGGCATTGCAGCTTGTGAATACAGTAATCCAGCTTAATTAACACCAACTTGGAGAGCAAGGCGCAGGCTTCTGGGTTAAATCAGCCCATGCGGAAACGCTGGCCGCCGCTTACCCTCATCACACTATGCTGAGCATTTGTCATTGTGTGGAATAAAAATAAACCTGAGCTTGGAAAACTGGGCAGGTGACCCTGGCAAGGCCCGGAAACCACCCAAAGCTGGCTCTCCAGGGCCTTTGTGTTAAATTGGAACAAATCCAGCAACCCTGAGAGGCGTATCAAGGGCAGGCGAGCTTCTCTGGGACAGGGGACACACAGGCTGACCCAGCAGATGGCCAGGAGATGGACAGGGGTGAATCATCGCAGGTGCCGTGCACAGCCGCCCCAGTCCCTTACCGACACCCTTCGTCCTGCAGGCTCGATCCCCCTTCAGGACCCCACTTTCTGGCCACGGCCCTGCCCAGGGGAGGCAGACCCCAGCCCAGCCTGTGACACTCTAAGGACTTCCTGAGGGTTCATCATTTCAGCCTTACAACCACCCTTGGGTTAGATTCTTACTGCTTGCTGTAATTAATTACTACAAATTTAGTGGCTTAAAACAATAAAAATGTTCTTATCTGCCAGTTCTGTAGGTCAGAGGGCCAACCCAGGGCTCAGGAGGCTGAGAGCACGGCGTCAGCAGGGCTGGCTCCTTCCGAAAGCTCTCAGGGGGGTCCTTTCCTGTCTCTTCCAGCTCTGGGGACCCCTGGCGTTCCTTAGCTGAGGGTTCATTACTCCAAGCTCTGCCTTGGGGGTCCCATGGACTTCTCCCCTGCATGCATCAGATCTCTCTCTGCCTCCTCCTTATAAGGACACCTGTGTTCACACTCAGGCCCCCCCCAAGCGATCCGTGATGACCTCCTGATTGCAGCAAGATCCCTCAGTTCATTGCATCTGCAAAGCCGCCTTTCCCACGGAAGGCAGTCAGTCGACAGGCTCTGGGGATAAGCACGTGGACAACTTGGGGACCCTTATTCAGCTGGCCACTGGGAGGCACAACTGGGCTCTGTGGAGAGGCTGCCCAGGAACCCTTCCAGGCAGTGATAACACCTCAGGGCCCCTCTCTTCCCCATCTCCCTCATTCTCTTTGGGGCTGTCCTGGCTGCCTCCGTGGGGCATGCCAGTCAGTGCCGGCTCACAGGGAGGAGGCCTCCATAACAGCAAGGCCCTTGGACGCTGGAGGGTGAGACGCTGCCCAGTGCGAAATCTACCTCTGTTACCACGGGACTTGGAGGAGCCCCTGTTTGGGGCTCAGCTCTGCTAACTGATGCTCAAGGAGGCAGGAGGGGGGAGTTTTAAAAGAGCCACAAAGTACCACGGAACTTAGGAGAACACGTGAGGGCCTTGTTAAAGACTGGAACAGAATGTCTACCCTGGGAGAGAGTGTGCTGGTCTCCCTCTCTCTTCTCATAAGGACACGGATCCCATCATGAGTCCCCACCCCCTGACCTCATCCAGCCCTAGCCCCCTCCCAAAGGCCCTGCTCCTGACACCATCCTGGTGGGGGTTAGGGTTCCAACATTTGAGTGTGGGGGTCACACAGACATTCGGTCCACGGCACCAAGCTGATGATTCCTGGTGTCTGAGATGGGGAGAGGCCTCTGCATAGCCCGGCTGGCTCTTCTCTTTCCCAAGGCAGAAGAATCATTACCTTGCCGGGGCCTCATCAGAACAAAAATGTAATTGTTTTGTGCCTTTTAGAAACCTCCTGAGTTGGGAGAAATGGAGATTTTGGTGGCTGTCTATGAAGCACCTAATTAAGCAGAACAGGTAATCCCATCGTTATTACAAGAAACACGCAGAGCTCCAGTATCTGCGGAAATGCGGTTGCCTGTGGGCCTGGAAGCTGCCTGCCCCGGCCTGGTCTCCCCCACCCCCCACCCCCACCATGGGCACCTTCCTTCCCAACTATCTGGGTTGTTGCATTAATGCTTGTCCTGCCTCACCCCCCCACCCCCCGCCCCCGGACAAAATGTGGAGTCTGTTGTCACGGTCTGAATGTCTGTGTCCCCCAAGGTTCCTATGTTGACACATTTGGAGACAGGGCCTTTGTTGGAGGTAATTCGGGTTATATGAGGTCATACGGGTGGGGCCCTGATCCAATGGGATTAGTGTCCTTATAAGAAGAGACTCCAGAGAGCTTGGTGGCACTTTTACACACACACTCTCTCTCTCCTCTCTCTGCCATGTGAGGAAGGCAGCTGCCTGTAAGCAGGAAGCGACCCCTCACCTTGATTGCTGGCACCTTGATCTGGGACTTCTAGTCTCCAAATAAATGCTTGTTTAAGTCCCCCGGTCTGTGGAACCTTATTATAGCAACCCAAACTAAATAAGAACATGTGGGGCCGGCTATGACGTAACATCTGTGTGACCCCAACAGGCCTCAGTTTCTCCATCTGAAATGGGGATGGATGGTAACAGCACCTGCCTCAAAGGCTGTAGGGGCTGAAATGAAAGCTCAGGCACCAATGCACTGGAATCGGGCAGGGTGTGGTCCCGACTTCACCTCTACAGGCTCACATCAATGACAGCAGCCCCTGCGCAGCCTGCTCTGACCTCCCAGGAAGACCCCATTTCTGGGGTGTCCAAGGGGCAGTCCTAGACACTTAAGGAAATTAAGTGTCATGAGACATCAGCCCCTCTGTCCTGATCACTATTTTACAGATGAGAAAACCGAGGCAGGAGCAGCCAGGGCACTCACTTGGGGTCACAGTCGGAATATGCGAAGCAGAACCCAGACCAGCTTGGAGCCCAGCACTGCATGGCTATTGCTTATGCTCTGCACACCATCTGCCCATTTCTTTCTGGCCTGGCTCCTGCCTCTGCCCCACCACGCAGCTAGATGCACACCAAAGGCTGTGCCCCCCACAGCACCCTTGGCGAGGACGTGGCCCATGGCAGGTGCTTGGGAAATACAGGTGGACTGGGTGGAAGGAAAGAAGGAGAGAGGGGACTGGAAATTCTTCCCAGCTCCTTAATTTCCCAGATGGAAGGTGATTTCATCAGATGGGAGGTCTGATACGGTAGCCCCAGCCATGTGCGGCCGCTTACGTTACAAAACAACCCAGGCCAGTGAGTGTAGAAGGGGAGACTCTGCCTGAGGACGTGGGTATGGGGGATTTAGGAGGAACGATGGACATACATGGGGATGGTCCATTGCTGTAACTCTTCTGGAGACACCCATAAATGATCCCAGAAAAGCACCAATGGCAGAGGTGGTCAAGGGTGACTGACGGGTGTTGCCGACAGACAACCCAGCCTGCACACCCCCAGGCCTGGCCAGCTCTTCATCCACACAGGAGGGGTGAGGGCCGACTTCTGAGCTCATTTCTTTTCCCGGCTCTGTCCACATGGTGCCGGGAGGTTCTGGAGCTGAGCCCAGTGCCATGTGGAGGGGCCTGGCCCACCTTGCTGGGCTGGCTGCCCCAGGCGCATTGTGGCAAAGGGGTGTTTGCCTGTCACTAGTGGGGTGGGTGAGCCCGACAAGAACAGCTGGTCAACCGCTCCTCGGCTCCTTCTAGAACCATCCGAACCCAGCAGGATGTCCAATGGAATGGACATCTCTAATCTAACACAGCCCCGCAACTTCCCCTGCCCGCCAGAGGCTTCCCCGTCTCAGCAAAGGGCCCCACGGCCGCCCGGCAGTGTATGGAAGAGCCCAGGACTCACCCACGTCAACCCCCGTCCCTGACCTGTGCTCTGCCCCAAAACCACCCCCAGCCTCAGTCCTCTCCATCCCGGTGTTTGATGTGGAACAGCCTCCAGTGGGGCTTCCTGCCCCGCTGTGCGAGTGTCCTGGGCTTTTGTTACAAAGCACCACAAACTGGGGGGCTTAAAACAACAGAAATTGATTAACTCACAGTTCAGGCGGCCTCCAGTCCAAGACCAAAGCTTCTGGGAGGGGCCATCCGTTCCGGGGCCCTCCCTCAGCTCCGGGGGCTGTGGCCCCCCTGGTGCCCTCCCCTTGGCTTGTAACTGCACCTGCCAGCCTCTGTACGTGACCTTCTGCTCTTTGCCTCTGCATCCCCTCTTCTTACAAGGACAGCAGTCAGCAGATTTGGGGACCACCCTAAATCCAGGATGATCTCATCTCAAGATCCTTATGATGATCTCAAGATCTCATTTCAAGATCCTTAACTATAAATGACATCTAAGGACATCTGCGAAGACCCTGTTTCCAAATGAGATTCCCAGTGGACACAGTTCTGTGGAACACCATCCAACCCCCTACTCTCTCCAATCCAGTCTCCGAACGGAAGTCAAACAAGCTGAACAACACACACGCGCAAGCAGCGCTGCTCCCTGCCACAAACCCTGTCACCTGGGGAGTAGAGTCTAACTTGTTCTCCAGTGGCTCACACCTGTAATCCCAGCACTTTGGGAGGCCGAGGCTGGTGGAACACCTGAGGTCAGGGGTTTGAGACCAGCCTGACCAACGTGGTGAAACCCCATCTCTACTAAAAATACAAAATTAGCCAGGCATGGTGGCACACACCTGCAATCCCAGCTACTAGAGAGGCTGAGGCAGGAGAATGGCGTGAACCCGGGAGGCGGAGTTTGCAGTGAGCCAAGATTGCGCCACTGCACTCCAGCCTGAGTGACAGAGCGAGACTCCGTCTCAATTAAAAAAAAAAAAAAAAAATTCCTCTCCACATCCTGTGGGGCCCGTGCTTGCCTCTCCCGCCCTTCCCACACTTGGGTGCATGGCCTCTGCCCCTCCAGGTCCCCGGGCGGTTTTTGCCTCTGGGGCTCTGAGCCCACCTCCTCCGAGGCTGCTGCCGACCCTCCCTGCTGGCCAGCACTGCATGGCTATTGCTTATGCTCTGCGCATCATTTGCCCTTTTGGAGGATCATCGTATTTATTCATTTCCTTCTGGCCTGGCTCCTGCCTCTGTCCCATCATGGAGCCAGATGCACCCCAAGGGCTGCACCCCCACAGCACCCTTGATGAGGACACGGCCCATGGCAGGTGCTTGCGAAATACGGGTGGACTGGCTGGAAGGAAGGAAGGAAGGAGAGAGGGGACTGGAAATTCTTTCCAGCTCCTTCATTTCCCAGATGGAAGGTGGTTTTCATCAAATGGGAGGTCTGATACAGTAGCCCCAGCCACCCGAGGCTGCTTAAGTTTAAATTAATTGACATTAAATACATAAAACTAAGAATTAGTTCCTCAGCCACACTGGCTGCATTTTGAGTGCTCAGTAGCTGTGTGTGGCCAGTGGTGCCATATCGAGCACATGAGACATTTCCAGAAAGTTCTACCAGACAGAGTTGCTTTAGACCAAGGAAGGAGAGAGAATTCAGGGCTGCCAGCATTATGAAGGTCCCAGGGCGTCTCTTCCAGCCTATGGCCCCTCCCAGGCCAGGGCAGCGTGTGGACAGCAACAGAGACCCCACTGGGGAGCTGGGGTATAGGATGGGTCACAACTCAGGGCTAAGGGTGCACCCAGAGCTGCCACCAAGAACTGGAGCCATGGGATGCAGGGCACCTTCGTCCCTGTGCAGGGAGGGGCAGTCTCGGGTGTGGACTCCTGGGAGCAGAGGCCCTGGTTTCCCTAGGGGAGGGATGTGCCCGGAGCTTCCTGGGAGCCTGCAGCCTCAGGAGGGGCTGAGGCCGGGGGACTGTGAAGGACTAATGGACACCATGCCTGCCACTTCCTGAGCTGAGGGAAGAGCTGATGGGGCGGGCTGTCACCTGTGTGGTCTTATTCCCAGGCTTGCATCCTACCCTTCTCCCCCATGGAGGAGGTGGGAATGGAGCAACGCCCCCAGTCAGCCAATCCCCTGGTTCCCTGGTGCTCCCAAGGGATTCCTGCCAGCTCTGCGGCCCTCAGACTTGAGGCCAGGGGATGTTGGACACACTGCACCCCTCTCAGAGAGAGGAACAACCGTCCCCTCCTGCCTGAGCCAGGATTCACCCCCAGACATCCCTCACAATCCATTTCCATCTTTCCAAAGAGATGCTCCCATGGCCACAGCCTGCTTCAAAAACAAAAAGCCTCAAACCTTCTTTCCCGTAAGGCAGCAGTCCTTAGCCAGGGGCGATGGTGCCCCCCCAAAACCCCAGGGAACCAGAGGACACGTGTCAACATCTGGGACATTCTTGGTTTTCACAACTGGGGGCTGGTGCTGGCATGGAGTGGGGAGAGGCCAGGCTGCTGCTGGATACCCTACAGTGTGCAAGAGGGGCCCACAACAGAGTGATCCTGCTAGAAACGTCCCTGGTGTTGTCCTGGGGCAATACTGTCCCAGTTCCACACCTGGCGGGGCGGCTCTGCAAAATGCCCCCACCCACAGCCTGGTCTCTATCGGCTCTCTCACCTGGTGGCCTGCAGGGGGTGTCCCAAGGGTTCTCACCAGGAGTTTAGCCAATGTACAGTTCGAGAGAACAGCCCCCACAAGACCACCCTTCCTCACTTCAGACACAGCTGCAACTTCCGGAGGTCTCCAAGACCACCCTCAGGTCTGGTGATTCATGGGAAAGACACAGAACTCACTAAAAGCACCTATGCTCACAGTTATGGTTTACTACAGCAAAGGGATCCAGGCTGAGATCAGGCAAGGACAGGGGGGCATCGGGGGCAGAGTCCAGGAGGGTCTGGACACGGGGTGTCTGCCGTCCTCCCCGGGAAAGTGGGGATAAGTCCCTCCCAGAGATGATGTGTGACAACACGCATGGGGCATTGCCGCCAGGGATGCTCCCGGACCTTTGGTGTCCCGAGTCTTTGCTGAGGCTCTGTCACACACTGCCGTGGTGGCAGGGCTTTAGTTTCCGGCTCCTCCTGGAGGTTTGGGCTAATCTTTCTGGTCTTCCAGTCTCTTCTGGAGGTCCAAGCTGATGTGGCATGACCCAGAGCCCCTGCCATAAATCACACTGTCAGACTGTCCAGCAGTCAAAGTCCCCAGGCAAACAGAGACACATACATCAGGCAGGATATTGTGGGAGCCCAGCGACCACCTCCCAGGAGCTGAAGGCAAAGGTTAGCTCTCTCTTTGGATCAAGTTGGTGCTTCACTACCCAGACCTCCCTCTCTCCATTTTAGATCAGAAAACTGAGGCCCAGACCTTAGGAAATCTGAGCAGGCTCTGAGCAGTGGAGGATGTGGGCTCTGAGCCAGTCCCTGCACTCTCCTCTTTTACTCAGGCCCCTCTGCTCCCCAAGCCCCCTGCCTCCCAGAGGTCTACAAGCCCAAGCTGGGTGAAATCTCAGTGCAGCCTCTTAGATCTCTGTGCAAAAACGAAAAAAAAAAAAAAAGACACGTTTGTGCATAAAATACACACTGTAGAGGAAGGAAAAATGCAGGAAGAGAAGTTTCCAGTAATTCACCCCATGGCAACCACCAGGCCAGTGTGGGACCTGGAGTATTAATCCTCTAAACCTGGGGCCCCTCCCGTTGGAGGGCCGAGGGCTGCAGGCCTCTGGGGCCTCCCCGCCTCCAGTTCCGCTGCCTCGTTCTCACTCCCAGGCAGCCTCCGTCCCAGCCTCCCATCCCGGCTGAGCATGGTACCCCGCACACACGGTTGCTAAGAAACCGTTGCCGAGAGTCACAACTCAGCTGGCAACGGAAAACACCCCCAGCAGCACCGTTTGCTGGGCCCATTTAGGAAGACATGTTTTCTGGTCCACTCAATGCTTCATCCTCTTTGCAAACATTTCAAACGTTTTCGTTTACATGGCTTCTAGATATCACTTAGCATGCACTCTATATTTAGGAACGGTTATGAAACAAACATATCACCCACAATATCTGCACCGACTATGGCATGAAGCCTGGTACTGGGATCAAGAGGCAGGGAGACACCAGGGAAAAATCCTGCCTCTTATCACAGGGAAGCCTGGTGCTCCTGGCTGATTTGGGAGCTTGTCGGTCAGTCTCATCCGGTCAAATTCGACAACCCCCAGGTGGCAAGCTTTACGCCACAAAGCCCATTGGACTGCAGGAAACAGGAGAGGCGGACAGCTCCAGCCCTCGGCCAGAGGCAGAGCTTGTCAGTCAGTCTCATCTGGTCTAATCGCACAACCGCCGGGTGGCAAGCTTTACACCACAGAGCCCACTGGACTGCAAGAAACAGGAGAGACCGATGGCTCCAGCCCTGGACCAGAGACTACTATCCCTGTAGTACCCCCGAAAGGCCAATCCTTGTAGCAGCCCTGAAAGGTCCAGATGCAGCCCCTTATTCTGCAGAGGAGGAGTCCAAGGTGGCCCACCCACAGGAGGCAGAGCTGGCCTCTGTGTAGTGGAGAAATACTGCACCCCAAGCCACATCATGACACTCTTCAGCCCAGAGTGGGCAGCCTGAAGAGGAAAGACCCCATCCCAGCAAGGATGAAGGCTGCGGTTCCCAGGTCCTCCGTCAGCACGTATCTCATTTCCTGGGCACCCAAGACAGGGACCCCGGGAGGCCCTTTGGTTGGCTTTGGCACAGCCGTGAAGGTCAGACGGGAGCCTGGAGGTGGGGGGCATGGGGGTGGCATGGCGTTGGGGGACTTGGTCCCTGAAGTGTCTCCTCTCACAGCTCGCTCTAGCACTAAAGGTTCCTGTTTTTGAGGTTTGTGATATTAGAGTTGTTCCCCGAAATTCCGATTTTCCTCCTCCTTGGGCACACACACAGCTGCAGGTCTCCACCCTCCTGAAGTTAGGTGCGGCCAAGTGAGCCGGCGGCTGCAGGGACGTGTGTCACTCCAGGAAAGGTGAAGACCAACTCACCACCCACCACACTGCCCTTGAACCCAGATGTGGCGACTGTGAATGGATGATGGTCCAGCTGGTGGGGGCGTCACCCACCCGGGTTCCTAAGTGAGGAGGGCAAAGGACAGCACCCAGCAGACCTGACAGGGCAGTGAGAGTGAGCGGGAAATAATCCTTTGTTTTTTTAAGCTATGGCAACCTGGGGATTATTTGCTACTGCAGCCTAACCCCGCTGTCCTGACTGTTACAGGTCAGGTGGCTACAGCGGAATAGCCCTTATCCTAAATGCTTGGACTAGAAGTATTCTGGATTGCATATATTTTTGGATTTTGGAATATTTGCATGTACATTTGGTATATTTGCACATATAATCACATATATCCTGGAGATGGGACCCAAGTCTAAATATGAAATTCAGGTATGCCTTACACACATAGCCGGAAGGTAATTTTATATAACATTTAAAGAATTTTGTGCATGAAACAGTTTTCATCGTGTTTTGACTGGGACTTATCCCATGAGGTCAGGCTTGGGATTTTATACCTGTGGCATCATGTTGATGCTCAAAAAGTTTGGGGTTTTAGAGCATTTCGGATTTTGGATTTTTAGATGAGCTCAACCTGGATTGGACCTCAAAGGGTGCCCTTATACAAGGTCAACATGCCTAGCAAGGAAGAGAGTTGTTTTTTGTTTTTTTGTTTTTTTTTGAGACAGAGTCTCGCTCTGTCGCCCAGGCTGGAGTGCAATGGCGTGATCTTGGCTCACTGAAATAGCTGCCTTCCAGCTTCAGGTGATTCTCCTGCCTCAGCCTCCTGAGTAGCTGGGATTACAGGCGCATGCCACCATGCCCAGCTAATTTTTGTATTTTTAGTAGAGACGGGGTTTCACCATGTTGGCCAGGCGGGTCTCGAACTCCTGACCTCAGATGAACCACCCGCTTCAGCCTCCCAAAGTGCTGGGATTACAGGCATGAGCCACCGTGCCCGGCCGAGAGTTCTTCAAACTGAAGATCTCCCAGGTAAGCCTATCTTTGTGTGGCAGGATCCACAGGTTAGCCTGGGAGGGTCTGGGAGCAGAACGTGGAAGCCAAATTCTGACAGGCGCAGCAGGGGTGGAGGCTGATGGCACCAAAGTTGGGGGCAGAGAGGGCAGTAAACACATGTGCCCCTTCTCTGTTCTACCCAGGCCTCGGTTTCCCTGCTCGCAAAGTAAGCATAGTCACTACTAAGCAGTGCCTTAATATATCGAGAGCTCTTTTCCCCGGGGCCTCCTTCAGTCCTTGTAGTAGCTCTGAAATGTCCAGCTCCAGCTCCTTATTTTGCAGAGGAGGAGCCTAAGGCGGCCCACCCACGGGAGGCAGAGCTGGCCTTGACGCCAGCCCCATGCTCACTCCACACCCAGCATCATGATGCTGCTGTCATCCCCCAACTTCCGGCTTCCCAAGCTCCAGGCAGTGGAGACCCACCATCCTGCTGGCTGTTAGCACCGCCTCTGGGTGGTGAGGGGCTGCCGCAGGTTCGGTCCACCTGCCCACCCCAGGACAGGCTCAAACCGAGTGTCTAGGAAGAGTCTCTTGACTAGGGGAGCGAACAGGTCCCAGAGGATCGCAGTACTGCTGTGGGCTCTGGCTGGGTAAATCATCCCACCTCTGGGGCTCTGGGCTGCAGCGTGGCAAGGCAGTGTGTTCTGCACAAAGACAGGATGTACTTGGGGAGAGGCTGCACCATTGTTGTGAGCGGAAGAGAAATTAATTTTAAGCCTGGAGTTGATTCCAGCCTGGGAGGGAAACGCCAACACTTGGAGAGGGCTGGTTTCAGACATGTGCACGCCACAGCTCACGTGCTCACTGCAGCCTGCATTCAGTGGGGAAACGCGCCCCGGGCACCCTCCCTCCTCTGTCAGTGTTCCAAGCCACCCCCACATCCCAGCACCGGAAAAGCCTGGCCCCTCCTTCCATCTAGAGAGCTTTGGGTGTGTTCTCCACTGAGCCACACCCTGTCCCCTGCCTCACCAACTAAAACACACCACCCAGGCTGCTGCCGAAAAGGCTAGCAGAGGGGCAGTGAGCCAGACTGAAACCGCCTCTTTCGAACACTCTGAAAGGTTTGGTCAGTTCTCTGTCATTCAACCTAGTGCCTGGTGATGAGGACACAGAATAGAGTGTGGCTCTGCTGCTGGCCTCCAGGGTCTCCAGGCCTGATGGAGTGGGACACACGGATGTCCAGCATGTTCCAGCCTGGCGGGAGAGAGAGGTCTGGATCACAGGCTGCGGGCCACCGTGACCCTGGGGGCCACATGTGGTGGGAAGAGCAGTGGGATGAGCTGGCAAACACTGGGGACTCCAGCTCCCCTAAGGGCCTCCGAACTGCCGCCACAGCTGCTACTGCCAGGTGCACTCTGACATCAGCTCCAAGCCGGGGAGAGGGGGGGTGCTGCCCTCAGGAAGGTGCCACCTGGGCCAGAGGCACAGGACACCAGGGAGCACCTGCTGCAGAGCCGGATGAGCCTGGTGCCCTCTAATTCCCTGACTCCAATAAGCCTATCTCTGGGCCTCAGTTTCCCCAAGTGTGCAATGAAGGGCCTGGCCATCCAGCCCCCCAGCAGATCTGGTCCCCTGACATCCATTCTAGTCCCCTTCCTCTCTATGAGGACCCTAATTTTGTCTTGGCAGTTAACAGACCCAGCTACAAAACCCCTTTTCTCAGTTTTCCCTGGCTGCTAGGAGTGACCAGGAGACCCCAGGGTGCTTATCAATGAGACAGGAGAGGACACCGTCTGTGGGCTTCCAGGGAGGGGCAGACAGCATGGACACTGCTTTTGCTCCTGGCCCTGGCCCTGGAGATGCACTACCATGGGCTTTGGCCCCCACTCAGCTTGCCCTATGCTAGAAGGTTCCCTGATGGCAGTGGGGTGAGGTGGGCTATAGGGCCCATGCTTAGAGCAAGAGAAAGGTCAGCCACCCTGCTGGGCTGGCACTGACTGTGCAGGTGCCCTGAGGCCAGATGGCAGGCAGCAGCGATGCCCCAGGTCCTAGGCCACAGAAGGCTGGTCAGCCCTTAGGACAGGAACCAGGCCACGGCTGATGACTGTGAGGGTGGCAGACAGAAGGACAATCAGATCCAGGCTGCCTAGACAGAGGCGGGGCCAGGAACAGATCTGCGGACAAAGTGGCATCTCTAGGCCTCTGGCAATTGTGTGTGATTTCAAGCAAAGAGACGGTAGTGGTTGAATTTTGTCCCCCTAAAATCCACGTCTATGTAGAACCTCAGAATGTGACCTTCTTTGGAAGTAAGGTTGCTGGAGATGCAATCAGTTGGGATGAGGTCATCCTGGAATAAGTGGGCCCTAAGTCCACTGGTTGGTGCCCTTATAAGGAGGGAAAATACAGACACACAGAGACATGGCCACGTGCAGATGGAAGCAGAGACTGGGGGATGTGGCCATAAGCCAAAGAACACCTGGAGCCCCCAGAAGCTGAAAGAGCCAAGGAAGGGTCCTCCCCTAGAGCACTGGAGGGAGAGGGCCCTGCCGACACCTTGACATTGGTCTCTGCCTCCAGAACTGTGAGGGGAGACGCTTCTGTTGTTCAAGCCCCAGCTGGTGGCTTTGAACCCTTTGTGAGAGCAGCCCCAGGGCACCAGCACAAAGGGTGAGCATGTAGGAGGCCAGTGTGGTGACCTGCGCATCCTGTGGTCCCTACCTCTGGTGCCCAATGCATCCTCAGGACTAGCCGGGGCCTGGGGACCGGACAGGGGGCAACTGGCAGCAGAGGGTGATGACAGAGCCTGCATTCCGGAATCTGACCCACAAAGGGCTGTGGCATTCATAGGAGAAGCTGCAGAAGACCGGCAGGAATGACAGAAGCAGCAGTGAGAGCCCTTCAGAGGACCGTGAGATGTGAACTCCCTCCCCAGCAAACCGCCAAGGAGAAAGGGCAGGCCCCCATCCAGGAGGCCTTAGGAACAGGAGAGCTGACTTTTCTACATCAAATAAGGCCCAGGTTGCCTAAAACAGGGGAGGGTAGCCTAAGGCTCTCCCAGACTCACGACAACTTAGATTTGTACAAGTGGCACATTTAGCTAGAATCTGGGAGGAGCCTGCTGGGGGCCGTGCCATCCTGAGGGTTCCTGGAGTTACACACACACACACACACACACACCCCCCCACACACCCTCCCTCCCACCTGCCTTCTCCAAATAAAACCATGTCCCTGGTCCTTTTCTCTTGGTATCCACCTTCTCCATCATGGAGGAGGTCTCAGCTCCTAATCCACTCAGCAAAGTCCCAGCGGACAGTGAGTCACTGAGTGCTGAGCTCAGGGCCTCCAGGGCAAGGTGACCCAGAGGGTGCTGGGAATAGGACAGTGTAGGTGCCCCCGCAGTGGGGGATGTGGCCGGGTGTCTGTGAGGACGCTTCCTGCATGACAAGCTGGGGTTATAAGAACACAAAAGCCTGTAGGATGAAGCCTGGCCCAAAGCAGTCGGGGTCCCCTGACCTCCCTGGCCTGTCTCCAAGCAGTGTCCTCCCCAGGGCGCCAGGCTTCCCCAGCTCTGAGTCTGGGTGTCTGAAATCTGCTGTGTAATTGGATCACACCCCGGCCCGTGCTGAGCGCCCATCTGTACCCGTCTTGGAAAACACACAAGTCTCAGAGAAGGAAAGCAGTTTCTACAGGTAATTTTCTATCAAACATATTACATTTCTTGGAATCACGTGCGGAAGTTAACTAATTAGATTCCCCCTTATTTTTGAAATGCTTTCAGAGGACAATGGAAAGGTTCACTCTGTTCTGGGAAATGCTTCATTTAGATGCTAACCATTAGAATGCAATTTGTTCTTCAATCAGGGAAGAGCGGACTGAGTGGACTTCTTTTTTTTTTTTGAGATGGAGTCTCACTCTGTCGCCCAGGCTGGAGTGCAGTGGCGCGATCTCGGCTCACTGCAAGCTCCACCTCCTGGGTTCATGCTATTCTCCTGCCTCAGCCTCCTGAGTAGCTGGGACTACAGGTGCCCACCACCACGCCCGGCTAATTTTTTTTTTGTATTTTTAGTAGAGACGGGGTTTTACCTTGTTAGCCAGGATGGTCTCGATCTCCTGACCTCGTGATCTGCTCGCCTCAGCCTCCCAACTGAGCGGACTTTTAAGGATGCCATCCATGCTCCCTGCTCCTGGTTCCATCACGGGCCCCGAACAGCCGCAGGTGTGCGAAGGCAGGCTGGGAAACACTTCTGAGTCAGACCCACCTCTCTGGTTCAACCAGAGGCTCCTTTCTCTCCTTGATAACAATCCAAACTGTGATTGTTTTATAGAACTGCCTTTTACAACAGAATCGTCTCCCCACATACCATCTTCCCTGATGCTGCCTGACAATCCTTGTCTCCCAGGGATGTGGGCACACAGCCACACACTGCTCTACCTCCCACCTGCCCTGAGCACTCGGCGGATGCTGGGACTCTGCCGGTCAGCCAACCAGAAAAGGGCGCGTGAGGGTACATCCGGGCTGCAGAAGAACGTACTAATTCGTTTATTTTTTGAAACAAGGTCATGTTGATCTGGAAGGTAACTCGGGGGAAGAGTAGACAGGACCAGAGGGAGAACAGGAGACAAGGACATCATTCAGCAAGATGAGGGCCTGGGAAGCTGGGTCTCTGAGAAGCCTGGGCCCCTTTAATCCCAGTGAGCCCCTCGCATGGAGCGTTGATGGATGAGGGGCAGAGGGATGAGGACAGGCGCAGGTGCTCATCGAGGAGAGAGGTCCTGGGATCCCCAGACCTGGGCACGAGGGGGCTGCCACTGGGCACAGATGGGCACCATGCAGAATAGCGTCTGCAGCTGATTTAGACACGTTGAATATATAAATATGTTATATACATTATCTATGTTATATATAACATATTTATACGTATATTCATATACATAACATAAATGTTATATTTTTATATATGTATTACAAAAAATATGTTGTATATAATATATATTCTATATAAAACATACATAAATATATATATAAATAACACTGAGTTGAATATACAAAAATCCTGAGTTCATAATGACATACCGGTGAGGAAGAGACAGACAGGGGCAGAGAAGACAGAGGGAGAGAGAAAAAGACCCTACTTCATCCCTCAACAACACGATAGAAAACCAACTCATTGGACATCAGTACAGATCACTGAAGCATCAGCTTTGTATAGAGAGACTTCACAATGAAAAAGAAAGAATTAAGCATTTATCTTGCCTTCTTGTACAAACAGTGTTCAGCTTAACCAAGTCATCTTATTTGATATGTGAAAGTTCTTTGAGATGGAAGATCTCAGCTCATCACTGTGGAAGGAATGCCAGGATTAGGAAGTCATCAAATGCAAGCCTGCAAGCCTCAGTGTACTCCTCAATGTATGCAGGGCCCACCCCAGAGAGAGGCCCCTGGGTGACCAGCTGGTGAGGAGCTTCAAGAGGAAGGATTCACCATCACCACCTGGATCCTGGGTGCAGCTTTTGTCACAGTGGTGGCAAGCAGAGTCTCTGCCTCCTGGGGAGATGGGGTGTGAAGCTCACAGCACCTGAGTGTGGCTGGGCCCAACATTAACAGCGCTGCAAGAGCTCACCTCCATTTATAGGAAGCGGGAAGGACCCAAGGAGTGGCTGATGACACCACAGGAGACAGAAGGCCCATCTGGGGTTGGGGGCAGCCTATGGCCAACCTACCCCATCCCTCTAACAACCTACCCTGTCCCTATCCCCATAACTCGTTGCTGGCAGGAAACACAGGAGATGGCTCAGACTGGAGACCCAGGGACATATCTACCAAGTGCCACGTGGGTCCTGGGTCAAAGTCAACACCGGGAAAAGACATTTCTGAGATAATTTGGGACATATGCTAATGGAGGGGTTTCAGATTCCACCTAGAGACCACTGCTGGGTGCGTGGACAGGACAGTGACACTGGGGCCCGCAAGAAGGATGCCATACTGTTGAGAGACAGACTGAAGGGGAAGAGGGAGTGATGCGATGCCTGGGATTTGCTGAAGAAAAAAAAAAAAGAATAAAAAGGGCTATCTGTATAGGATGGCAAGAATTTCTTGGGTAACAAAAGCACAGCCAATAAAAGAAAAAATAAATACTAAAGTAGATGAAAATTTAAAACTTCTGTGCATCAAAGGGCACCATCAACAGAGCGAAAAGCAGCTAAAAATGGGAGGAAATATCTGCAAATCATCACCCTCACCTCAGCTCTACCCTTCTCTCCAGGTCTCAGCCTAAATCCTTCCCCTTGGGGAGCCTTCTCTGACCACCCTGTCGACAAAGGCGTGGTCTCTGCCCTGTAGCTGCACAGCATCCTAGTGTGTGTGTGTGTGTGTGTGTGTGAGTGAGTATATGCGTGAGCATATACATGTGGATGCGTGTCAGCACATGTGTATGTGTGCGTGCGTGTGAATGTGAGTCTGTGTGAGTGTATGAGCGTGTGTGTATGCGAGCATGCATGTGTGTTAGCATGTATGAGAGTATGTGTGTGAGCATGTGAATATGTGTTAGCATGTGTGAATGTGTGTCAGCACATGTGTATATGTGTGTAAGGGGTTAATATCCAGAATGTGCAGAAAACTCTTACAACTCAACAACAGAAACAGAAATCTAATTTAAAAACAGGCAAACTGGCTGGGTGAGGTGGCTCATGCCTGTAATCCCAGCAGTTTGGGAGGCCGAGGTGGGCGGACCACTTGAGGTCAGGAGTTCGAGACCAGACTGGCCAACATGGCAAATCCCCATCTCCACTAAAATTTCAAAAATTAGCCAGGTGTGATGGCGTGTGCCTGTGATCCCAGCTACTCGGGAGGCTGAGGCAGAAGAATAGCTTGAACCCTGGAGGCAAAGGTCACACTGAGGTGAGATCACGCCATTGCACTCCAGCCTGGGTGACAGAGTGAGACTCCATCTCAAAAACAAGTAAATAATAAAAATGGGCAAAGGACTTGAATAGACATTTATCCAAAGAAGAGATACAAATGGCCGATAAGGACTTTTCTGAAAAGATGTTCAACACCACTAATCAATTAGAGAAAGGCGAATCCAAACTACAATGGGACACCATCTCACACCTGTTAGGATGGCCATGATCCTAAAACAGAAAGTAACGACGCTGGTGAGTATGTGGGGAAACTGGAGCCCTTGGGCATTGCTGGCAGGAAGGTAAAGTGATGTAGCCCCTGTGGAACACGACACGGCTGCTCCTCAAAACCTTAAACACAGAAGGAGCACGTGAGCCAGTAATGCCACTTTTGCATCTATGCCCGAAGGCATTGACAGCAGGGTCTTGAAGAGATATCTGCACACCCGCGTTCACGGTGGCAGCACTATTCACGGTAGCTAAGAGGTGGACGCAACCTAGGTGTCCACCTACAGATGAACAGACACGCAAAAGGTGGTGTTTCCATAGAGTGGGATAGTTACCATTCAGGCTTAAACCGGAAGGAGATTCTGATGCACACTACAACACGGAGGAACCTCGAAGGCATTACACTGAGTGAAATATACCAGGCACAAAAAGACAAATACTGCAGGATTCCACTGACCTGAGGTCCTTAGAGTGGTTAAATTCATAGGGAAAGAAAGTGAGATGGTGGGTGCCAGGGGCTGGGGGAGGGGATGGGGATGAGTGTTTAATAGGGAAGAGTTTCAGTTCAGGAACATGAGAAGGTTCTGGAGATGGATGGTGGTGATAGTGAAAGGAAACGTACCTAATGCCACTGAAATGTATGCTTAAAAATGGTTAAGATGGTAAATTTTATGGTACGTGCACTGTACTACAATTTTAAACATAATAAAAAGTATAATTGTAAAAAAAAAAAAGAGAGGGAAGAAGTGAATGGAGCAAATGGGGGCTGTGATCTCTTGGAGGCCAGCTCTCCACAAGGTCTTCATAAACCCTCAGTCACGCTCCTCCGTTGCTCAAGGGCCTCCAATGGCTCCCCATTGCCCTGGGCCTTGCCACAGCCCGAAAGGCCCCATAGGGCATGGGGCTCGCCACTTTCTCTGCCGCATCCACCCCTCCCAAATGTTCCAGAACACACAGAGTCCTTCCCTGGTCCAGGCAGGGCCTTGCACTCACCACCCTGGTGCACGGCCCACACTCACCTCAGCTCTACCCTCCTCTTCAGGTCTCAGCCTAAATCCTTCCCCTTGGGGAGCCTTCTCTGACCACCCTGTCGACAAAGGTGTGGTCTCTGCCCTGTAGCTGCACAGCATCCTAGTGTGTGTGTGTGTGTGTGTGTGTGTGTGTAAGGATATGTGTGAGCATGTGTGAATGTGTGTCAGCACATGTGTATGTGTGCGTGTGTGTGAATGTGAGTCTGTGTGAGTGTATGAGCGTGTGTGTATGCGAGCATGTGAATATATGTGTGAGCATGTGTGAATGTGTCAGCACGTGTATATGTGTGTGCGTTTGAATGTGAGTCTGTGTATGAGCGTCTATGCGAGCATGCGAGCATCTGTGAGCATGTGTGCAAGTGTGTGAGCATGTGGAATATATGTGTGAGCATTGTGAGCATCTGTGTATGTGTAAGCATGTGTGTGAACATGTGTGTGAGCACGCGAGGGTGTGTGAACATATGCGAGCATTTCTGTGAGCATCTATGTGTGACCATGTGTGTGAGCATGTGTGAACGTGTGTGGGCATGTGCAAGTGTGTGTGTGCGTGAACATGTGTACCGTTTCCTGGGGTTGTCACGACAAATCACCGCAAACCAAGGGGCTTCAAACAACAGGAATTTTTCTCTCAGTTCTGGCGGCTGGAAGTCCAAATTCAAGGTGTAAGCAGGGCCACACTCCTCTGGTGGGCATGTATGTGGGTGCATTCGTGTGCGTGCATGTGTGTGTGCATGTGTATGGGTGCCTGTGTATGTGCACGTGGGTGGGTGCCTGTGTGTGTGCATGAGTATGTGTGTGTTTCCATTCACAGCACAGCCACAGCCTCCAGTTATGGAGCCTGTTGACCCACATAGTGCCTGTCAATCTGTGCAGCGCCTGTCTCCTCAGCACTCAGGTTCTGTGAGGGCAGGGCCTGGTCTTCCTCTCTGCAGGATCCCAAAAGGGCCCAGGTTGGTGCTGAGTATGGAGTCAGTGTGTGGCCCGCACACAACTGATTAGACACAGGGTGCCTATAGAGACCCTCCTGCTATTCACAGATGGGGGCAGGTGGGGCTGGGCTGGGTGTTTACTCCCCTCCTGGCCGGGCCACGGCCAGCTCAAGAGTTCCTCCTGGGGTGCAGAATCCAGGTGCCCACAAAGACAAACGAGCAGCCGGAGAGCCAGCCCATGATAGGCAGCTCCTCAGACCTCCCCGCCACCAGCCCACTGGGAAGCAGCCACCGCACAGAGGGTGTGACCCGTGGGAGGCCACTGCCCAGTGCTCAGGAAGGCCAGGGCACAAAGGATGGTAGGCAATGAGAGTGAGGCTGGCGCCCTGGCGAGGGGAGGCTGGCTGCCCCAGACCCTCGAAAGCCCTGGGGCCCAGATCCTGGCAGTCTTGCAAAACAGACCCAGATGTCAGACCCCTTTCCTTCCTGCACCCCACACTCTAAGCTGCCCAGGGGAATCCCAAGGAGCCTTGGTATCCAAGCCAGCCTCAGGCTGACCAGTGAGTCTACCTGGTGATGGGGTTGGAGCCCTGTTTGGGGTCTGCGAGCTGCCCACGGCTCGCGCCACGCCGGGTTCCGCTCTGTCCATCAATTCAGGCCCGCTGAGCACAGGTTCTCGGGGAATGCCCAAGAGCCCCATGCCAGGTGGGTCCCATTCACAGGTGGCCGCTCACCAGCCAGCAGGAAGCTGGAAAGTACCCCCAGGACAGCTAGCAGCCCACAGTGAGCTGTGAGGCACATGGCAATTTGGGGCCAATTTTCTCCTGCAGAGAAGTTGATCCCATAATCTGGTAAATACACTAATCATTACTGCACCGCTCAGAGCAGGAGCTTATGAGCTACAGAGTCCAGGGGGAACAGGCTCGGCATAGGATGACACCACGGACCGCCAGCTTGAAGAATGTGCTGCCAGGATATGAAACCCAAAGCTGGCAATGGACCACAAGCCGCTCCCAGTGACAGAGGACCCAGGCCACAGACCAGCTGCTGTGCTGGGCACAACGCTTCCATTGTCACGGAACCCTGAATCCATGCCTGGCCCCGCTTGCAGATGGGAAAGCTGAGGGTCCGGGGCAGCAGGATCTGCTTGGCGCCCTGCTGATGACCTTCCCTGGGCCAGCCTGACCCCCGGCTCCTCTGATCCTCTCTCCTTTAATGGAAGCAAAGTATGAGTCGTAAGAGCCGGGGACCAAGGAGCAGCTCTTCTGTCAACAGATGCACCGGAAAATCCGTGGTGGCCAAGGAAGCCCCATTTTGTTTAGTCTGCTCAGCATTTCTTGTACAATAATAAAAACATCTGAATTTCCAACATACATAATAGAAAGATTTCCTAGAAAATGATCTATTCTGGCTTTGGTCAAAAAAGCTGAGAGTCCGGCTGGGTGCGGCAGCTCACACCTGTAATCCCAGCACTTTAGGAGGCTGAGGCGGATGGATCAGGAGGTCGAGACCAACCTGGCCAATATGGTGAAACCCCGTCTCTACTAAAAATACAAAAATTAGCTGGGCATGGTTGCAGGCACCTGTAATCCCAGCTACTTGGGAGGCTGAGGCAGGAGAAGCATTTGAACCCGGGAGGTGGAGGTTGCAGTGAGCCGAGACCATGCCACTGCACTCCAGCCTGGGCAACAAGAGTGAGACTCCATCTCAAAAAAAAAAAAAAAAAAAAAAAAAAGTTGAGAGTCCATGGCTGACACTGCCCTGAGTCCCACAGAGCCAGCCTGGGCTGGTGCTGGGAGGGGCTGCCCCTGCTGGCCGAGGGTCTCTGCAGCCAGGACGTGCCACTCCCTGATGGCATCTAGAGGCCTCTGTGTTGGGGACCCAGATGGCAGCCTCAGGAAATGGCCAGTTTGGGATGGAAGTGGGCTCCTCAAGTGCCTGAAAGGGAGTCTCAGTCCCTCAGGCCTTTGCTCAGGTTGCCGTAGCAAAATGCCACAAACTGGGTGGCTTCTAGACAACAGAAATGTATTTCTCACCATGCTGGGGCTTCTAGACAACAGAAATGTATTTCTCACCATGCTGGGGGCTTCTAGACAACAGAAATGTATTTCTCACCATGCTGGGGGCTGGAAGAGTCAGTGTCTGGTGAAGGCCCCCGTCCTGGTTTCTTCTCTTGGTGTCTTCACAGGGCAGAAGGGGCAAAGGGGCTCTCTGGGGTTCCTTTCATAAGGGCACTACTCCCCCTCATGAGGGACCCACTTTCATGACCTCATCCCCTCCTGAAGGCCCCACCTTCTAAAACACCGTCACACTGTGGATGAGGATTTACTGTACGAATTTTTCAGGTGACACAGACCATCACACCACAGCAAAGAGGGCCTGGTTTTTCTTTTTCTTCTCTTTTTGGGAGTCAATTTCCATCTGATTTTCCCAGCAACACATTAATTGGGTAAAGCCAAATCCACATGAGTAGGTGGGGTGGGTGCAGGAAGGAGGGCGGCCTGAGGCTCCCCTGGCTGGCCAGGGACATGAATGTGCCCTGCAGGCCCACAGCGGGGGTTCTGGCCTCCAGGGCCTGAGCGGACCCCCCTTGAGCCCCACGGGGTCTTTACCTGGCTCCTCTCTAAATTCTCAGCCTCTCAGTGGTGGAGTTCCACGTGGCTGGGATTGGGACGTCAGTGGACCCAGGGACGGCCCCAAGGAAGGGGCTAGGTCTTAGACATAAGGAGGAGGGGGCAGGTCTTCAGGCCCACAGGCCCGTTTGGGGCTCAGAGGGCTTTGCTCAGGCTGTCCAGGGGGCTGGGGGCTGCAGGACGTGGAGGTGCAGCTAGGATGTGTCGCCAACGGTAAGCAGGCAACCTGGGGCCACGCACAGCTAGTGCAGTGGGCTGAGTGGTGTCTCCCAGAAAGATGTGCCCAGGTCCTAATCTCCGGAACTGGGAATGGGATCTTATTCGGAAAAAGAGTCCTCACAGAGGTAATTAAGTTAAGGACCTTGAGATGAGGAGATTATCCTGGATTACCTGGCTAGGCCCTAAACCCAGTGACAAGTGTCTTTATAAGAGAGAGGCAGGGGGAGATTTGAGACACAGAGACGAAGAGAGGAGAAAGCCACGTGAAGATGGAGGCAGGGACTGGAGCAACACAGCCATGAGCCCAGGGACGCCTGGAGACACGGGAAGCCGGAAGAGGCCAGGAAGGATCCTCCCCTAGAACCACCATGGGGAGCAGGGCCCTGCCAGGCCCTGGATTTCAAACCTGTGGCCTCCAGCACTGTGAGCGAACGCATCGCTGTTGTCTCAGGCCACCCAGTTTCTGGTCATTTATGACGGCAGCTGCAGGACATGAATACAGCTGTGCTTCAGAGAGGACTGCACAAAGCTGAGGCCCGAGCCCTGACCTGGGATCACAGGCATGTGCTGGAGCTGGGGGCCCACTACGGGCAGGGGAGGGATGGGGTAGGAGGGGCGCATGCCCAGTCAGGATCCCTCCCTGTCCCCCGTTCTCTAGAACAGTCCCTCAAGGCTGGGCTCTGGAATCCTCTGTAAGTTGCTCCATCTCAGAAAGCCTCGGTTTACTCATTTGTAAAACGGAGAGAGTCAGGCAAGTCCACCTTGCAGAGCTCCTGGGAAGAATCGAGATGACTGCTGGGTAACCTGCTTAGCACCGTGAGTGCAGGCAATGAGCGTCTACACAGAGAGCCTGGGGACTTAGAGGGATGCAAAGAGCCTCTTTGCTCGAGGCCTGAAGGTTCGGACAGCTAAAACACATGCTGGCCACTGCCTGACATCCCTCCCTGATGAAAAATAACAATAGATCGTGTACAGAATTTTTAAAATTCTAAGTATTTTTTTTTCTTTACTATGCTTTTTTTTCTTTTTTCTTTTTTTTTTTTTTGAGATGGAGTCTTGCTGTGTCACCCAGGCTGGAGTGCAGTGGCACCATCTCGGCTCACTGCAAGCTCTGCCTCCTGGGTTCACGCCGTTCTCCTGCCTCAGCCTCCTGAGTAGCTGGGACTACAGGTGTCCGCCACCACACCCGGCTAATTTTTTTGTATCTTTAGTAGACACGGGGTTTCACCGTGGTAGCCAGGATGGTCTCAATCTCCTGACCTCGTGATCTGCCCGCCTTGGCCTCCCAAAGTGCTGGGATTACAGGCGTGAGCCACCGCGCCCGGCCTATGCTTTTTCCTTAAACGTGCTTTAGCTTGTCTAGGAGGATCCAGTGCAAGGCATTGTGAGATCAACAGCAGAGAATGGCATGAACTCTCCTTCCAGAGGCACAGCAAGACCGCCTGCCCCAGCCTCCCCTGCAGGGAGGAATGACCGCCAGTTGAGACCGCAGTCAATGGAACAGAAGCGGAAGTGATATGTGCTTTCTCTTCTGCCAGCCAGAAGCAGTGGAGCCCGGTGACCTGGGCATCTGCGTGTTCAGGATGGAGGAGCTGGGAGCTGGGAGCTGGGAGGAGCCTGAAGCTGCTTGGAGGAGAGCTGCCTGCCCGACTTGAGAGGGGCAATAAATAACTTTCCGCGGCTCAAATGAACAGCCAGTTTTCGGTCTGGGGCTTGTTACAGTGTCCAGCATTGCGGGAACGGACACACAATGTCTAAAATGGGTGCAGTTCTACAAAGCGCACCCGAGATCCCTGGGCTGTGGGCAGTCCAGCGGGCACGCAAACCCCTGCCCCAGCTTGCAGCTGTGCTAGCACAAAAGGGCCAGTCTCTCTGGGCAAGGGTCGCACTAGGGAATCCCACTGGGGATGATTCTTCTGGGTGACCAAGGTTCAGGCTCTTTCCTGGGAGTTCCTGGGTCTGGAGAGAAGGCCACGGGGGACTGGGTACCAGGATGGGTAAAGTCAGAAGGACAGGGGCTGGGGTCACTGGCATTCCCCTGAGGGAGGCTGCATTTCACAGGCTTTTCCAGTTGGTGAAGCCTTTGCCCGCAGGGTCTCTTTAAAAGGAAACCAGACAAAGCCAACCCAATACTTCCTGCGCTGCGCCCTGACCTCAAACCATCCTGCCTAGCTACTGGCAATTAGGCTGCCTTTGAGATAAATTTTCTCGGCTAAAAATGCCCATGGGTCTTATAACTTTGATTTTCCGTTCGATTCAAATTTAAATCCAGAATCACAGCGCTGTAGGGGGCAGGGGGGAAATGCCCAGGATAAAGACAATGTCCTAGCTAACCAACCAACCAGTGAGCGACAGAGGGGCCTCAGCAGGAACTCTGGGCAGAACGGAGCTCGCTAGGTTGCCCCATGTGAACTGCTTTGGAGAAAAGAGTGGTAGCTTTGTTAGATTTATGGGGACGGCGGCTCAGCCTGTCTAATCGCAGTTGAGGCGGGGCCAAGAGGTGTCTCCCCTGTGTCCACGCTAGCTGGGTGCTTCCCTCCCACGGACGTGGAGGCCGGGCTGCCACCTCCATCCTTCCCCCTGACACCTCCCGTCATCTTCTGGGAAACACCAAGTGACACAAACAGGACACGGATTTCCTGGAGATTTATATCTGGCTCAGGAGTTGCACCTGCTGAAGAGGTGAAGATGACAAAGGCCCTCCACGCGACCGAGAATAACGCAGAGACGGTCCCTCAGGCTTGAGAGCTGGCGATTTCTAATTAGACAAAGAATACAGGTTTTTAAAAAAAGTTACTTTACAGAAGAGCCAAGGTGACTATAGTTAATAATTTATTGCATATTTCAAAATATACAAGAGAAGATTTGGAATGTTCCCAGCACAAAGAAATATATGTTGGAGGTGACGACATCACAGTTATCCTGATTTGATCCTTAGACATTGTGTGCATGTATCAAAACATCACATGGGCCCCGTAAATATGTACAATTACTAGGTATCAGTTAACAAATAGCTGAGCCCCCTGTGACTCACCCTCCACCCATCTCTTCCTCCAACGGGTTACCTTGGAGGAAGGCTTATCTTGAAGGATTATCACATTGGTGTGGAGCTTTCCAGAACTTTTGCATAACATTTATGTTCCCTTGGAAAATGTGGAGTACAGAGAATACATATAGTATTTTTGCATGCTTTTTTAAAAAGCAGAAATATTATCATACTACAGTGGTTGGTCTGTGACCTGTGGTTGGTATTTGGGATGGTGTCTTGGGAATCACGTCGTGGTTGGTACGTAAATATTCCTCTTTCTTTTATACGTTGGCATCGTTTTTGGTCATTTGAACGAGGGTTGAGCTCCTGCCATGTGCTGGGTGCTTTCTCTTGTAGGTGAGCAAGAAAGACAGTCTTTGCGCTCATTGAGTTATGGTCCCATGGGGGAAGACTGACCAACAACAAAAGGTGAATAGAAACCATACTGTGTGCTGGTCAGAGCTATGAATAAACAGGAAGCCGATTAAGGGACTGCAGGTGGAGGAGGGGGAGGAACAGAGAGGGGCAGAGGAGATCTGGGGTCAGGGGCTGAGCTGGAGCTCTGCCCAGGGTCTCAGCTGACCCAAGGGTTGTACGTGGCGGCGAGCAGGGGTTATTACTGGTCTTGTTTCAGAGCTAAGGAAACATGCTGGGACTTGCCCCAGATTTAACAGGAAGGCCCAACTGTTCAAAAGTTAAACAACAAAAAGTGAAGAACATCGCTTTTTAAAAAATTTTAAATTTAAAAAAATGTAGTAAAAGACACAAAGCATAAAATTTGCCATTTTATAGTGGCCAGTTCATGGCATTAACTACATTCACAGTGTGTGCAGCCATCACCAGCATGCATCTCCAGAACTTTCTCATCTTCCCAAACTGAAACTCTGTCCCCATTCCACACGAACTCCCCATCCCCTTCCCCAGCCCTCGACACCCACCATCCTACTTTCTGTCTCTATGGATGTGACGAATGTGACGAATGTGACGAATGTGACTACTCTAGGAACCTCACTTGAGTGGAATCATACAGTTAAAAGGAAGAGAATGTTGTATTTGGCCACTCCTGGCATCTGTCCATCTGCTTCCCGATGGGTCCCAGGCGGGATACCTCCATGTGGGGTGCAGGCAGCGACAGGAACTGAGGGGGGCCCCCGGCCAAGGGCAGGACCAGCAGCCCTCCTGCATGGCAGCTCCTGCCTGCTGCAAATGCAAGAGGGAGGTTGATCTCGGAAGAACACACCTTTCCAACATGCACTCCCTGAGACAATGCAGATCTCAGCAAAGTCAGGGGTGAGGATAGTGCTGAAATCCATCTCCAGACCTGCCTGTCAAACCCCACAGAGTCACTGAGTCCCACTTTGCTGTGCTCATTTCATTGATTCCTTCCTTTATGCACTCAGCAAACAACAGCCCATGCCTTTTGCCAGGACCGACACCTGTGCCTCAGACAAACACATGGAGAAGAAGGTGACTGCCTTTAAGATGACCCCAGCCTGGCAGGGACTATGAACAAGTAGGAAATCCGTCAAAGGCTGGGCATGGTGGCTCATGCCTGTAATGCTAGCACTTTGAGAGGCTGAAGCGGACAGATTACCTGAGTTCAGGAGTTCGAGATGAGCCTGGCCAACATGGTGTAACCCAGTCTTTACTAAAAATACAAAAATTAGCTGGATGCCTGTAATCCCAGCTATGTTAGGAGGCTAAGGCAGGAGAATTGCTTGAACCTGGGAGGCGGAGACTGCAGTGGGCCGACATCGCAGCACTGCACTCCAGCCTGAGCAACAGTGAGACTGTCTCAAAACAAAAACAAAAACAAAAATAAAAAACACATCAAGAATGCTTTGAAGAGGCAGACAAGGTACACACAAGCTTCATCCTGCTCAATGCCAGAATCCCAGTGTTGCTGGGTTGAGGCAGGGGCTGTCTAGAGGGGCTACAGGCTGGGGATAGGGCTGGACATGGGGCTGCTGGACACACAGCTTGTTCTCCAGGAACAAGAAAAACAAAAAACTGAACAACAAATCAGTCCACTGTAATCAGAAGGCTCATCAAAAAACACTCTGGAAAAATTAACTGACAACAAAAAATGTCTTCCTGGAAAAGATGAGGCTGGGCCCAGTACAGGAATTAAAACCAATCACTGCTGACCCCACACGGGTGCTGCTGAGGTTCAGCTGCTATATTTACAACAAGGGAACGATGCATATGTCACGAATTGGAGGCAACGCCACCTGCCACAGGCCCTCGGGGCTGAGTCCTCTCAAGTTCAGTGGTCGACACCTCGCAGTTTTGCTTCAGTCCGGGAGAAGGCTGGGGAGCTGGGGCAAGGCAGAGTGCCCTGGGCTTTGAGTCCAGCATCAGGATGGCCAGGACCCCCGAGAGCCCTCTGACCCCCTGCCCTATCACAGCAGGAGTCACACACAGTGTTTAAGAACTCTGGGGCCAGAGCCAGACTTGGGTTTGAATCCTGCCCCGTCACTCCCTCACCATCTCCTGTGACTTGGGTCATCCTATGTTCGCCAAACATCAGCTGTTCCATGTGCAAAATGACACTAATGCCATCTCCTTCCTCAGACTGTTGAGCACGGAAGGGGACCCTGGCATACAGTAAGTGCTCAAGAAGTGGCAGAGGTCATTATTGAAACAGTCCTTGTTATTGTTCCCAGAGCTGTGTGGACCCCCAGAACTCGCATGCTGGTAGCCTGTGGCAGCAAGGGCTGCATTTGGATCTCCTGTGCTTGTGCCCCCTCAAACCCAGGACATTCAGTGTAAATGACTGTGAGCCTCAGGCTGGAAAGATCGTTTCCCTTCTCAGCTAGAAAGACTCATCCATCAGGCTGTGTCAGACGCGCCTGAGCCCTCCAGGGTGGTCAAAGGTAACGAAGCTTGTGTCCCAAGTGCAGCATTTAGGGCTTCCCAAGGCAAAGTGCCCAATCAGGCTCTCTACTCTCCAAGTTCATGGTGCACGGTAGCCACAGCTCACCTCTCCCAATACACAGGATCTCCAAGGGCCGCCCTCCCATCCCTCGTGTTCCTCAGCCCATGTTTTCCCTCCTTCCTTCAGTTTGACAATATGGGTGGAGCAACCACTTTGCAGGATGTCTCTGCTTAGGGGCTATGGAGAAGCACGGGACCTGAACTCTGCACTCTTTGGGAAGAAGGACCAGATAAGATTCAAATCTGTTTCACCAACCACTAGGCTCCAGGCTTGAGCCTAACAAGCAATTGCTCAAAATAACTTGGTAGATGTGTGTAACCCAGATAGATACCCTAACCCCACGTGGTCCAGTCCTTGTTGGAAAGATTTTCAAAGAATCACAGTCCAGATGCCAAATAGATAGGAAACAGGGTTTCTGATCTTTAATAGTACTTCTCCAGTTATTAAAAGGAATCTAACTATTTATTTATTTATTTAATTTTGAGCTGGAGTCTTGCTCTGTCACCCAGGCTGGAGTGCAGTGGCACAATCTCGGCTCACTGCAACCTCCGCTTCCTGGGTTCAGGCGATTCTCCCTGCCTCATCCTCCCGAGTAGCTGGGACTATAGGTGCCCGCCACCACGCCCAGCTAATTTTTGTATTTTTTTAGTAGAGATAGGGGTTTCACCATGTTGGCCAGGCTGGTCTTGAACTCCTGACCTCAGGGGATCCACCTGCTTTGGCCTCCCAAAGTGCTAAGATTACAGGCATGAGCCACCACGCCCAGCCGAAAGAAATCTAACTTAAAGCACAAAGTGGTATCTTTTGGCAGCCCCACCTTTTATCATCTGTATGTAGAAGTAAGCCCCCAGTTTTCCTTCAAGGCTTGCCCGTGCATAACTTTTGTTCCTTCCGGCTTTCTGCCTAAGCTCCCTCTGTTTCTTTGTTTTCCTCTTTCCTCTAGAATCTGCATCACAGAAGACATCCAATTGGCAAGACCCCGCCTCCCTGACAGGTGGCACAGGAGGGTGGTTGGAGCAGGAGGGTGGGAAGCGATATATGGATCTTGGAAGAAGAGCCTGGCTCTACCACTCGCCGTGTGTCTGTGGGTACGTGAGTCCCCACTCTGTGCTGTGGCCTCCTCATGCAGAGAAAGGAGCTGATGAAAGTAACCGAGTTAAACTGAACACAAAGTGAGTTCATGTGTGTGTGAACTCTCTCAAAAACGGTGCTGGCACACAGTAGGTGCTCAAGCAGTGCGAGCATTTTACACAGTCACTGCCATGGCTGTCCGGAGTTTTATGTGCAGTCTGTATCATGCTGCTCAGCAGTTAAGCTTTTGTTGGATCTGAGCTCTGTCTTAACAAAAGGGGACAGGACCCCCTTCCCTCTGCGGTCCTTCTGCCCAGGTGTATGACGAAGGTGGTGAACTCAGCACTCACTGAACACCCGCCCATCCCACCTGGGATGGGGACTCTGAGGTGTGCGTCAGCAGTTTCAAGAAACACAGAATGACCACATGACCCAGCAATTCCACTCCTAGGTATGTACCCCAAAGAACTGAAAACGAAAACTGGTACAAAAACGTTCATGTCGACATTATTCACAACAACCATAAGTTGGAAACAGCCCAAGTGTCCCTGAACTGGTGAATGGATAAACTAATTGTGGTCTAACCACGCAGTGGAACATTATTCACCCACAAACGGAAGGTAGTACGGACACATGCTACCATACGGATGAACCTAAAACACATGATACTGAAAGAAGCCAGACAAAAGGTTGCCTAGAGCATGATTCCGTGGATGGAAAATGCCCAGAACAGGCAGACCCAAGACCGAGAGGGGATGAGTGTTTGCCTGGGGCTGGGAGGGAGATGGAGAGTGAGTGCTAATGGGTTCGATGGTAAATTTTATGTTCTGTGTATTTTACCACAATAAAAAAGACATACCCAAGTGAAAAAAAAAGTGTATAAACACATGACAAAATGTATTACTAACAGACACATATAAAGAAGTAAAATTCCACAGAGATAAGCCTTGTTATGCGGACACTGTCTCCTGGTGGCAGCATCCCTGGTTTTTTCTTTGGCTTCTCTGCACTACCAATTTTATTTGTGTCTGACATGATTTACTCAAAACACAGTGAAATAATACTAATGTAAAAGCCGGCCATCAGGCAGATATGGGGGTAGAGTTTACTCAAAATTTCCCAGGAGGAGGGGTACACATTCCCCCTGTAAACCCCTCAGGATTCCAGTGGGCCTGGGGAGAGAAGGCTGGCACCTTCCAGGGAAGGGCTGGCCTCTCACACTCTCCGTGATGTAAATGAATCCACCCCTCTACCTCCATCAGCTTTTCAAGTTCAGGCCCTGATGGAGATGGGGAAGGGGTTTGGGAGGAAGGAGCCCCTTGTCCAAGATGGAAGTTTTATCCTGGCTGAGCTCTCCTTGGTGGTGCCTTCCTTTCCTTAAGGAATATTTATTGGTGGCCTGTCATGTGCTCGGCTCTGGGTGGTCCCTTATCTGACGGAGTATGTGCAGGAAGTGACTATGGCAAAGGGTTATGAGTGGGCATCACAGGCAACTTTCAGGGAGCAGATGCAGGAGGTGCCCTGATAAAGCAGGTGGAGGAGGCAAAACTGTGGGCAAGTGTCTGGGGACAGGAGGGATGTGGCCCATTCTGGAGACCAGGGAGAGCGTCCAATGGCGACGTCTACCACCTCATTGGCCTGGCACACGTGCCATCTCCCCTTCTCACCCATATAACCCACTCCTCCATCTGCAGCCCCAGCCCTGAGGGTGCTGAAGGAGGTGCACATGCCCAGGATGGCCCCTGTCTATCTCCATGACTCCCTAGGTCCTGCCACGGAGACTGAACACAAAGGAGATGCATGGGAAAGTCTGCTCCATGGGACCCATCTGAAGATCCTGGGGAGAGGGAAGTAGAGAACTTGCTCGTGGGTGACTGATTTTGTGACCACAGAGGGGCTACCATTCTCAGGGCTCCACAGCATCAGCTCTGCCTCCCCTTCTCATCCCACTCTGCTTACTGTTAGCGCACACACACCCTAATTCCCAGGGCTGACAAACTCCATCAATTAAAAGATCCTGTGGGGCACTTAGCACAGGGCCTTCCTCCAGTTCATTTGCCAGTCTAACCACTTGTATCATGAAACTCCCCACAAAAGGGCACCAAAGGTGAAGAGAAATCAATGCTAACAAGGGCCTGCTGAGCACACTAGGAGGTGGGCAGTGGGTGTATGGGAGGGAGGAGGGGGGCAGGTGGAGAGGACTCAGAGGCACCAAAGGGTGCATCAGAGGACCTGGTGCCAGCAGCTTCCAACATGGAGATGTCAGCCCACTATGCCTCTTGCAGCCTTCGCTCCATGTAGCCTGGGGCTGGGTGTACAGCATCCACACACAGAAAAAGATGGCTGTAAGATTACATCCCAATGATCTGGGACTTACCTGGAGCATCAGACTGACACAGTGCAAAAGAAACAAGCTTTCGAGTCAGCTTAGATTCAGACCTCCCTGGAGGGCCCTGGGCAGGCTTCTTAATCTCTCGGAACTGTGCTGCATGCTGGCGATGTAGCAGAGACCTGGTGGTCAGCAAAGTCTCTGGCCCACAGGGAATGTTCCCTGAGGGAGGTGGATAGTAAGTCAGTCACTAACACGGGAGATGTATGATTCCTATGGTCACAGAAGCACATGGTGTGAGTGTGAGAGTCAAGGTAACCTGAGGGTGCCAAGAGGGGCCTCTCTGAGAAGGCATCATGTGAGCTGAAACCTCAGTGGTGAGGGGAGTGGGGCTCAAAGCAGATGCAGATGGACATGGCAGGACACAGCAGATGCTCAACCATGTTGGCTCCTTGGCCCCTCCTTGTGGAAGAGATTTCTCCATCAAGTAGATGAGACTGTCACTAAGTAATGAGCCTCTATGCCCAGAAACTCCAAGGACACAGGGGACAAAAACAAAAGGTGCAGGGATGGAGGGAGGGGACATGCTGAGGGCTTCCTCCAGACTCCTGAGGAAGGCTGCATCCAATCCTCCCAGCTGTCTAGTTCAGCACCCTGCAGAGAGCCAGTGCCCTGGAGTGGTTCAGCACCCTGGAGAGAGACCATGCCACACAAGGGTTCAGCACCCTGGAGAGATCCAGCAATGCTCTTGCCCTGTGCAGCTGTACAGCCACACACATTTGTACCTACCTCACTAACATCCCAGGCCCCCACTAGACCAGCCGGTCACCCCCAGCTTCATAGCATCTGATCACTCCCCAAATCCACCTTGAACATTCCTGACCCCCTAAGCTTTTGCTCAAGACCTTCCTCCTCAGTTCTGCCTGTAGAAACCTCACTTACCCATCAAAGTCTGGAGCCAACACCATCTTTCATGAAGCCCTTTTCCTGATTTACTTTGGGGCCTTCACCACACTCTGCTTTTTGCCTACCCCTTCTAGATTGTGTGTTCCTCAAGGAACTGTGTCTGATTCACGTCTTTCTTCTAGCCCAGTACCTGGGAGGCAGAATGTATGCTTCAGAAATGAATGAGTGAAGCTTCAGAAGTAATTTTTACAATTGCCACCATTTGTTGAGAACTCATGATGCCAGAAACTGCTACATGCTTCACACACACTTTTATTTACAGTTTGAGAAACTGAGGCCAAGAAATGAGCAACCTGCCCAAGTTCACACAGTTATCCAAGTTCACACAGTTAGGAAGAGGCAGAGTGTGGATTCAAACTTGGATCATATGGCACAGCCTGTACCCTTGACCGCGGCTCCTCTCTGCCTCTCTCCAACCCTGTGTGCTGCCATCTGCCAGTCCCACGGCATCTGAGCACAGCGGCCATGGTCCCCTGAAGTGATTCTGAATCTTTTTATAGCCTGAAATTGAAATCACTGATGCTTCAAATTAGAACCCCAAAATGAACGAGCCAAGACTTCAGATTTGCAGTTACCGAGCTGCCCGCATCCACCTTCTCAGCAAGATTCCTGGGCTGCTCCTCAGCCCGAACCACCTGTTCCCAGTCAATATGGAGGACAAAGAGAACGACCTCTCCAGGCCCAGAAGGCCACGTGCAGAAAAGGGATCCAACCTCCCCACCATCCAGGGCTCCCCACAGAGCAGTGGCCTCTGCCTGGGAGAAGAAAGACCACAATGCATTAAGCCTCAGAGAGCAGACCCCAGTGCTGTTGGTCTCAGAGACTGAAGACCCCCAGTGGTATTAGCCTTAGAGAGTAAAGACTCCCAATGCTATTACCCTTGGTCAGTGGATCCTGATGACACGGTGAGAAGCCACTGAGCTGCCAGGACAGAAACACCCCACACTCAAGAGGGATACAGGACAGACCCTGTTTGTCTTTGGTGTGAATGCAATGAAATATTGGCCTTGATGACCAAAGCACTAATGTGATCCTAGCTCAAGAATTCAGCAGTCACCCTGGGTTCCTGCTAACATCAGCTGGTGTTTGGTCTTTAACTTGATTATTAAGTAGCCATTCAAAACCATTTAAATAAGAGCAGAAGAAATTTTGGGGATGGGGTGGAGAGTTCCTAGATTGGTCATCAGGTCCACCAGCAGGACATGTGACAAAGTCTCTCACAATACCCCAAAAGGCAAGCTAGAGAAAGGTGAGCTGTGTGATGTGGCTGAACCACTAGACCCAAGGGATGCTGGCACCAGGCAAACCACAACAGGGCTCTGGCCTTAGCCCTGGGATTTGCTGCTAGAGGGCAAAGTGGGCATCAGGAACAGGAATTCCAAGGTGATCTAAAAGCCGGACCCATGCCAACAGAGAATTGTACAGGCTGGTAAGTGCTCTGGAAGCAGCGGTTTGAGCCAAAGGAGGAGATATGCCTGCCAAGGACTTTGGAGGCTGGCGGGTGGGGTGGGACAGGTACCTGTATTAGCGACGTTCCCCACAACAGAGGCACAAGGAAACCATGGCTCATGTACTCTTGGCTGGAAGTGTCTGACGTACTTGGCACATGGTGGGTGTGCCCTGTGACTGCTACATGCTTCAAATAATAGTGGTAACAAACATCCGTCATTATTATAATATTATTATCCTCATTTGTTCAACTAATAGCCACTGGTTTCCTCTTCTGAGTCAGGCATCATTAATGATGATGAAAGACAAGATGATAATCAATGACAAATACTGACTGAGGCCGGGTGGGGTGCATGCATCTTTAGTCCCAGTGCTTCGGGAGGCTGAGGTGGGAGGATCATTTGAGGCCAGGAGTTTGAGACCAGCCCAGGCAACAAAGCAAGACTCTGGCTCTATAAAAAAGTACAAAAGTCAGCTAGGTATGGTGGTGCGTGCCTGTAGTCTGAACTACTTGGAAGGCTGAGGTGGGAGGATCTTTTGAACCCAGGAGTTCAAGGCTGCAGTGAGCTGTGATTGTGCCACTGCACTCCAGCCTGGGCAACAGAGCAAGATCCTGTCTCTAAAAAAGAAAGTTGATTGAATGCCAGCCCTGTGCTCAGCGCCTCTGACCAGCAGTCCAGTGCTGAGAGCCCAGTTCATCTCAGGTGATGCTGCTACCGTCACAACCACCCATTTTATCAACAGGAATACTGGGACCCAGCAAGCATAATGACCGATCATGCTGAATCTGGACTTCATTTTCTTTTTTCTTTTTTAAATGTTTTGCAGTTTTTCTCTTACCTTTTTTTTTGTATTTATTTATTTATTTATTTATTTATTTATTTATTTTTGAGACAGAGTCTCACTCTGTTGCCAGGCTGGAGTGCAGTGGTGCGGTCTCGGCTCACTGTAGCCTCTGCCTCCTGGGTTCAAGCGATTCTCCTGCCTTAGCCTCCCAAGTAGCTGGGAATACAGGCATGCACCACCATGCCCGGCTAATTTTTGTAATTTTAGTAGAGATGGGGTTTCACCATGTTGGCCAGGCTGGTCTTGAACTCCTGACCTTGTGATCCATCCGCCTCGGCCTCCCAAAGTGCTGGGATTACAGGCTTGAGCCACCGTGCCCGGCCCATTTTCTTTTTTCTTTCTTTTTTTTTTTTTTTTTTGAGATGGAGTCTCGCTCTGTCACCCAGGCTGGAGTGCAGTGGTGTGATCTCGGCTCACTGCAAGCTCCGCCTCCCAGGTTCACACCATTCTCCTGCCCCAGCCTCCCGAGTAGCTGGGACTACAGGCGCCCACCACCACGCCCGGCTAATTTTTTGTATTTTTAGTAGAGACACGGTTTCACCGTGTTAACCAGGATGGTCTTGATCTCCTGACCTCGTGATCCGCCTGCCTCGGCCTCCCAAAGTGCTGGGATTACAGGCGTGAGCCACCGCGCCTGGCCTGGACTTCATTTTCTTTCCTCCAAGTAATATTTAACTCTGAAGCTGTGGGGATTGACCCTTGAGCAGCGAGCTCTAACAACTGTTCTTCACACCAGCTTGGTTGCAAAGTCAAACATGCTAGAGGCCACCTCACATTTCTCAAGTCCCATTTTAAAATACCAGCCCAAGAAACATTTTTTTTTTTTTTTCAAGACAGAGTCTTGCTCTGTTGCCCAGGCTGGAGTGCAGTGGCGTGATCTCAGCTCACTGCAACCTCCCCCTTTCGGGTTCAAGTGATTCTCCTGCCTCAGCCTTCCAAACAAAAAAAGAAAGAAAATGAAGTCCATATTCAGCATGATCAGTCATTATGCTTGCTGGGTCCCAGTACTGTTGTTGATAAATTGGGTGCTCGTGTAGAATCACCTGAGATGAACTGGGCTCTCAGCACTGGACTGCTGGTCAAAGGCACTGAGCACAGGGCTGGCATTCAATCAACTGGGATTAACAGGCACACGCCACCATGCCCAGCTAATTTTTGTATTTTTAGTAGAGGCGGGGTTTCACCATGTTGGCCATGCTGGTCTCGAACTCCTGACCTCAAGTGATCTGCCTGCCTTGGCCTCCCAAAGTGCTGGAATTACAGGCATAAGCCACCACACCCGGCCTTACGAGACACTCCCAGGGTCTCCGAGGAAAACACCAGGGCATCCCTCTTAGCATCCTGACTTAAATACAAACCACAAGTATAAAGCAGATCCACGCCCTCTCTCGTGCAAGTATTTAATACGAGGAAAAAGTAATTAGCAAACTCGAGCACCACTTTTCAAGGATGAAGGATACTGCCACCTGCTTTAACTGCAAGGGAAAACCTATTTGGAGAAATTAACACAAAAATGAGATTGGCCACTTCAGGGCCAAGAAAACAATCACAAAAACCATAGGCGTCGTCAGAGCCCTGCAGCAGGCAGGTAAGGAATGGCCCCGGGAAATTAATTGATGCCCAGGAAGGCTTTTTCCTCTGACAGCAAACAGCACTATCTGTGCCAACGGGGCTGGACATTTGTCTCCTCTGTGAGATAACTTTCTTCTAAGACACACTTTCCTATGTATGAAATGGATACTTTTCAAAATATGAATACTTCGATTCTAGGAAATCTGAGAGAAACATCTGAAAGAAAGAGAAAATAACACAATCTCACCACCTAGGGGTTAATATTTCCTTTCCTTTTTGTTTTCTATTCTATGCCTATACTGGGGAAAGATGGTATTAGATGATATTGTGCTAATCATTTTGATTCTGCCTTTCTCACTAAGTAGAATGTAACCTTTTCTGGTTGGTATTAAGAGCTCCTTGTAAACATCATTTTTAATGCTTTCTTATGAATTCACAACAGATGTCCACTGCCACTGAACCATTCTCCCATTAGCCCCGCCCCCTCCCTGCCCCAACTCCTTGTTTTTGCCACACAGTAATTGCTACCTGGTTTTTTTTGAGACAGAGTTTTGCTCTGTCACCCAGGCTGGAGCGCAGTGGCATGATTTCGGTTCACTGCAACGTCCGCCTCCCGGGTTCAAGCGATTCTCCTGCCTCAGCCTCCTGAGTAGCTGGGATTTCAGACACGCACCACCACGCCCAGCTAATTTTTTGTATTTTTAGTAGAGGTGGGGTTTCATCATGTTGGCCAGGCTGGTCTCGAACTCCTGACCTCAGGTGATCCACCCGTCTTGGCCTCCCAAAGTGCTGGGATTACAGGCGTGAGCCACCACGACTGGCTGATTTCTACCTGTTTTTTAAAAAATTATTCCCTTAGCATGGATTCCTAGATGTAAAATTCCTGGTTCAGCTTTATGGCTCCTGTTACATATTGCCACATTGATTTTGAAAACATTTATGGCAACTTAGGCTTTCCCCCAGCAACATATGAGTGCAGTCATCAGCAAGGAGTACAGTCACAAAAAAGTATCTGCTAATTTGAAAATAAAACAGGCACCTCACTGCTTTTCTTTTTACCGTTTGCCCGTTTATACATAAAGCACATCAAAGTGTTGTTCAGGTGTCTTTGAGCCATGACATTACAGAGTCTGACAGTGTGAGTTGGAATTCCACCTTCTCCACTCACCAGCTACATGGCCATGTAGTTACTGCACCTATGTACCTCAGTTTCCCCATCTGTAAAATGGGGAGGAACACACATGCTGTATGGATGACTGTGAGAGTTAAGTGGGGCCCTGCAGGGGCTTGTAGGGCTTGGAGATCCACCTCAGCTACTATAAACAAGGACACGGGCTTCTTGGGACATTTGTTGCAAATGTTGTTTGCCCTCTGCCTGCCTGCTGTTGAGTTGAATTGTAAGGATGTCTCAGATACACGATATTTTAGATCACAAAAGTCATTCAAGAAACAACATTTAGGTTGTCAAACAAGGGGTTTGTGGAAGACAGTCCTAGTCTTAAGACTAGGAGATTAACACAGCACCTGCTTGTGTTTGGGTCGAGGAGACTTTAGTTGGCAGGCCACATCAAGAGGCTGGAATGTCAACTTGGGCTGGGCCAGTGGGTCATCATCACCTTGCCTGCCTGTTGGGACCCCCGGCATCACCACTGCAGCTTTCACAGATGCCCCAGCTCTCACCTCATGGTTCTGATTCAGGGCATGTGGGCTGGAGACCAGGTTTCTATAACCCTCAGGTGACTGTGACGCCCAGCCAGGTTTCACTGAGTGAGACCTACAGTGAGCCCTACATGACATCAAAGTGGCGTCCCCACCTCCACATCTCTTTACACACTTGATGCACTACCATCATCCAGGAACCACCCACATCCTCCTTAGCACATATGGTGAACTTCAGAAGCAACCTCTGATCTCTCCAGCCCCATGTTGTGGGAGTGAAGGGGCCTAATCAGGGTCATCTCAAAGAGACAGCACACAAAGTCTTTAGCAAACTCTTACGGCAGGCTCACTCTCCCTTGAAACTCTCTGGTCTCAGCTTCCTGACAAGCTTCAATCATTATGAAAACCAGTTTGGATTGGGTTTCCTGTTGTCACCAGAGGGACGTGGGCCTCTGTCACTCCTGGCTGGTGGAGGCCCCATCCTCACCTCTGACCTGCATAGAAAGAAACACCTGCCTTGCTTCTCTCGGGGGCTGTCACTGCTCCAAGCCTCGGCCTCAGCCTCCCCCAGCAGGTCCCACGGGCATTCTCCGCAGGGGCATTCAACTTCCCGCTGCCCTGCAACCCCACGGCCTCTGAAATCTCTCTGTCTCCTTCTCCCCTGGGCTGGCTGACATTTCACAATCTGGGACGGCTTAGTGTCACTGGCTATCCCGGGAATTCCGGCACACTAGCTGATCTGAAATGGCAAATCACACCATCCATGGAGCCACTGTGATCAAATGTCCCTACCCGTGGGACATCTGCTTATCTTTCACATCCACCTCTGAGGTGAAACTTTTATTATGACACAGCTTGAGTGATAACATCTATCTGTCTCATGAGATTCCCAATTTGGAGACAGCTCAAAGCCTTTGATTGTGGTTGGTAGGGTCAGGGGGTGGTCAACCAAGGAACAAAAACAACAGCAAAAGAACAAACTCTTCCCAAAAGCTTAGGTAGGAGATAAATAAATTCTACAAGCTAAGTACTCAAGAAAGTCATGCACAGCAGGAAACCATGACAGGCACCAAGGCCGAGAGCCGGATGGCCACGTCGGGGCATTCTCACAAAGATAACGAGGGAAAACGAAGTTCTGGAGATGACAAAGACGTTAAAAGTCAACATTCACTTCAAAGGGTGCCCCTTGGTCCAAAAGTTCAAACGGCGGCATGCATTTTTAAAGAGAAAATAAAAATCTGTCACACTTTCGAGGTTCTTTCAAAATAGCAGAGAGGAAGGCTTGCCAAGGGCTGCTTGGGGTAAGGAAGACAAAATGCCTGCATTTCGGGCAGCTTTTCACGTGGAGACTTTGCACCTCACCGAGAGCTCAGAAACCCCACTGACTCTAGGACTGGCTGCTCACCAAAAAGAAAATTCACGTGAGACACGTGAGGCCATTTCACACCATCCCTCCAAGGTCAAAGCTCTTCACCGAAAATAGAGAAACATGGTCTGCTGGAACAAACATGCACCTATTAGGCTATACAAGATTTTAATATTCTGGTGGCAAAATCCAGTCGCTAGGAACACAACTCAATGGAATTCTCAGTCTTAAGCCCCTAGAGGAGAATTTCTGAGTCCCAGAGGCAGCTGTGGACATGAACTGGGAGGAGCCAGGATCGGGCAAGGGTCCAGCTGCCTGCTCCTTGCACCCTCATTAGTGTATGACTGGTGTGGAGCAGACTTGTAGGGCTGTGGAGGGCCCAGTGCTCCTTGGGTCATCTGTGATAATCATTATGCAGGCGCAGCCCTAATGCAGCTCAGGACCAGCCATTCCTAGAATACTGAAAGTCAGAGGTTACCCAGAATATAAAACCTGCCCCAAAATGGCAAATCTATTTGCATATCAGAGGTTAAAAGCAATGTCAAAGGAGGTGCTTAGAAACAGAAGTGTGGAAACTCTCAAAGCTCCAAATTTCCACAAAGGCTTCAAACCGACAGGACAGGTCCACCTTCTCAGCCCCACCCAGGTGAGCGCTGCAGCCACAGACAGCAACATCTTCTAACCCACTGTGGCTCCACTCACCAGGCAAGTGCGGGGCCCACACACGTGCCTCAGCAGGCCACGTTTCTCTTATTGATGAGTTTATCCAGGAAACAGTCCAACGAGCTGAACAACGGGGGGTGTTCTTGCATCTGCAGCCCTCTTTTATTATTGAAAATCAAGAACCAAGAGTGACCTATTTCAACACCGCCCCCCCCAACCCTGCCTGTCACACATGCACACACTCTTACACCACCTATAGACTTCAGCTCTGCTGCTAGGCCCAAGGCCACGCCCCCCCAACAAACACACACACACACACACACACACACAGACACACACACAGACACACATACACACACAAAGGGGACTCACATCCCAACTGCATCCTACAGAGGATGATTCAACCCAGGCCCTCTGCATTTCCATGAAGGTTACAAATCGAGTTAGCCCACGAAGCCATGGCGGGCTCCGGTCTCCGTCAGTCTGGTGGTGCACCCGACAGTTTCAACACACAAGAGTCCAAATAAGCTCATTTCTCATTCAAACCAGGTTCTGATTGGTCAATAATAATTTAAATGCATCTTCCAACAAATCAAAGAGATCAACATGAGGCACTCAGAATAAGTTTAAGCACCTGCTCCATTTTACCTAGCTCTCCAATAGTCTCTTCCCTTCTGATTTTCCATTGCCCCCTAATAGTCCTGAGGATCTCTAACGGGATCACCAGCAGAATCATAGCATGAACAGCAAGCTTGGGAGCTTAGGCCTGATTGGGAGAAATGATCGCGGGTAGCCCTCTCACCAGGGGTGGAGATGTGGGCTCCTCGTTTACAGAACGAATGTCTGTCTGGCCGGCCCAATGGCAGGGACCACCACATGGCTGGCTGGATGCCACGTACCCACCCCTTCCACCTGCATGTGGAGTTCTGATGTACACGAGGCTGGGCTCAGGGTGACATGGAAGAGCGCACGCATCCAAGAAATGCGCACTCCCAGCGAGGACCATTCGAGTCTACGGAACCTTTAAAATATCATCTTTTTCAACCGTAACGTTCTTTTCTTCTTCCTATTTCCAAAGAGTCACATGTTCCTTTGCATAACAAGATTAAAAGTGAACACCTAAACTCACAAAAAGGCCAGGTGATCAGATGTACTGGAGCCTCCGAACCCCTTGCACACCCCAACGTGCCAACCCTAGGGACTGTTTGCAGAGCCAGAGCACTCACACCTCTATTCTCTAAAGGAAGAGAATGCTCTTTTCTTTTCAGTACCAGCAAAAGTTCATTTTCAAAGCATCTGAATTCCTAAGTTTCCTTTTTGCACCATCGACACCAGCCATCCCTCTTGCCTGGGCTCCTTGGTCTTGGAAGGCCATTGTCCATCTGATGGGGTGGTTACCACAACCTGCAAATCTACGAGCTCTTAGCCATCAATGTTACAGACCTCACGCCAGCAACTGCCACACAAGAGTGCTTGCCGACTCACCCATAGGACACAAGAAGGGAGGATGACTCCTCTTGGTGCCTATTTATAGAGTCACAACTAAACCACCCACAGGTCTGAACATGTCCCCAACATCATGGTGACCACATGCCTCCTCTTTCCACCTTCTACTTCAAGACCAATGACCAAATTCCACAGACTTTTCCTCCTTCCAATGGGTTACAGCCAAGGCCTCCAAGACAAGCCCAACACCAGGTCCACAGGCAGTGGCACCCACGGTGGGAGAAACTGACCAATGAAAGTTCATGGTCGCCTCCACAAGCACCCCCAGACTGGGCCTCATGGCTATGCTGCCAGGACTACGACCCTCTCCCTGAGAGTCGGCGCTCTCCCCAAGCAGAAAAATACAGACAACTGTGTCCCTACCTCAATCAAGAAGTCCCCAGTCCTTAGTCCGGCTTGCCATGCCACCCCACCTTCATCCACGGACTCCAGGTACTGTAGGGCTGGGAACGCCGGTGTTGGTGTGAATTCTTCAATGGGTGTGTCAGCTGGGAAGACAAGCAGCACCTGGTTACAAGCCTGGGAGATGTTTTCCAAGTTCACATTGCCTGACCTCCCCACGGGACCCCGGGAGGAAGTGGGCCCACTCATCTCCCATCGCAGGTGGCTGGTCCAGGCCAACTCTCCTCAAGGAAGGGCTTGAGATTCATATTCATGGGTTGATGCAACTCAAGCAATGAAGTCAACTGCACCTTGGGGCCGCCATCATATTTCTTGACCTTTCTGCTGAAACCACAGGATAATGTGCTCTGTGGTACATGTCTACACGCCTGTCATTTTCTTTAAAAGCATCAGTGACTAAACATTTTCGGTTCTAAAAATGGAAAAGTTCCTCCCCTGCCACACAGAGCTACAGAAACACCACACTAAACCACTTGCCAAATTTACATCTACGTAGACTCGCAACCAAGGGAATTCAACTTGGAACGCGGACGGAACATCACGCTGACCCAGTGGGTGGCTACAGATTTGGAATCTGCTCATGAGTCCTCTCTACAGGGAGTCCAGGCCTCTGTGATCACTCTGTGTGTGACCAGTGTCCCTGGGCACTGGCGTGTGTGTGTGTGGGTACTGAACCACCACTGCCCAGCACAGTGAGGCTTGGCTTCTGGGGCCCCACACAGCTGCCAGGTGCAACTCCAGGGCAGGAGATGGACTTTTCTAGGGAGGCATGAGTGGCTGGGGGTGGGTGGGTGTGGAGATAAAGATTCCAGTAGGGGGAGGGGAGAGCAAATCACACAGACAGGCGTGGACGCTCTCACAGAGACAGATGCATCTGCTCTTTCTCTCTCTGGACAGCTCGCTACGGAGCTGCCTGAGTCTGAGGCAGGTGGGCATGCCAGCCGGGGAGGAGGCCTCCTGCAGCACAGGTGCGGGACCCCGGCACAGTGCGTAAGCTCCAAGATGAAACTTCCACATGGCTGAGCCACACACGCAGTGGGTGGACGTCCCCTCTCACGGGGAGGCGATGCCATTTTGTTTTCTTTTGGAGGGGAAGCTGCGCGTGCAGGGTGGCTGGCGGGTGCACCGCCATGGACTGCATCCCTGAGCCTCCCACGACGGGCCACGTAACGTGTGTGCTGCCGGCTCAGTCCATGGCAGAGGGGACCATCTTGTCACATTTCCTTTGCAAAGTCACCTTAGAGGTGAGCACACAAATGCCTGCCGCCCTTGGAGCCAAAGCCCACTCCCAGAATGGGGCAGTTTCTAGGTGCCTGAAACTCAGGCCCGGGCAATCCTGGGGATCTGAGACCCGGAGCTCTGAGAGCAGCCACAGTCTGGCTCAACTAGAACACAAAATATTGACCACCCCATCATTTATAAACAAAAGGTAGGAGGGGGCAGGAGGGAGAGAGAACCCATTCAGAACAACATCATCTACAGAAAATTAAAAACATTCCTCAAGGAAGCCCTAACGTTTTCTGAGTAAGGCACAATGTGAAAGAACATGGTTGTCTAGCAACCGAGTGCCCCCAGGAAAAATGCTTATTTAATGCTTATTCCTGAGCTGGGGAACGTTTTTCATGCAGGCGTATACACACACACACACACACACACACACACACACACAACATGGGAACACATTCAGGCTTGGAGCGGCTGCTCTTACCTTTGGCCCCTCGAAGCACGAATCCAAAGCCCTCATTGTCTTTTTTCTGCAGGACCACCGTCTTCTCCTCAATAATGCAGTCACTGTAGAGAGAATTCCGGGGACAGCGACCATTATTGTAGCCTGTCATCATCACCGCGGCCGCTCCTCCGCCGGGGACGTTCATCATCATAGCCAATTAATCACCCCAGCTCGCCAGATCCTGGCAGCATGGAGGAAAGGAGGCAGCGAGGGTGCAGAAGGAGCGAAGGAAGAGGGGGGTGGCTACCGGGATAGGCGAGCGTGGCACAATGAGACTTGCAGGGTGGGGGCAGGCAGAGCCGGAGCCAGCCGGAGGAAGGAGTCATACATGGTGGGGCGGCTGCCGGAGGGATGGCTGAGCTGGAGGCTCAAGGGGGGCTGGCCAGGACGCCGCCCAGGGCAAAGAAAGTAAGTGGCCCGAACGGCGGCGGCGGCAGCGGCGGCCTCAGCAGCGGCGGCGTCGGGAATGAGCTCCTCCGGCTTGTCCCGACCACACGCATCTTCCAGGGAAGCCCGGGAAAATCAGCCAGAGGAGAAATGAGGCAGCAGTTTTGTTTTGCTTTTCCTTGAAGGGGGTTAAAAAAAAAAATCAAATCCTATCTGCTCCCCGCACGAGCCGGCAGCAGGCACCAGAGACGCAGGGACCTGCGCGTCGCATCCAGCGCCCCCTCCCTCTCCCGTCCCGGCGCCGGCGGTGTGCGGCAGGCAGGAGCCCCCACAATCATCTGACGAGCCCACAGTGCGCCCGGCGGCTGCCTGGGCGTCATCCCGCGCGAGCATCCGCAGGCTGGGCTGGGAGCGGGCGGGGAGGGGGAGCGGCTGGGGCTCTCTCTGCATCCCCCCCTCCAGCATCCCCCCCTCCAGCATCCCCCCGGCCCCTCTCTCTGCATCCCCCCCTCCAGCATCCCCCCGGCCCCTCTCTCTGCATCCCCCCCTCCAGCATCCCCCCGGCCCCTCTCTCTGCATCCCCCCCTCCAGCATCCCCCCCAGCCCCTCTCTCTGCATCCCCCCCTCCAGCATCCCCCCCAGCCCGTCTCTCTGCATCCCCCCCTCCAGCATACCCCCGGCCTCTCTCTCTGCATCCCCTCCTCCAGCATCCCCCCGGCCTCTCTCTCTGCATCCCCTCCTCCAGCATCCCCCCCAGCCCCTCTCTCTGCATCCCCCCCTCCAGCATCCCCCCCCAGCCCCTCTCTCTGCATCCCCCCCTCCAGCATCCCCCCGGCCCCTCTCTCTGCATCCCCCCCTCCAGCATCCCCCCGGCCTCTCTCTCTGCATCCCCCCCGGCCCCTCTCTCTGCATCCCCCCTCCAGCATCCCCCCCAGCCCCTCTCTCTGCATCCCCCCCTCCAGCATCCCCCCCGGCCCCTCTCTCTGCATCCCCCCCTCCAGCATCCCCCCCAGCCCCTCTCTCTGCATCCCCCCCTCCAGCATCCCCCCGGCCCCTCTCTCTGCATCCCCCCCTCCAGCATCCCCCCCAGCCCCTCTCTCTGCATCCCCCCCTCCAGCATCCCCCCGGCCCCTCTCTCTGCATCCCCCCCTCCAGCATCCCCCCCAGCCCCTCTCTCTGCATCCCCCCCTCCAGCATACCCCCGGCCTCTCTCTCTGCATCCCCTCCTCCAGCATCCCCCCCAGCCCCTCTCTCTGCATCCCCCCCTCCAGCATCCCTCCCAGCCCCTCTCTCTGCATCCCCCCCTCCAGCATCCCCCCGGCCCCTCTCTCTGCATCCCCCCCTCCAGCATCCCCCCGGCCCCTCTCTCTGCATCCCCCCCGGCCCCTCTCTCTGCATCCCCCCCTCCAGCATCCCCCCCAGCCCCTCTCTCTGCATCCCCCCCTCCAGCATCCCCCCGGCCCCTCTCTCTGCATCCCCCCCTCCAGCATCCCCCCCAGCCCCTCTCTCTGCATCCCCCCCTCCAGCATACCCCCGGCCTCTCTCTCTGCATCCCCTCCTCCAGCATCCCCCCCAGCCCCTCTCTCTGCATCCCCCCCTCCAGCATCCCTCCCAGCCCCTCTCTCTGCATCCCCCCCTCCAGCATCCCCCCGGCCCCTCTCTCTGCATCCCCCCCTCCAGCATCCCCTCGGCCCCTCTCTCTGCATCCCCCCCGGCCCCTCTCTCTGCATCCCCCCCTCCAGCATCCCCCCCAGACCCTCTCTCTGCATCCCCCCTCCAGCATCCCCCCCGGCCCCTCTCTCTGCATCCCCCCCTCCAGCATCCCCCCCAGCCCCTCTCTCTGCATCCCCCCCTCCAGCATCCCCCCCAGCCCCTCTCTCTGCATCCCCCCCTCCAGCATCCCCCCGGCCCCTTGCAGCCTGGGAAGGTGGCTGGTGGGGGGTTTGGGGGGCTCCCTGGCAGAGGACTCAGGACATTTCTGTCTCAAAGCCCCTGAGGACACTGGCCCCCTCTGGGGATGATGAATTCATTGCTGGGGAACTGGAGGGGGTATGCGGCTGCCCCTTTGAGATGACAAGCTAATGCCACACTGCTTGCCTCTAGCCATGGCATTTTTTTTTTTTTTTTAAGGAAAGAAATCAAAAAAGCTCCAACTTTGCTCTAGCGGCCACAGAGTCCTCTCGCTTTTCCTGCTGGCACTTGCCACATGACCATCCAGCCCCCAAGGCACCCAGAGTGTGTGGGACGGTGCACTGCTCAGTGAGCCTCCAGGCTGCGGCTCAACTGTCCTCCACCCCCACCTTCTGGGTGGCCTGCGGGGGCAGAAGGGGAGTGAGACGAAGGCTGCCGGCACCCCATAGGATTCTGCTACTGCCCGGAAGTTAGTGGGGAGCTGGGAAGGCCTCTGCGGAGGGGAGTGGGGAAGGGAGGGAGGCAGCGTGGAGGGAGGCCTCTGCAGGGTCTCACGGGGCTGTGTGTGAGCCTTGGGCGTGAGGAGAAAGGACACCAGGCCAGGGGCCCAGCCGGAAAAAGCTGCAGATGGGCCCTGAGGAACCCACCAGGCCCCAGTCCCACAGGGGCAGTCCTGGGGATGCAAATTTCAAACAAGGCCACGTGCTGACAGACTCTTGGTCCCAGAGGAGTGCGGGTCAGCTCTGCCTGGCACCAGCACCAGGTTCACAGTCTACAGGAAGCACAGGGCCCCAGGTGTAGCCAGCTGGTGACAGCACACCCTGGATTGGGGAGCCCCGGGGAGGAGGAGGGACGGGGCAAACGTGGATGACAGGGCTCAGCATCCTGGACAAGGGACGAGAAGTGACCCCTCGATCCTCCCATTTTACAGATGAGGCTGGTGAGGCTCAGAGAGATCAGAGGACCCAGCTAGAGAACGCGAGCTCTTCTCACCACTCCACACACCCACCCCCGACAGCATCTGAGGGTCGTGCATGGAGGCATGCTGGGGTGACCCTGTCTTCCAGGAATAGCCCAGCATGGATGATAGCTTCACAGCCGAAGACCAGGACAATCCAGGTGACTGGTCACTCCCGTGTTGCAGCTGGGAGGGGGATTCTGGCCCCTGACTTTCCTTCCCCTGCCTCCTCCCCAGAGACAGCCTGCTAAGTGCAGGGAGGTCCACTCTGGGGAACTCGGTCACAACTGTGAGCCCCTCTTGGCTCATCCCTGGAAGCCCACTTACCCTGCTCAGGGCCACACAAAGGCTGACACATGGTCAGAGGTCCAGGACACTGGGAGCCTGGGGGTGAGGTCACATGGTTATTGTGGCCTTTAGAAAATGATGGGGCTCTTTAAACCTCAGTTTCCCTACACAGCAAGAGTGGGTAAGAACAAACCTACAGGCCTCTTGGGATCACCATGGGGTCAGATGAGGCCATGCCATGCTGGTGTAGTGTAATAGGAGGCCTCAGGCCGCTGTCCCTGTAACGGTTGTCATTAACCTCCAGCAGGCCTGGTAGTCGGACAGGACCCTGCAGCCCTAAGGAGGCTGAGTGGGGAGAGCTGGGGCTCTACTGCCATGGATTTAGGGGTCCATGAGGCATTGATGAGCAGACCCTCTACCAGGCCCCTCAACCTGTCTCCACGGCCCCCCACAACGAGAACACAGACTTGTGTCCCTCATGGGAAATGCCTTCTAGTCACCACCCATTTTCCCTCTGAACTCCTGAAAGGGGAGTCAGCCCACCCCGGCCCCATGCCTCACTCACAGCCGGGCAGGCGCAAGCTGTGTGACCAGGCTGTGTGTCTCCTGTGTCTCCTTCATGGAAGGTTCTCTAAAGGCCAAGGCTGCCAAAGCCAAGAGCCTCTGCTCAACCCTGCTGTGCACCTGCTCTCTGCAAGAGGAGCTGCTGAGGGTGACCACCTCCCTGAAACCCTGGAAGGATGATGCCAAACCCTGGGGTCTGGAGCTCAGGGCCCTGCACTCTCCCTGGGGACACATGGGCTGATCAAGTCCATCTCCACCCAGCTCCAAGGGGAACCTGTCATGCGCTCCAGGCGTGCTCACTTGCACTGCTGGGCAGCTCCTCCTGCAGTGCCCAACGCCATCCAAACCTTGCATCTCCAACATGACCCAGACCACTTCCTGACAACATACCCTGCAACGGGGAACTTCTTAGGGCCAGGGGGGCTGCCCAGACACTTGCTAGCTGTCTCCCACAGACTACATAAGGGCAGGGGCATTCCAGTGTGGCAGGTGGAGGCACAGGCTTTGGCATCACACGGAGCATGGTTCAAATCCCAGCTTTGCTTTGACCCCGAGGTCACCGACCTGCCAGGCCCCAGAGCCTGCTCTGCAAAATGAGAACAACAACAATAAGGTGCACCTGATGGGTCTTGAGCTCATCGTCCATCCATGCCTCAGAACCAGCCCAGGCAGGCAGCATATGTTCATAACTCTAACAGTTATGAGTGGGATCCCTGTCTGCATATGCCACCCTCTCCTCCCCGGGACTCCCTTCCTCCTATAGGGACCCCTCCGATCTTGACATCCAAGGCTAAAACCTTTTCAGTGATTCCTAATGCACCCGAGAACTTAGTTTTTTAAAATTAGAGATGCGGTTTTGCTCTGCCGCTCAGGCTGGAGCGCAGTGGTGCTATCACAGCTCACTGTAAGTTTGAACCCCAGGCAGTACATGATCCTCCTACCTCAGCCTCCCAAGTAGCTGGGACTACAGGCACATACCACCATGCCCAGCTAATTTTTAATTTTTTTTGTAGAGACAGGGTCTCACTGTGTTGCCCAGGATGGTCTCAAACTCCTGGCCTCAAGGGATGCTCCCTCCTTGGCCTCCCAAGGTGCTGGGATTATAGACATGAGCCACCACACCCTGCTCCATCTGAGAATTTTCTAGCCTACACTTGTAACTGTGCAAAGATCTTGCCTCAAGACTGTAATAGCCCTGTCCTGTTTACTCAGTAAAACACCAAACTGCTTAGTCTCTGACATTAAGAAGGACTGTTTCTAACTTCTCTTTCCTGCATTGTTTCAGGATCTAAACAGCCCCTACTCCCCACCCACCATGACCCCATCTCACTTGCACTCGCAGACAGACATGGGTTTGAATTTCAACCCAGACATTGACCACCTTGACTATTTACAGCCTCATTTTCCTGACCTGCAAAGTGGGGGAGAAACCTCTGGCTTATAAGTTTTAGGAGGAGCAAGTGAGGCGATGTCCAGTGAATGCCCCATGAGCAGGAGGCTCCCTGTAACCAGGGGAAGCTTCTCTTCTTAGCATCCCCATCCACCTTCTTGAGCTGGGTGACCCTGGAGAAAATGTCGCCTCCGAGCTTGTCTCTTGGCAGGGAGGGGACATTTTCTACAGGGTCAATGGGGGCAGTGACCTCATCCTGCAGACCACCCCAAATGCCCACAGCACCCCGCATAGGCCAGGTACCCCATGTGTGCCCAGAGGGGAAGCAAAATGGGTATGAACTCAAGTCAGGAACAGAGCAGGGAGAAACGGATGTTGGGTGGGAGGTGGGCGAAGGATGACTACAGGGTTTCGAGTAAAAAGGCACCAGAACAATCCCCGGATTCCTAGTTAAACCCAGAGGGCAGACTCAGTGCTGCAGAAGACCTACTGCATGCACCTAGATTGGCCCAGGAAGTCAGAGAGGAAAGAGAAAAGGCAGCCCCAGGCCCTTAGAAACTTTCAATGTTTTGGGGAATTCATGAAAAGCAATGGGACAGTCTAGAAGAGTCATTCCTTGAAAGGAGCTGCAGTCGCTGTGTCTGAAAGGTGGAACTTGGCAGCACCCCCCATCCTCATGCAATCAGACAGGCGGGTCCTCACATGCAGGCCTTAGGAAGGGGCCTTTCTGGAGACAAGAAACCCTCAGAAGCTCCTTCTGCTGGTTCATGAATCTAAAATCTATCCCAGGATGACAGCTGTGGCTGGGTCCGGAAGTTGTGGCATTGAGTTCTGTGTGCTGCCCTAGAACTGTGCTGAAGTCCCTGTGAACCAGAGTCTGCCCTGACCTTGGCCCCTGCCATCCTGCCCTGCCCCTGCACCAGCAGACTCACTCTCCACATGCAGCTGAGATGCACTGCAATCCAGTTTCATGGGGAAATGACCGAGGTGCCTGCACGTTCCCCACGCTGCTGTTGGGACAGCCTTCTCCAAGCCTGTCTCACCCCCAACCTGCTCACTGACCACGTGCCTGAAGTAGGCACTGTGGGCTCCTTGTAAGCAAATGCCATGCACTGATCCTCCGAGTATCTCCATGCAACACAACATCGACCCGTGCTTATTGATTGAACAAAAAATGTAATCCAGTGGCACACTCTCCAAATGTTTTCTGAGCTAGGTGGAAGGGCACTTTGACATGCCCCATATGTACCCTCTTTTGCCAACATCTGCCTGCAGCAGGAGCTGTGGAAGGTGAAGGGGGTGGGCAACCAGCCCCACCAAGTACAGCTGTGCAGGTTGTGCACTGTACAACTATGGAGGAAACCATTGCCATCATGGCCACCACAGCACAGGTACTAATGGTAATTTCGGCACAGAGGGAAGAAAAATGTCTTAAGGAAGGGGTAAGCACGTTTTTCTAGTTCAAAGAAAGATGGGGTCTAGGCTGCCCTGGCCATGCTGCCATGGAGAATGCAAGAGGTATCCCTATGGGAACCATACTGGCTTCCCAGAGACACAACTACCTCCATGTTGATGCCCTCCTGGGAGCCACATGGAGGAGAGAGCATCAAAGGTTTGCCTGTTTCTGCTCACCCACGGTCCCACTGTATGCTGCAAGAGAGCTTATGGAATACACTTGGAGCACTCAGCACCTTGAAGCAAGACAGGAGGGCCGTGGAGACCCAGGGATGGCCAAGCAGCAGGCCCCAGAGGTCTCTCCCTGCTGGCAGGCCTGAAGATGCTCCTGGTGTCTGCCTCGCACGACCACAGGTGGCCACACACCCTGTGGCTTTTGGCAGTGGCCTGTGTTCCCTTTCTCCCAGTGGGCGCCATGACAGACTCACAGGGAATGCTGCACTTTCCCTGGTCCAGCGGGCAGCAGGTGCCAGCGATGACAGTTGGCGTTTAGGATCTGTCAGTCACTTTAACAAGCTCCCTTGGCAGCAGCACCTGATCCTGGAGGCGACGTCCATTTGGAGGCACAGGAAGCCAGGCCTGAGCTGGCCCAGACGTATGGGCCTGAGGGGCTCTGGGTGGCTCTGTGTGCCTCCCCACACATGGGGTGGATAGACATGGACATTTTAACTCTGAACACCAGTGTTATTGGGGTAGACCAGATGGCTTTACTCATAGCTCTCGGGATCCCAGCTGGGTCGGAGGCCCCGTCTGCTGACAGTTTTAGTTCTTCCGTGATCAGCTGGGACTGGGTTTCAAAGTTCAGAAGTAACTGGGGCCAGTGTCAAGCTGCCGTGTAAATCAGTGAATCAATCCAGCTGTTAGGTCCCGAATACCCAGAGGGTCAAGGGATGAAGTGGGTGCTGGGCATTTAGGAAGGAACAAACCAGGCCCAGTCTGGTCCTTATAGAGTTGTCTGGTGTGGTCAGTTGAATGGTGGCTCAACCCACCCAAAAAGATGTGTCCAATTCCTAACCCCCAGTGTCTGTGAAAATGACCACACTTGGAATTTGGGTCTTTGCATGTGTAATTAGTGAAGGGTCTTGAGTTGAGATCTTCCTGGATTTAGGGAGGGTCCTAAACCAATGACTGTGTCCTTATGAGAGAAAAGCAGAGGGAGGTTGACACCCAGAGGCAGCGCAGAGGAGGCCATGGGAAGGTGGAGGCAGAGGCTGGAGTGATGCAGAGGCTGGAGTGATGCAGAGGCTGGAGTGATGCGGCCTAGCTGAGGAGCACCGAGGACTGCAGGCGAACAGCAGAGGTGGAGGAGGAAGACCCTCTCCTGGAGCCCCCGGAGGGAGCACGGCCCTGCTGTCATCTTGGTTTTGGACCTCTGGCCTCCAGGGCTGTGACAGGTAAGTGACTTCTCTTGTTTTGAGCCCCCTAGTCTGTGGTGATCGTTACAGCAAAGGGCAGGCAAGCGAGGAAGATAAACATCAATCCACGGTCACAGAAACATGTGCCTTTAACAGTGCAGGACGTGGTACTGTGAGAACCACAGGGGCACCTGGAAGACTTCCTGGAGGAGGAGGACTGACGTATACATAGGAGAATAGGTTGGGGGACTGGGGAGGGGACAGAAGAGAAAAGAACATTCCAGACAGAGTGGGGTTGGAAGGTAGGCAGTCGGCCCTGATGTCTGAAGGGCCGTGATGAGGCGGGAGGGCAGGAGCGGCTGACCACACGGGGCTGCAGACGTTGGCTGCCTACTCACTCAGGGCAGTCTAGGGACACAGCTTGGCGGTGACGCACAAGTGCAGGTGTCAGCAGGGCCCCGGCCACTCACGCTTTACCCCAGTTTCACCCATGAGGGCTAAAACGGCAGAAAGGCTGTTGCCCTGTGGCTTCTCCTGGCGTTTTTTCTGGTGAGGCCCGAATCCTTCTGGAATGACTCAGGGTCAACTTGCACCTGTGCCAGGAACTTCCATCCAATGATCATGCATCCATCTGAACAATGCACAAGCACGAGTTGGCTGCTGCTGGCTGAGGAGGCTCCCTGGCCATCAGCGTGAACACAGTTGTGCTCCTGCCTAGAAGCCCTGGCTGTTCTCTTAAAGCGGCTGTGAGTGGTCTGTGGGGAATGGTGGACGACAGAGTTCCCACCCCTGCCTCTGTGCAGGGTGGGGCTTCCAAGGTCAGGGTGGGGCTGAAGTGACGGTGGTCCCTTTGGCAGGGGTTGGACATTGGATGAGGCACTGATGTCGGAACATGTGCACGTGTGAGGTCCAAGGTCCAAGGCCAGCAGAGGAGGGGGCTGCACATCCGAGCACTCGGTGGGGGTTGCTGCACATCCCAGCACTGGGTGGGAAGGCGGAGCCGGAGCAACCGACCCGCCCCGGGTGTGCGGAAGAGGCCTCCAGAGCCACCGGGCAGGAGGCAGCGAGGCTGTTTCCACAACCAGGCCCCACAGGTCCAGACTCCAGCTGTCTCCAAGGGTTTCAGGGACCCCCCAAATGTGTCTGCAACCCGAAAAATAAAATTCACCGGCTCCAAAATCCAAAGAGCAAACAACAGTGCGGTTAATCTCTGTTGAATTCAGCATCTCTGAAATTTAACACGGGGTCAACGTCACGACCCTTTGAAGCTGGTATCCATAAATGCATCACTTCATTGTGTGTAGAACCACTCGGAAGCAGGTGTTCGCATCTTGCAAGAATCCTTGGGTGTGCCGATGACAGCTGGGGAATCACAGGAGCTGCTGGGGAACGATCAGTGTATCACTCACGGCCAAGCAAGTTCAAAGGCGGAATGATTAAATCACTTCTGAATGTTTTTCATGGCAGAAAGATACATTGAACGTGGGCTGTGGGTGTGATGTCTGATCAGATCCAGGCAGGGGCCACTGGAATGCAGGGGGGTGGAGCAAGGCCCATGGAGGTGGGTGGTGGGACCTGGGAGAGTCAGGAAGGACTCCCCACAGAGAGACTGGGTGGTGCGTTTATTGCCCCTGAAAGTCCTTCCCAGAGCAGCTGGAGCCAGGAGATCTGCCTTCTCCAAGGCAGGGAAGGGCCTGAGAGCAGCTTCGCTAAATCATTCCTGGTGTAATCGCATTTCAGTGGCAGGGCCTGGTGAAGGCAGGAACTGGAGCACTATATTAGAAAAAGGATCCTCCAGGGAATGGTAATGGCAGTGGATGTCCTAGAAATTTCCGGGCTCTGCCAATCAGGAAAGATGAGGCTAAGCAGAGAGCTTTCAGCAGTTCCGTGGGGGGTGTTGAGGTGAGGACCCAACAGGTGTCCTAGCTCAGCGGAGATGCCAGCTCGGGCGCTTTGGCCGCTGGGTGCGGGCAGCCAGCCCAGCTCACCGTGGCAGAGCTGGCTGCAGGGCAGCACAGAGGGCCGCTCTACAGGTGGGACAGGCTGCGGGGGAACAGGAGGGTTTCCCTGTCATCTGTCACTCCCAAGGGGGATGGGGGAGCTTCTCAGCCCATGACCACAGTCGCAGCTGGTCCCAGCATCCTGCTTCCTGGTTGGAGAGTTACAGCATGTGATGCTGCTCTCTTGCCCTTCCTGCATAATTCACAGGGGAAATGATGCCCAACGCCCAGTGCCATCCTGGTGCCTGAGTGACAGCCCCGGCCAGCCTGCTCCTGGGGAGGCCATTGCTGTTTCCAGGGCAGGAGGTGATGACTTTGGGCAATTCCCGCACGGAGGGGACTCCTCCTGGCTCCCGGGAGCCACTCTTGCCCACGGGCAGGGGGCTGCATCGCTTCACATGGCGTCAGGAGGGCAGTGCTTCTGTGCTCATGCAGCCCGCACACCCGCGCCCAGAGACGTGCGCTGGCGGAAGCCATTTCTCAAATCGGCAATTATGAAAACGCCCTGCCCGGCGCTTATTATGACTATTTTCCTCCTCATTGCTGACATGATAAGCAATGCGAGTTTTTCCTAATAGAAACAATAATGTACAAAGAACTTGATTCAAATTAAATTGTCTCATTACTTTGTAATAAATCACCCACAAGTGTTTCCTAAGCACTACCAGGCATGTTACCTGCCAGGAACGGCTGGCGGAGGAGACAGATACGGCTTAACTGCGCTCATGATCATGACGGGATGTGATCAGCGCTCCCTGCCGAGATGAACGGAAATGTAATCTAGGAGGGAGAATGCCGGCCTTGGAAGCTGAGCACCCCAGTGGAACCCCAGCTTCCCCAAACCAGCGCCGCACATCTGGCCAAGTTCCTCAACCTCGTCGAGCGCCAGTATCCTCACCTGCCGACTACAGACGTCAGCCGCAGCCTTGAGACCACAGTGGGGCGGGAAGCTCCTTGTTTAAAAGCCCCCTGGCCAGGATTCAGCACGCAGCAGGGGCTGGAAGGCTATTAGCACATGAGAATGCACCTTAGCATTGCAGAACTTGCTTCATTATGGAGACCTTATGCATAAACAGATATTTTCACCTGCCCCCAGGTAAGACTCTCCTACTGAGATCAGCAGAGGCCTGCCCTTGGGTGTCCTTCCTCATATATGGAGAGCAAGACACACCTGTGTGTTAGCAAACAAGGAGAAAGTCCCCACACTGTGTGTGTCTCACAGGTGGGCGGGTCTCTGCACACAGAGCTGTGGGCAGACGGGACAAGGGCAGGGGGCCCCCAAGCAAGGGATGCCAGGATGCCTCCCCATGCTTCCAAAGCTGGCACGGACTCTGTGGTGCCAGGCAGAACACCCAAGTGCTGGCCCAAACCTGAGGAGCTGTCCTGAAGTGAGCTCTTTCCTTCCCCCACAGCCAACCTGTCTGCAAGTACCATGAGTATCTCTATTCTGAGCCCACTGAAGAGTCTCCTCTGAATTCACTCTTTATGTAAAAACCTTAAATCACACTGTATCTCCACCACTTAAAATACCCCAACAGATCCCCACCATAATTTTCTTTTTTTTTTTTTTAGACGGAGTCTTGTTCTATCGCCCAGGCTGGAGTGCAGTGGCGCGATCTCGGCTCACTGCAACCTCCATCTCCCGGGTTCAAGCGATTCTCCTGTCCCAGCCTCCTGAGTAGCTGGGATTACAGGCGCCCACCACCACACCTGGCTAATTTTTGTATTTTTAGTACAGACAGGGTTTCACCATGTTGGCTAGGATGGTCTCAAACTCCTGACCTCAGGTGATCCACCTGCCTCGGCCTTCTGAAGTCCTGGGATTACAGGCATGAACCACCGTGCCCAGACTTCCCATTATAATCGAGAATAAAATCCAAATTCTCCACCATGGCTAAGACCTTTTGTGATCTGATTCATGCCCCTTCTCCTCCTGACTCCTCCCATTCCAGCCATGCTGCCATCCTCTCTTCCTCCAGCAGGTCACACTCATCTCCACACAGTGCCTTTGCACTGCCTGTGCAATTCCCAGGATGCTGCTCCAGGTCTTCCCGAGCCGGGCTGCTGTCCCTGCAGCTCCTCTGGGTCACCTCCAGAGATGGGCCTTGCCGCCTGGTGGCTGCCGTCCTCCTGTGTCCCCAGCCCTCCAGCTTTTCTCTCTGCTTTGCTTTCTTCTGGCCAGTTACTATGTTTGAAATTGTGATTTGCTTGTTCACTCGTTCGCTGTCTGACTCCCCCAGTAGCACGTGAGTGCCCCCGAAGGCAGGACGGTTCTGCCCACCACACTCTGCAGCCTTGGACGGCGCCAGCCACTGGTGTTATTTTTGAAAGGAAGGAAAAGTGCTGTTCTAGGTGGAGAAGGCCCACTTTCTAGTCCTGGCTCTGGCAAGAACCGGCAGTAGGACCCTGGACAGGACCCTCAACCATCCTGAGCCTGGGTTTTCCTGTCTGCAAAATGAAAGACCAGGATATCTGAGCAGAAGCTTCATCCGTGCTCCTGACGCAGTGAAGGAAACCTGAGCTGGAACCTCCTATGTGGTCTTTGATGCAGGCTGGGTGTCCTCCCGTCCTGATATTCCCTGACAAAGGGGTTTTCTGGGATATGGGGCTGTCAGTTTTAAAACCAAGATGGTCCTGGACAAAGGGGGTGAGTTGGTCGCCCTCCCAGACCACCCCCTGTGCCTGGAGTACAGTACCCATGGCTCTATTCAAAACCATTCTCCCACATGCCTCCAATTCGGCGGCCCTCGAGACCCTGCAGGCTGGTGGGAGCACCGCCACTGAAGGTCCAGGCCGCCTGCAGCGACAGGTTTGCCCAGGGCACATGCCCCCACCAGCAGCAGGGCCAAGTCACACTCAAGCCTCAGCCTTTGACTCTGAACTGAATGTTCTTTAAAAAAAAACAATCAGGGGAACAGTACAACTGCCTGGAATTTTGCTGTGAGTGCAGGAAGGGGCTGTTGATGACTTTTCCTTCATTCATGAATTAAAATGACAGGCCAAGCCTGCCCCATCTGTCCGTCTCAAAGCTCGCCCACAAAGACCATGCTGGCGGGCCACGGGACAGGCCACCGGGGTCTCCTTGTGAGGCAAGTTCCCAAGTCCCTCTGGTGGGGGTGGGGAGTAGATGGCCCCACAGCTACAAAACTAGAAGGGTCCTCCTCTCCCGGGAACCAGACTCAGTGTGACAGTCACCTGATGTCCTGGGCTTTGTAGGGAAGGCTGATTCCAGGGCTGGGGGCCCACCTGCAGCCTGTGGTCCCCTCATCAGGATCACCTGCCCAACCTGGATGGCACAGAGCTGTTGAGTGGGAGGCCATAAGAAACCCAGGCCAGGCCCACGCCGGAGGAGAAGGCCACTGCTGCCATCCACCCCTGGCCACCAACCTCCCTCCACTTATTAGAGCCACTGAAAAGTTTGCTTCTCTTCCAAGTGCTGATGCTTCATTAAGAGGCTGGTGTCACCGGAGGGGCAGTTGTAAAAACAGTTAAAAGTATGAGGCTCATATAATTTGGGTATCTGTCCCCTCCAAATCCCATGGTGAAATTTGATCCCAATGTTGTTGGTGGAGCCTGGTGGGAGCTGTTTGGGTCATGGCGGTGGATTCCTCATGAATGGCTTGGTTCTATTCTCCTGGGGCCGAGAGAGTTCTCACTCCTAGTTCCCACAAGATCTGATTGTTAAACAGACTCTGGCACTTTCCTCTTCTCTCTCTTTCCTCCTCTCTTGCCATGTGATGCCAGCTCCCCTTAGCCTTCCGCCATGAGTAGAAGCTTCCTGAAGTCCTCACCAGAAGCAGATGCTGGCACCATGCTTCCTGGGCAGCCTGCAGAACTGTGAGCCAAAGAAACCTCTTTTCTTTATGAATTACCCAGGCTCAGGCATCCATTACTGCAATGCAGCTGAACTAAGATAGAGGCTGACACATTGTAATGGGAAGCATTTTAATGATGTCCCTTTTTTTTTTTTTTTTTTTTGAGACGGAGTTTTGCTCTTTTTACCCAAGCTGGAATGCCCAGCTTGGCATGATCTTGGCTCACTGCAACCTCCAACTCCCAGGTTCAAGTGATTCTCTGACCTCAGCCTCCCAAGTAGCTGTAATGATGGGAGCCCGCCACCAGGCCTGTCTACTTTTTGTATTTTTAGTAGAGATGGGGTTTTGCTATGTTGGCCAGGCTGGTCTCGAACTCCTGACCTCGGGTAATCGGCCTGCCTTGGCCTCCCAAAGCGTTGGGATTAGAGGCGTGAGCCACAATGTCCAGCCAATGATGTCCTTTGGAAGGGGTTCTGCAAATGTTCTAGACCGGGCAACGGCCCAGAGAGTGAACATTCCAGGCTTTGAGGGTGGATGGGTGGTCCCTGTCGCAACTACTCACTTTGCTAGTTGTGGCACCGAGGCAGCCATGACAATATGTAAATGATGGGTGGGGCTGTGTTCCAATAAAACTTTATTTACAAAAACAGGCAATGGGCCAGATTTGGCCTATGGGCTGCAGTTTCTAAAGACAGGCTCTAAATATTCTAATGACATTTAAGTCCACACAAATAATACATATATGTGGCATATAACTACGTATAATAAAAGCTAAGAAAAGTCTCAATCTTGCTGCAGAAGCCATGCTGACATTACTGTGTACAGGTGTGCCTGGCTTGATATAACACCTGAGCTCTGGAAAAGAGGCGAGGAGAACGCGTTTTAGAAATGAGATCATCTGTGAGATGCCCGAGAGGTTCAGAAGGATCACATGGGGAGTACTTTCCGGAAAACAAAGAAACACCTCTTTACTTTGTCTAGGTTTTTATGCTCTGGTTGGCTCCAAGTGGGGACAGACCTGAATTCTGGCTTAATGAGTCATAATTCATAATTAGAGTAATTAGTGTAATTATTATGCTACGGCCTTTGAGCACCTTCCACACACCAGGCATTGTTCTAAGTGTTCTGTGGGTTTAACTAATTGAATCCTCATAATGACCGTATGAGGCAGGAACTGTTATGACTCTCACTTTATGGGTGAGCAAATAAAGCAGAGAGGTTGAGTGATTTGCACAAGAACACAGAGCTGGAGGCAAAGCCCGGCTGTCTGAACCACTGTGGGTTACTGAACGATAGTGATACTGAAGCACTGTTGATTCCTGACCAGGTGGGGGCCAGTTCCCCGACAGCTCACAGCCCTCCCAACCCAGACAATGACAGAGAGAAAGGAAAGGACCCTCAGGGGAGGCGTTGGTTCTAGCGGCATGTTCTGGAGAAAGAACTGGAGAAGGAATTGGTGATTTACTGTCCTGCCAGTATCTGAGCTGCTGGGAGGGCACCCTGGGATGCTCTGAGAAGATTTTGCCAAGAGATCCTGCTCTGTATCAAAAAATTTGAAATTGGAAACGGTGGACCAAATGCTGGGCTGGGTAATGCCAGGGAGGAAGGACACAGTGGGGTGAGCAAAGCCAAAGGCAAAGCAAGGCCCCACACCTAAAAATGGGTGCAGGAACATCTGGATAAACGTTTACAGTTCACACTCCAGGCTGGTTATGCCTGTGTTTTATGATTCCCGTCTCAATGAACTGGCCATGTGTCAGAAGACAAGGCATCTCCTGGGCACAGCAGGGGTGTGCTGGTCTCTGGTTCACACTTTTACTCCCACCTACAACACTCTATACCTGCTATCTCTATCAGTTGAACTCCTATTCATTCTTCAAAGCCCACTGCAATAGCCACCACTTCCGAGAGGACCTTAATGGTGTCCCTCACATGACACTGTGTGCTTAGAGGGAGGGGACTAAGTCTTCTTTCTCCCCCACACCCAGCTCCTGGCGCAGACTCTGGCACTCTTCCCAGCTTGCTACCTGCTGCAGCGGCTGGAAAAGCCGGACACTTGCTATTGCAGCCTCCCCTGCAGTTATGGATGGTCATGACCCTATGGAACAGTTTTGGCCAAGGAGACCCAAGGCCAGGTCCGCTGGGGCCTCTGGGAAAGGCTGGACTATTTGGAAAGGGAGTGGGGGTTGGGGAAGTGCTCCCTGGCACCCCCTCCTTTACGTTCCTGAGTAGGATGTGCTAGGGGGACATCATACTTGGAGCTATGGCTGCCATCTTGCCACCATGAGGGAGAGGCCAAGAGGCCTTCAGAGATGTCACTGCTCATGCAATGGATGCTAGCCGTGCCCTCCTCTGGACTCGTCATTGTGGTCTCAGCCACTGTGAGTGAGGTTTTTTATTACTTTCAGCCAAATGCTTTCTAATGAACACAATGCGAATATTTGGAGCTTGGAGTGAGGGGGCAGGGTAGTTATAAATTAGAAGATACGGGCAAAACACTAGGATGGCTTCCTGACAAATTAAGAGGTCTCTGAGTTATATTCTGGGTTGGGAAACACTGACCCAGCTCTTATTCCTTCAAGGACTCTAGTCATTGGCAAGGAGGATTCATGAGCCCCGGAGACACAGATGGGGGCCCTGCTCTATATTCAACTGTCCAAAGAAGATCTAGTCACAACCCCTCATCTCAAATGAACTTTTGGTTCAGAAAACAGAGAACTAAGGACAAGTGGTTTCCTTGGACTCAACCGCTCTGAATTTCCCACTAACCAGAACACTGACTTCCTGAGCACGCTGGCTAATCCCACGTATACAGGCAATTACTTGTATATCACAGGGTTGGGGACAACACACACCAAGGCTGAGAAATCTCTAAAAAGCCAAGTGAAGTAAAGAGAGATAGAGTTTAGGTGCAGAGGGGAACTTAGCAATGGAGTGGATCAGAAGACACAGCCAAGGCCCACGGTCCGGTCTGGACCTGTTGAGTGGATGTCTGAGGCCGGACGCTGCCTCTGCTAATGGGTCCCTCTGCTAGACCCGAGGACCAGCCTGTCCACAGACTGGGCTTCCAGACACCCCAGACAAGCCACACAATTGCAAAGTCTTTGTCATTCAATGCATCCCGCTGAGCGGCCAACATCCTCCTCCTGGATTCAGCACGTGGTGCCAAGTCTTCTCTATCCTTTAAGCGTTCCTAGAACCTGGGCCACCACCCATGATTCTGAAAGTTAGCCTTGCTCAAATGAAGCCCTGCCTTCCCTCTGACCTTTCATGACACCGTTGATGCCCTGTCTTTGTGACTGGACCCTTGGCCACGGCATGGGGGCTGAAGCGTCTCCCAATGAGGTAAAGGTAAGGCCGGTTGCCCCTGGACAACCTTGCTCATTGCACCCACCCAAGGGAGTCCACCATTTATGTGATCACGTCCACTGCTGAGATGACCTCCAAGAAGCGGATAGGCAGGGAACCCTCAGAGCACCAGGTCCAACACAGCACGTCCCACCAGAAGCCCCATTGAGGGCTCCGGAAGCCAGGCTCCCCCTGAGCCCGAGATGCCCACTCCCCCTCACACTGCTCTGCACTCGACCACCAAAGCCAGGGTCCTTGCGTACCCATTTCCCAGATGTGGGCAAACTTCTCGCTGAGGAAGACATGTCTTAAGGACACGCTGCTTGTCCCAGTTGTGGGCTCGCTCCTTCTTTTTGCAGAAGGTTCCAGCCCTCTGTTCCCTTCCACCATCTCCACTGGCGTCCTCACTGCCATTTCCTATGGTGTCCAGTTCATTTATTTTGTTAGGGGGCCCCCTCCAAAGACACAAGACAACCCCTTGCACCAATTTTCCCAGGTCTTCAGCCCCAGCCAGTTTCTCACCTTAAATCTTCCCCGTTCTCCAGGACTTCCTAATTTCCTTCTCGTTTTCCTTCTTGTTCTTTTGTTTTGTTGTTGTTTGTTTGTTTTTGAAACAGAGTCTCACTCTGTCACCCAGGCTGGAGTGCAGTGGCACGATCTTGGCTCACTGCAACCTTCACCTCCTGGGCTCAAGCGATTCTTCTGCCTCGGCTTCCTGGGTAGCTGGGAATACAGGCATGCGCCACCAGGCCCAGCTAATTTTTGTAGAGATGGGGTCTCGCTTTGTTGCCCAGACTGGTCTCAAACTCCAGGGCTCAAGGAATCCTGATGCCTCAGCCTCCCAAGGTGCTGGGATTCCAGGCATAAGCCACCACATCCAGCCTCCTGCTTGTTCTTTATTAAAGCTGGAGTCATCTGTCCTGCCTCTCCCTGCCTCTCCACCTGCTCATTTCCAGTCTGCTAAGAAAAGTTTTTTTTTTTCTTTTCTTTTTTTTTTTTTGAGATGGAGTCTTGCTCTATCACCCAGGCTGGAGAGCAGTGGTGTGATCTCAGCTTACGGCAACCTCCACCTCCTGGGTTCAAGTGATTCTCCAGCCTCAGCCTCCCAAGTAGCTGGGACTACAGGTGTGCACCACCACACCCGGCTAATTTTTGTATTTTTAGTAGAGACAGGGTTTCACCATGTTGGCCAGGTTGGTCTTGAATTCCTGACCTCGTGATCCACCTGCTTTGGCCTCCTGAAGTGCTGGGATTACAGGCTTGAGCCACTGCGCCCAGCCCAGAACAGGTATTTTTCTAACTGCGAACTGTTTGGTCCATGCTCCTGACCCCAAGTCCAGGCTGCGCAGGTATTCATTTGCCTTGACATACGTCCTCCAGATATCCCTGGTTACCTCCAAGCTCCAACACACTCACTCTCCTTAGCCAGGGGATCTCAGCGTGCTCGCTAGGACAACCTTCCTCCCCCGCCCTCACATGACTGGGAAGAAGACGACGCCAGGCCCATAACAGGTGACGGCACGGGCTCATCCATGCAAATGCAGGTAGTAAAACACGCCCGACCGCAATGCTGGGCCCTGGCAGGCCAGGAACTCACAACATGCCAAGCCCTGTAGGGAGCCCCTGCACTCATTCTCTCTCTCACACAACACACTGTGGAGGGAGGCACCGTTTTCTTTCCCATTTTACAAACAAGGAAGCTGCAGCTCAGAGAGGTCCAGTGAGGAGCTCAAGGTCACACAGCTGGCAAATGGCGGAGCTGGGCATCCAACCCCCGAGGCTAACTGCAGAGCCTGTTCCCACCACCAGCAGCCAGCCAGCTCCCACCACCAGCAGCCAGCCAGCTCCCTTTTGAGGAGCAGGGCAGGCCTATTCCCGGCCCATCAGGGAGGTGTGAGATCTCCCTGCACCATTGGCCCCCTCTTTTGGGGTGTGCACCTGCCTGGGGCAGTCCCTCTGTGCCTGGCAGCAGTGGAGGCTTCCAGCCACCAGCTGTCTCCCCATGACCAATACAAAGGGCTGTGTCCCATTCCCCTGTGCTGGGGAGAAGTGGGTCAGGGCTGGGCCCGGGTCCTGCCGAGGAACAGAGGACAGCTCCACTGAATGGGAGGCCTGGGAGGCCCGGTGCCATCTGTCACGCTGACTACACTCCCCAGGGCCTGGAACGGTGTCTGGCGCATTTTGGGGGTATCATGAGGATGTCTATGGCCTGAGCGACAAAGGCCACCACTGCCCGCTGCCACACCCCAGCCAGGCCCTCTGGCCCATGGAGTGACAACTAGACCCGGTGCCCTTCCCTCGGGACCCTGGATGTCCACCTGCCAACAGTTGTGTGATCCATTCCCAAATCCACAGGGCCCAGGATGACTGTGGCCTTTGGGGCTGCACAGCCCCTTCCCAGACCCCTGTGATCACTGTGACTGGAAATGACTTGGGGTCCCGTGGGGTCCCGTGGAGGCCGATGGGTGGGACAGGGGTTGGTAGGGGAGGCAGCATGCAGTCCGCACAATCTGGGAGAGAGGCGGCGTTTCCTGTCCTTTTCTGCTGCATGTCCTAGCCCTGGGGAAGGGAGCAGAACTCCTGTAGCCTCGGTTTCTCCATCTGTAAAGTGGGGCCATGGCACCCCGTCCCAGGGAGTTACACAGTCACAGCTAATGTTGGCCAAAACGGCCTCTGTCAGAGTGGGTTCTCAACCTCTTCAGTCTATGCACTGAACGCTCACAAGCACTCTGTGAGTGTCCTGTGATGGCTGTAACAACGTAACACAAACTTGGCAGCTAGACACATTTAGCCTCTTACAGTTCAGGGGGCCCGAGGTCTCACTGGGCTAAGACTGAGGTGTTGGAGGGTGCGCTCTTCCCCAAGGCTCCAGAGGAGGGGCTGCTTCTTGTGTTTTCTGGTTTCTAGTGGCCACCACGTTCCCCAACCCGTGACCATTCCTCAGATCACTCCAGCCTCCGCTCCCATCGTCCCAGCTCCCAACCCTCTGCCTCTGACCCCCCGCCCTCTGATGAGGACCCCTGTGATGGCACAGGGCCCACCTGCATTCACCAGGACCATCTCCTAATCCACCACCGGCTGATTAGCTGACAAGTTCCCCTCTGAAGCTTCATTCCCCTTGGCTGGGTGAAGTCACACACTCACAGGCCCCAGGGGTTAGGACATGGACATCTCTGGGCTCCACAGTTCACCTGGCCATGCCACCCCAGCCTCTCTCTTCCCCTAGTGAGGCTCGAGGTGGATGAGTCTTTAATATGGAGTGGGGGTGTTTTCAACAATCTTTCACAGATTGTGGGCTGACTCATCCAACCCCAGGCACCGTCCTCCTTGTGGGGACTCTCAACAGGATGCAGGCGCACCTCGGATTGGGCACCAGCAAGCAAGCAGGCAGGTCCTGTGGCCGAGATACTCCCACACTCTTCCTAGTAAATCACACTCTCTCTGGGCGTGAACCATCCCCATCAATGCTCAGACCACAGGCCAGTACCCACTTAAAAGGCAACTGGCTCTGGGGTACTGGTGGCCCAACTGACAGGTGCCCTGACTTGCAGGAGGACTCAGGGGACACTGGCTGCTCAGGGACGCCTCTGCATCTGTGCCTTGGGGCCACCGGCACCTGCCGGGAGGGTCCTGCCTCTTGAAGCACGCAGCGGCACTGGCTCTGCCAAGTCCCCCGTTCTCTCTCTGCTGCTCAGCGTGGGGTCCCTTTTCTCTCGGCAAAGTCTGACGGCGGAAACCCCGTGAATAAACAGCTCCTGCACAGAGATGTTTCTCCGAGGCTCAGGATTCGCACTGGAGGAGAATTCAGAAGTCCAAGCCCATCATCTGATGCCGCCAAATTTCCGCCAGCCTCAGCGGTAACCTCTGGCAAGGTTAAAAGGTCTATCAGATTCCCAGCCCAGAAACTAATTAGATAAAGAGGAAACCTGGGCCCCTTGAGGTATCTCCTCAAAGGCCGAAAGGTGCACATCCAGCACGTCCACCCCACCATGCCCAGAAATGGGACCCACCAGCGAGCCGCACTGCCTCGGCCACCCTGGACTGTAACCATCCAGGCTCTCAGCCAGATCCCTGCTTGTACCTCCGTGGGGGAGAGGCCAGCTCATTCGCGTGAAGGCAGTCTGAACGGACTCTGGGGCACACTGAGCTCCCCAGATCACTCACAGCAACCGTCCTGCCCATGCCTTTTGGTCTGGGAGGTGACCCAAGCCCAGTACCTAATAGAGTGACTGGGGTGGGAGCAGGAGGCAGGGGTATCCAGGCTCCACAGAGAAAACTCTTTCTGGATCAGCCAGAGCTCTTGGTTTTAGCAGCAGAAACCACCTCCAGAAATCTTGAACACAGTGGGGTTCTGCAAGGGCTTCAGGTCAAAGATGTGGAGGGGCAGACATCACCGGGCTTTATAACAACAGCGTCTGGGCATGCTCGGGGTGAAATCTAAGGGAAACACATCTGGGTGTGGCCTTCACCTAGGTGAGGGGCTGCGGCTTTTCCCTTTCAGAGAAACAGGAGTTTGACAACCTGCAGAAGAGTATAAGGCAGCCCAAATCTGCTGGAGGGTGCTTGGTGAGAGGGCCTTTGACTCACAGGCCAGGTTCCAGGACTGATTCGACAGAAACGCATCCTCAAGGGCACCACAAGGCAGGACCAGGGCTACTGCTGCTACTGCCGTTGTCTGAACTGGAAACATCTGAGCCATCTCCAGGGGACACGCTGGGTCCACCCCATCCCCGCACGGTTACTAGGAAGGACACTGTCTACATGAACCCAAGGGAGTAGAAGCTGGACACCAACAGAGTGCAGAAACAAACTGCAGGATGGCGTATGGCGGAGCCCGCTGTGCCCCACAAATACACGAGAGGAGGACACAATGATGTTGCAAAGGCTGGCAGGAGGATCACCAAAGGTCAGGAGTTTGAGACCTGCCTGGCCAACATGGTGAAACCCTGTCTCAAACAAACAAACGAACAAATAAATAAATAAGGCTGGTGGGCACAGCCAGCCATGCACAGTGGCCCCTTCTGGGAAGTGGGACCAGGAGGATGATACTGACTTTCTATATTTCTGCATTCTTTGAATATCTTGAGATGGAGAAGTGGGCACTGTTGTTTTCTAAAACAGACAATGAAGATGGGAGGGAGAGAGGGAGGAAATGGGGGAGGCAGGTAGAAGGAAGTTTCCGGTTTGCCCAAGGCCACACAGAAGGAGGCCTGGAGCCCTTGTCCTTGCAGGTGGGGGAGCATCCTGGTTCCTCGGTTGAACTCACTCTCTCAGGACCCAAGAGTAGCCGTGGATGGAAGAAAGTGAAAAGACAAAACGCAAGTCCTAAGCACAGGAGGATGACGTGAGGATGGGGAATGACGCTGCTCCTCATGGCACCACCGAGGCATGGGTCAGGTGTTACCCTGAAGGTGAGGAAACCGAGGCCAGGGGTTAGGTGACAAGTCTAAGGCAGGTTGGCTGGAGAGGGGCAAAGCTGGGACACGGCAGAGAGGGTTGGTGTGACCGCTGAGCCGCATCCCCTGTAAAGCGCCGTCTCCCTGATGGCATCAGTTTTCCCGCTGGTCTCTCCACCAGGCTCACCGCTGGCTTGGGATTTGACAATTACCGCTCCCCCCTTTTTTACTGAAATGTTTTAATTTTATTTTTAGAGATGGGATCTTGCTTTGTTGCCCTGGCTGGTCTCAAACTCCTGTGCTCAAGCAATCCTCCCACTTTGGCCTCCTGAAGTGCTGGGATTCCACCGTGCCTGGCCACTTCCTCCTTTCTCTTCCTTAGTCCTAACCTTCTTCCTGTCTCCGGCCAGCTCTCACCTCAGCGAGCTCCACTCTGCCATTTCTGTGTAATTCAGCAACCTGCCCTCTTCCCCACCCAATCCGTGCTGCTTTTAACACTTTCCTTCCACCCCTGGAACTTGCCGCCTTCTACCGATGGTGCATCTCTGTGTCTGTTAGCTCACTGATATGCTGATACGTGCTCTCGGAGTTTCCTGTGGACGCTGTAACAAATTGCCACAAACCGGGTGGTTTAAACAGCGGAAATGGGTTCTCTCACAGTGCCAGAGGCCAGAAGTGCAGTATCAGCATGACCACTGTGGTGAAATCAAGGCATCGTCAAGGCCATGCTCCCTCAGGAGGCCCCAGAGGAGGATCCCTCTTTGCTTCTTGCAGCTTCTGGTGGCTGCAGGCATTCCTTGTCTTGGGGTCCATCTCTCTCATCTCTGCCTCTGTAGTCATGTGGCTTTCTCCTCTTCTAGCTTCATGATCTCCTTTTTTTTTTTTTTTTCCAGATAGAGTCTTGCTCTGTTGCCCAGGCTGGAGTGCAGTGGCGTGATCTTGGCTCACTGCAACCTCCGCCTCCTGGGTTCAAACGATTCTCATGCCTCAGCCTCCCAAGTAGCTGGGATTACAGGCCTACACCACCACGCCCAGCTAATTTTTGTATTTTTAGTAGAGACACGGTTTCACCATGTTGGCCAGGCTGGTCTCGAACTTCTGGCCTCAAGTGATCCACCTGCCTCTACCTCCCAAAGTGCTGGGATGATGGGCGTAAGCCACTGCACCCGGTCCTGGATGCATACTTTTGAATAAATGAATGAAAAGAGAGAGAGAGATCTGGGTCCCTGTCCCTGCTACTCACTCTTCATATCCATGGCCCCTCTCCCAGGGTCTTCACTGTCCCTGTCCTCCTACCCAATCATCACCCTTGAAATGCGAAAAATGGCTCCCAGAGCCTGAAACCATGAATGTTCAAAGGCACACTCCTGGCTGGGCACGGCTCCTGCATCCCAGCAGTATGGGAGGCAGAGGTGGGAGGATTGCTTGAGGCCAGGAGTTCAAGACCAGCTTGGGCAACCTAGAGAGACCCCATCTCTACACACACACAAGATTAGCCAGGTGTGGTGGTGCACACCTGTACTGTGGCCCCAGCTATTTGGGAGGCTGAGGTGGGAGGATCACTTGAGCCCAGGAATTCAAGACTGCAATGACCTATGATTGCACTACTGCACTCCAGCCTGGGCGACAGAGTGAAACCCTGTCTCTTAGCCCCCTACCCCCACCCCAAAGGCATACTCTCTGGTTTCCTAGGAGAATCCGGTTTGGTATCTCACTCCCTTCACCCAGGAAGCACAGGCTGTGGAAAGAGTGTCAAGGCGGGAGCAGGTAAACCCTCAGCCCCTGTCCGTCACTCAGTGTGACTCAGTGAGTGCCTGAGTCACACCCAGGACCAGGGACAGTGCCCCTGGCCCTGCCCATCCAGTGAGTGTTGTTGGTCCCAGCCCTGCCCTGTCTGACTGGCTGCAGCCCTTCCGATAGGTCACGTGCCTCTCTCTGCCTCAGTGTACCCCTTAGGAAGAAGAAGGGACTCCAGAGATCCTTCTTGGCTCAAATGCAAAGGTGAGGATAATTTGAGAAAAGAGGCAGGGCAATTACTTTGTGCATTTTGGTGGTGGGAATGCTGTGCTGCAGAAAGGTGATGCTGGGCAATGCCTGACCCCAACACCACCTTAGTCCCTGCCTGGGGTCCCTGACCTCAGTCCAAGCCATTCCCCTAGGTGGTGTGGCCAGAGGACTCCAGTTCCTTAATCCCTGCCTGCCCATCTGACAGTCCCAGAGGCTTGGCGAAAAATCCCCCCAAAACCAAAAAACTGGCAAATGAAACTCAGGAAAGAAAAAAGCTCCCAACCTCCAGTCTGGGCCCCTCTCTTCCAATCTGCTTTTGAACTCGCTTTTTCCACCCTCCTATCCTCCTGCCACCCAGAAAAGAGCTGCCATCTTCCTGGCTCCTCCCCTTCACTCATCTTGGAGGCCTCAGAGCTCCACGGGGCCAACTCCAGGCCAGGGGACCTGGGACACATGGTACCAGCTGTTATACCAGGCATTAGGCCACCGAGCCAGCCTCCACCTTGACCTTGGGGTCAGTAGAGTCAGGTTTTAATCAGCACATGCCCTGAAGAGCTAAGCCCTGCTTGTTGGTTGGCAGGGCCTGGGAGTGCAGCCTCTAGTCCTGACCCATCTGACCAAGCTCCCTGACAGGGAAAGATGGGGAAGCAGATTCTAAGCTGGACCCTCCCGAAGACTTGGATGGGCTGCATCTCTTTGTAATCCTAAGCATGGGGACAGGTGCCCAGTGCTTCATTCTGTCCTGGAGGGAATGGGGCAGCAGAGCCCTAGGGAGGACAAGGGGCGGTCTCAACTCCTTAGACTGCCCTGAGCACTTTTCATGGCACACTCCTTGGCACTGGGGACACAAGTCTCCTTCTCACTGGGGCCATGCTGTCCCTTCCTTCCCATGAAGTGAATATTTATTGATTGCTGACAATGTACCAAGTACTGCCTATAGAGAGGTCTGAGCACACTGCCCAACCTTGGTCCCTTCCCTTACCCCAAGTCACAGATTCAGTCAGCCACCCACCCACTCACCCATCCATGCATCCATGGGTCCACCCATGCACTCATCCATCCATCCGTCTACCCATTCATTCATCCACCTATCCATCCATGCCCCCACCCACCCACCCATCCACACAGCCATCCAGCTCCCCTTCCTTCCTTCCTTCCATCCATCTATGCATCACCCATCTACCCATTCATCCATCCATCCATCCACCCACCCACCCATCCAGCTCCCTATCTAGCCATCCATCCATCCTTCCTTCCATCTATCCATCATCCATCTACCCATCCATCCACTCATCCACCCATTCACACACCCATCCAGCCCCTCATCTATTCATCCATCCATCCATCCTTCCATCTATCCATCATCCATCTACCCATCCATCCATTCATCTATCTATCCACCCATCCATCCATCCACACACCCATCCAGCTCCCCATCTATCCTTCCTTCCTTCCAGCCATCCATCCATCATCTGTCTATCCATCCATCTTCTCACCTCTCCCTCCACTCAACTCTCCATTCCCTGAGAGTTGGACATTTGCCAGACCCTGTGCCAGATGCCAGGGAGAAGGAGACAAGTCAGTCAGTCTTGGTCCTATCCTGGAGGAGACACAGGTGTAGAAGACACAGGGGTGGGCAGAGAAAAGGCAGCCCTGCGTGGCCCAGGTAACGTTGAGTCAGGGAGGTCTGATTGCTTCTCACTCTAGCTCTCCAAGTCAGGCACCAAAGACTCCCCCTGCTTCCTGGAGGAAGGCCCAGAGCACCAGGCTTTGGGCAGAGGCGGGGATCAGTGTGAGCATTTCCCGAGAACCTGCTGCTTCCCAGACACAGCCTTGGGTACCCCTCCAGAACCAGTCTCCTCATCTGCTCCCTGGAGAGGCACCCCTTGGCCTTGTATGCCACTGGTGGCCCATGCCTGGACCCCAACTAAGAGCACTCCTGCCCATCTTGGACTGCCCTCTGGATACCGCTGCCCACTCTGGGTCAGGCCCTGGAATCCCAACCCTGCCCAGCCTGTCTCAGGGTTTGCAGTTTTGTCTAAAGCGCATTCATTTATGGTGACCACTGGCCAGTGGTTATGGCAGTTTCAGGCCCAATGTGTAGAATTTTATATTCAGAAGAGATCTCAGTGATGACGTAGGCATTTTACAATGTAGCCATCTTACAAATGGGGAAACTAAGGCCCGTGCAGGAAGGTGATGTCAGAACTGGGACCAGGACCCCTGGCACCTGAAATCCCAGGCCTAGGCCCATCAGGCTTGAAACCTGCTTGCTGGAGCTTCAGATCAGCACACTTCATTACCCTGTGTAAGACTCGAACTCAGAGCACAAGGTTGGAGCAGGGGTGCAGAGGCACGGATATTGCCCAGCGATGAGCTGGAGCTGGCTCTTAGGAGCTGCCAGGGCTGACTGTGGGCACCTCTTTCCAGCTTGCTCAGTTACCTCACGTTGGCAGCTTGGAATGGGCCATTGTGGGGTGATTTGCACCACTGAAATCAGTAAATGCTACCAACCAAGGTGGATATAAGACAGGGGCATGAGAGGGGCCAGGTACGATGCAGGGGTTGGGAGCGGGGGGGCGGTGTGGAGGCGGAGGTCACCTTTGGCAGCTGTTGTCAGGAACAGCTCCAGAGAGAACATGAGTAACTCCTCTCCTTGCCTGCCAGAGGGGCTCAGGGATTTTAGGAGACAGGGGATTCCTGTGCAGCTACAGAGCTCCTGAGCTCTGGGGGCCCCTGCCCCATCCAGGTGGGGAGCAAGGCAGGCCTCTGGGCGTGCCCTCAGTGGGGCCCCGCCTGAAGGTGCTGAATCCCAGCCCCCCAGGCCCTCCTCTGCTGCTGCTTCAATGGCCCCATCCACTACCGGTGCCCCCACCACCATCCACCCACTCGCCACCTAGGAAATGTACTAAATGTGGTGTGAGGCTGTTCTGAGCTGGGAGCTTCTCTGTGGTGAAGAACTCAGCTCCCAGCCCCAAAGCAGGGGCCTTGCGTCCAAAGCAGCCAGACCTTCCTGCCTGGCAGAAAAGGCTGTCACGAGGGTGTCCAGGCTGCTGAGAGCTTGGCTTCCCCGCCCTCCAGCCGGAGTGGTCCTGGGGACCACTTACCCCAAGCCGAAGATCAAGTGTGCCCAGCCCCCATGCAGAACAGTTGCTGAGCTGGGTCCCCCCTTCAGGGCGTGAGGAGGCCCCTCCTCTTCTCTACCCTCAGAACCCATCCAACTGTTTTCAGAGGGTCTGAGAGTACCTCCAGCCAGAAAAACCTACCCTCACCTTGGTCTGGGGCCAAGGTCCAAAGTCCCCAAGTCAGGCACTTGACATCATAAAACTGCAAGGGGAAGTTGGCCGTGGCCAGGTCCGAGCACACCTAATTTCGCATCACTGAGTACTGGAGAAGGAGGAGTCCAGGCCTGGCCCAGCCAAGCCAGCAGCCCCGACCATCCCAAGAGACTCATGACCCACTGTGCACCCCGGACACATAGCAAGTGTCAGCCTTGTGCTCGGCTCTTTGAAATTATATATTTCACAGATGATATCTATGAAATCTGAATCTCAAAGCTCCGTGACAGAGGCAGAATCACCAATGCTCATTTGCGATTTTGGCACAGGCGGAGCTGAGAGTGGATGATCTTGTCACGGGGCTGGCAGGTGGAGAGGCTGGGAGGGAACACGGGCTTGTCTAACTCAGGAGTCTACGACCTTTGCACCTCACTGCCCCCTTTCCCATCAGAAAGCCTCCTCCCCTTTCAGGATTCCACAGGGACACTGTGCTCCTGGCACCATTTCTCCCCACCACAGTTCTACCACCTGGCCATTTGTGCAACTCACTTCAAGATAAACACACCAGCACTTCAATTTTCAATTTGGATCCTACTACTTGTCCCATAGGTACAAGTAGACGAGAACCTATGTCTATCTTTGCTTATGAACTTCTGGTGGGAGTGGGGCCAGGAGCATGTCTCTAAGCCTCTCTTTTTGGTGTTTGACCTGGAGGAACGTGTGGTCCACCTGAGCTCTGCCGTAAGAGCAGTTACATGCAGAGATCTGCCCATACCTGGCTGGCTGGTTTGTTCCCAAAGAGATCTGGAAACCACTTATCTCAAGCTTTGGAAGCTTATCCCATTGTTGAAAGGAAAAGCTCTTGGACAGTAACAGTGTGATTGACAAAATAATAACTTTCATAGACAGACTGGAATTTAAGGACTTTTCCCAGAATACGGAGCAAGAAGGCAGAGAAAAGATCTTGAGAAAGAATAAGGGACAAATGGGGAGAATGTAAATGGTCTAATAGAGGAAATCCAGAAAGGCTGAACTGAAAGAGGAAGCAATGGAATTGTCAAGGAGGTAATAAACTACCTTCTTGAAGTGGAAGCTGTTTCAGTCTGGAGGGGCCTCCAGAGCAATGAGCTCAATGTGTAAAGGAAGTGCACACTCAGATCCACCATCAGATTTCAGAACACTAAGAAAAAGTAGAAAATATGACATTCCTACAGACTTCTAGGGAGGAAAATAAAGGGTCGCTACCTACAGTGGAATGAGAATCAGACAGTGCTATAACTTCTTACTGGCAATTCTCATCTGCCAGGGATAAACAGGAACATTGAATAATGAGAAAAAGATCAATTCAGAACTGGGACCAGAACCCCCAGACACCTGAACTTCCAGGTCTAGGACAGGACCATCACCAAGAAGATAAAACAGTCCTGAATGAGTACAAACCTAACATCAGAACTTCAAAATACATGAAGCAAAATCCGAGAGAACTGAAAAGAAAAAATAGACAAACACAATAATATTGGAGAATTTCAGCATTCCTCTCTCAAAAATTGACAACAGAGGACAAGTCAGCAAGGCTCTAAGCCATGAGTAGAGACGGGATGGCGATGAAGCAATGCCTGGAGAGTTTTGAAAGTAGAGTTCTACAACCTGGAGAACATTTGATAACTAGGTAATTTCCAGACAGGGAGGTTACATTCCAGATACCTTTTATTGAAGTTGAGGATGTATCCTGACAGAACAAGGGCAAAGACAAGAAACAACTCACGTATCCACTAGCTCAGTGAAGTGAAGTTGCAGGATGATCATCGTGTACTGAGAATTGGAGTTCAAATTGGAGCAGAATGTCAGAGGACTCCAACAAGAAGAGGACAGATTCCAGTGATACATCAGAAAAAGAATGATATTCTAGTGGTATACTCAAGAAGCCATAATTTTTCTCCCACGAGAAAAAAGAAAGGCAATCAGAAACTCCAGGAAAAACAAAATCTTCATGTGAAAATCATGATCCTAATATTAAGCTGAAATGTAGAATTACTCTGAACCACCGATAGAGGGGAAAAAACTCATTGGGTTGTGATACTATTAGTACCCTTCTTCTCATAGGTCTGTAAAGAGGAATTGGAATCCTAACCCCATTTGTATTGTCATCATAATGTAATACTTTCCTTTTTTTTTTTTTTTTTTTTTGGTGTCTATGCTGGTCTTGAATGCCTGGGTTAAAGCAATTCTCCTGCCTTGGCCTCCCAAAGTGCTGAGGTTACAGGTGTGAACCACTGTGCTCACCTTCCACTGTTTTTTTTAACTTCTGAGTCCAACTTGGAGACAAAACTTAGAACCCATAAATATAAACATAAACTTACCAAAGGGTCGAGTAATATTGTCTAAAATGTATTAAACAAGAGAGAGAAGTTTGAGAATGTTATTTAAAGGTAATTCATTAGCATACTGGCAAGAACTATTCAAAATTGGAGGTGAGGGTCAAACTACGAAAGCCTCATTTTTTCCAACAATGTGTCAAGGATGTTTCATATTTTAAAATTAAGAAATATGGTAGTAATCATCATATTGGGAAGGTACCCACCAGAAGAATGAAGCGGACATAATTTAAAAACTGTTTTTTTCTGCCAAGTGGGGCTGTGTGGATGAGGCTGGGTCAGAGAGGGCAGACAATAATTTATTTCTACTCTTAGCCCTATCTCTGTAGTTTAATTAATTACTTTCATTACATGCATGCAGTACTTGGATGAAAATTTATGAAGGGAGGAAAAATGTGAAACTGAGAGTTTACTGAGAATGGATGAGGGGAGGGCTCCCTGGGGCAGCCGGACTGTGGGGTGCTAAGGGGAACAGAGAACATGGACAAGAGCCAAGGGGCTGGCCCAGGGAAACAGCAGGAGGACAAGGAGAAGACAGGACTCCTTGACCCTTGTGATGGACTAAAGGAGGAAGGGAGGGAGGAAGGGAGGGAGAAAGGCAAGGGAGAATGAGGAGGGGTACACTCAGGTCCCCCGTTTACGCACTGGGAGGGCTGTCCATCACAATAGAGACCACAGAGAAGAGCAGTACTCCCTGGAGAAATGACTAACCCAAATGGAGACCTGGCCCCAGCCACCATCTTTACCATGCTGGGAGAGCGCGAAGGAAGAGCTGGGCCATCTGTGGTTGTGATGCCTTCCTTTGCCTATGCCCAGAGAAATACCTCTCTGTTTCAAAAAACTGCAAAAGCACTATATACTTGCAAAAATAAAAATAAAAATATGGGCCAGGTGCAGTGGCTCATGCC